>NC_135815.1:29588860-29948284 GCF_964213995.1 Mustelus asterias | reverse complement strand
CTCAACACCACTCCCCCTCAATCCATTCCCTCAACACCCACTTCCCCCTCAACACTCAACCCCCCTCAGCACTCACTCCCCCTCAACACTCACTCCCCTCTCAACACTCACTCTCCCCTCAACACTCATTATGTCAACATTCACTCCCCCTCACACTCACTCCCTCCCTCAACACCCACTCCCCCCTCAAAACTCACTCCCTGCCTCAACACCCACTCCCCCTTAACACTCACTCCCTCCTCAACACTCACTCCCTCCCTCAATACCCACTCCTCCCTCAACACTCACTCTCTCCTCAACACCCACTCCCCTTCACATCCATTCCCCCCTCAACACCCACTCCCCCTCAACCCTCACTCCCCCCTCAGCACTCACTCCCCCCTCAACACTCACTCCCCTCTCAACACTCACTCCTCCCTCAACACTCACTCCCTCCCTCAACACCCACTACCCCCTCAAACTCACTCCCTGCCTCAACACCCACTCCCCTTAACACTCACTCCCTCCTCAACACTCACTCCCTCCCTCAACACCCACTCCTCCCTCAACACTCACTCTCCCTCAACACCCACTCCCTTCAACATCCATTCCCCTCAACACCCACTCCCCCTCAACACTCACTCCCCCTCAGCCCTCACTCCCCCCTCAACACTCACTCCCTCTCACACTCACTCCCTCCTAACACTCATTCTCCCGTCAACATTCACTCCCCTCAACACTCACTCCCTCCCTCAACACCCACTCTCCACTTACACCCACTCCCCCCTCAAACTCACTCCCTCCTCAACACTCACTCTCCTCTCAATACTCATTCCCCGCTCAACACTCACTCCCCCCTCAACACTCATTCCCTCCTGAACGCTCACTCCCTTCCCTCAACACCCACTCCCCTCAACATCCACTGCCCCCTCAACACCCACTCCCCCTTCAATACTCACTACTGCCACTCAGCAACTCTTCACCTTTTGCCCCATCGCGTCTCCAATTCCCACTTAACAATTCTTCGCCTCCTCCCTATAATTAGGCAATATTTAGATATTTTTACAATGCAGGAAATAATGATAAATCTGTAAAAAGCATTGCTTCGCCTTGCGTCCAGTTCTATGCAGTAGAGTTTAGGAAGGATGTGAAGACACTGGAGAAGGTGCAGCAAAGATTCCCAAGAATGATTCCATCGATGGGGAATTACGTGGATAGATCGGAGAAGCTGGGACCAGTGTGGGAAGGGATGGCTGAGTTGGATTTGATAAATTTATTCTAAATCATCAGGGTCTGTAGAATGTCGACAGGGAGAATCAGAGGGCACAGTTTTGAAGTTATTGGCAAAAGAAGCAATGAGGAATAACCTTTTTACCCAGTGAATGATTAGGATCTAGAGTGTGTTGCCAGAGGGTGTGGTGGAGGCAGATTCAATCATGGCATTCAAATGAGAATTGGATCTTTAAATATAAATGAAATAAAATGCTAGGCTACTGGGAAAAGACAGGAGAGTGGCTTTAGGTGAATTGCTCTTGTTGATAGCCAGCACAGACACGACGGGTCAAATGGCCTCCTCCTGTGCTGTGACCATTCTAAGATTCAAGTTTATTTATTATTGTCACAAGTAGGCTTGTGATTGCAATGAAGTTACTGTGAAAATCCCTTAGTCACCACACTCCGGCACCTGTTTGGGTACACTGAGGGTGAATTTAGCATGGCCAATGCATCTAACCAGGACATCTTTCGGACTGTGGGAGGAAACAGGAGCACCCGGAGTAGACACGTGGAGGACATGCAGACTCCGCACAGACAGTGACCCAAACTGGGAATCGAACCCAGGTTCCTGGCGCTGTGAGGCAGCAGTGCTAACCACTGTGCCACCAGCATTCTATAGGAACAGAAAATTAAACAGACTGCATGCATCTAAAAAAGTTGATATCAAATTGTTAATTTCAATGTGTGTGTACAGTCCGCTGATTTTGGCACATTTTGAAGAGGAAATATGAGAACTTTGCTTTAAGACATTTTCCATTCCTCCAGTGCCATTGCGGAGAACTCTTTGCTCCTCGTCTCCGGTTTGACACTCCAGATGAAGTGTTACTGATTTACTTCCAAGGAGGAAGTGAGCAATATCCAGCCCAGTATTGCGTAAAGAGAAAGTATTTTTTACAGGATCAGATGGGAAAGGGAGATCAAATCAGAGTTTGCGGGAAATCCAGAATGTACCGGATGATTCGTTGTGCAAACTTCCATGGAACTGTTCAGTTAATCTTTCGTATCACATGCACCTCACATGGATTCACTTTTGGTTTGCCTGCTATGCATTTACTATAATTTAATGCTATATTTGACAAAAGCAGCTTCTGGCTTGAACTTAATTATGACTGTTATTACTTTCGATAAGTACATGGCCACTCGAGGCTTTTATATGTGCACACATGTGAACCCTAATTGTTATTGCTTCCACCAGACTGAATTAACTTTATTTAATTTGCTGCCACATCTAATCATCCTGCTATAGGGAGATAGAATCCTTTGGTATGGATCTGAAATTTAATAATCGCAGCAGAAATGATTCTAATATCTATATCCATGTCTAAGGAAGGATGTGCTGGCCTTGGAAAGGGTCCAGAGGAGGTTCACAAGAATGATCCCTGGAATGAAAAGCTTGTTGTATGAGGAACGGTTGAGGACTCTGGGTCTGTATTCGTTGGAGTTTAGAAGGATGAGGGGGGATCTTATTGAAACTTACAGGATACTGCGAAGCCTGGATAGAGTGGACATGGAGAGGATGTTTCCACTTGTAGGAAAACCTAGAACCAGAGGGCACAAACTCAGGTTAAAGGGATGATCCTTTAAAACAGAGATGAGGAGGAATTTCTTCAGCCAGAGAGTGGTGAATCTGTGGAATTCTTTGCCACAGAAGGCTGTGGAGGTCAGGTCATTGAGTGTCTTTAAGACAGAGATAGATAGGTTCTTGATTAATAAGGGGATCAGGGGTTATGGGGAAAAGGCAGGAGAATGGGGATGAGAAAAGTATCAGCAATGATTGAATGGCAGAGCAGACTCGATGGGCTGAGTGGCCTAATTCAGCTCCTATGCTTATGGTCTTATGGTCTTATGATTCATGGGAAGTTGTTTTCTTGTGATCCATTTCATGGGTTCAATAACAAAGATGGTTGAAAGAAAAAACTGCTTCACCAAAGTCCTTTAGGAAAGCATCTTCCATCCCGACATGATCTTTTGGAGAGTCGGTACAGGCTCAACAGGCCAAATGGCCTCCTTCTGCACTGTAGGAATTCTATAATTGCACTACAGTGGGTACAGATGAGATTCATAAGGATGTTCTCTGATTCTATGATGGCCTGATCTATATGTGACTCTAGTCTCACATTAATATGGTTGACTGTGAAAGATTGCCTGAAGCCACCTGAAGGGGTGCATTTTCCCATTCCATGGGAATCGGAACGGGTGAGCGGTGGCAGACCATGGAAAGGTCTGTGGACCTCGTGCGGGATTTTCCGATTTTGGGACGAGCGCAGCCGGAAAATCCCGCCCAAACTGAATAAACCACTTGGTTTCAGCCGCAGTATCAAAGCAGCCAGTGACAAAGGCTACACCTGGCTCAGGTATCACTGTAAAGTCCTCCTCACCCCATCAGCCATCCTCATCGATGATGATTCTTCCTTGTGGATGGCTGTTTGGAAGTGATGTGGTCATATTGATTGTGGGTTCAAAGATGGCTTAGGGCCCTATCTGACCCTTACAGCCGTTCTCACAGTGAGGATATGAGTTACTGGCCTTGGAGAGGGTCAAGAGGAGGTTCACGAGATTGATCCTGGGAATGAAAACCTTGACGTATGAGGAGCGTTTGAGGATTATGGATCTGTACTCAATGAAATTTAGAAGGATGAGGGCGGGATCTCATTGAAACTTACAGAATACTGAAAAGCCTGGATAGAGTGAACTTGGGGGAAGATGGTTCCATCAGTAGGTGAGACTAGGATCAACCTAGGGACAACCTTTTAGAACCGAGATGAGGAGGAATTTTTTCAGCGGGAGGGTGGTAAATCTATGGAATTCATTTCCACAGAAGGCTGTCACAAAATCTAATTGCTGTTCAATAAATGTGTGCACATACCAATCAGAGTTGAGTTATGGTTTATTCAGGGCATTTTGCAGATTGGAAAGTGCTTGTAAGTTGTGGACTCCAACTTAAAACAATTAATATTTCATTCAAAACATCAAATGAAGTGATAAGTGAAAAATGTGATTAAAATCTTCCACCTACCATTGTCATAATGTCTTTACTTTACAATTTGAACTATGTATAGCAGCTTCAATGCAATTTTTCCATTTTTAAAAATTTCTACGATTTTAGAATTCAATACAATTTAATGTAATCGGGGATCAGAATGTTTAAAATATCTGCCTTCTGGGCACAGTATAACAACAACTTTTCAAAAGCCAATATTTTGCACCAATGTGTTGTTTTGTGGTTGGTTCGAAGTAGAAAGGGTCAAGAGCTTCAAGTTTTTAGGTGTCCAGATCACCAACAACCTGTCCTGGTCCCCCCCATGCCGACACTATAGTTAAAAAAGCCCACCCCAACGCCTCTACTTTCTCAGAAGACTAAGGAAATTTGGCATGTCAGCTATGACTCTCAGCAACTTTTACAGATGCACCATAGAAAGCATTCTTTCTGGTTGTATCACAGCTCGGTATGGCTCCTGTTCTGCCCAAGACCGCAAGGAACTACAAAAGGTCGTGAATGTAGCCCAATCCATCACGCAAACCAGCCTCCCATCCATTGACTCTGTCTACACTTCCCGCTGCCTCGGCAACACAGCCAGCATAATTAAAGACCTCACGGACCCCGGACATTCTCTCTTCCACTTTCTTCCTTTGGGAAAAAGATACAAAAGTCTGAGATCATGTGCCAATCGACTCAAGAACAGCTTCTTCCCTGCTGCTGTCAGACTTTTGAATGGACATACCTTGCATTAAGTTGGTCTTTCTCTACTCCCCAGCTATGCCTATAACACTACATTCTGCACTCTCTCGTTTCCTTCTCTATGAATGGTATGTTTTGTCTATATAGCGTGCAAGAAACAATACTTTTCACTGCATGTTAATACATGTGACAATAATAAATCAAATCAAATCAACATAGCTCCAATTTCCATCGTAAATTGGGTTGTTCCATTGGGTTTTCTGGCCATGTCGCTGCAGAGCTGGAAAATCCTGCCCAAGGTCAACGGACATTTGCATGATCCGTGTCCTGCCCGCTACGATTCTCACGGCGGACGGGATGGGAAGATTCCACCCTAGGTCATGGAGTAGCTTTCATTCTTTGTCTCTAAAGATTCTTTGTGCTCATGTAAAAATATGATGCCCGGTATGTGTTGGCTGAAGCGTTGTGGATCTGTGATACACAGTGCTGTTAAGATTTATATACACACACTCGTCAATCAGCATTTGGGAAGTCAAGATCAAGTATAATGTTCAAGTGAGGCAGGATTTGAGTGAATTGGCACAAGACACAGACATAACAGAGTCCCGATTTCAAAGTCTTGTATTCCACCCTTACTTTTAAAGAGCACTTTGATTTGATGCTAGGAGTTTCTCTGTGCTACAGACTGAGAAACCAAGAGGCACAAAACTGTTCCACTTCAGTGCCACTACGGGTGATAGAAATATGAGTAAGGTTCTGTGATGAGGTAATGTGTGCAGACATTTAAGAAATCCAGATGTGTAGCGCCATGTGTAGCGCACCGTAGAACCTGGAGGCCCACTGAGTTGGGCACACTGTGCCTCTAGCTACTTCCACTGACACTCGTGTGGTGCCCCATATTGGGATGGACATTCCCAGCATATAATCATAGAATCCCTACAGTGCTGTTCGACCCGCCGTGCCTGCACCAACAATAATCCCACCCACACCCTATCCCCATAACCCCAAGTATTTACCCTGCTAATCCCCCTGACACTAAGAGGCAACTTAACATGGCCAATCCCACTTAACCCGCACATCTCTGGATTGTGGGAGGATACACGGGAAGCCTCTGGCATCATGCTGTCATAATGATCCTCAGCCCTAACAACTCATTCAATGAATAAAAGCAAATTACTGTGGACGCTGACCAGCACTAAGAGAGAAATGGAAAGCAGTGAAAGTGGGGGGGGGGGGGGGGGGGGGGGGGGGGGGAGGAGTGACATACGGAAATCCTGTCGGAGAGAAGGGCAGTACTTCTTCAGGGTAGGCATTCCTGGAAGAGAAATGGCAGTGAGTTAAACACTGGATAAAAGCAAATTATTGTGGATGCTGGATGTTTCTCTCTTGAACTCATTCGATGATCCTTTTGTGAACTTGGACTACACAGATCCGTTCAAACGTACTGACTTGACTCTCAGCAGGCAACATGCATCCAACTGCAAGAGGGGCCCAACACCATCATTACTTGTAGTGTCAGCACACAACATGGAACTTGGGATTGCTTGGGGACTGAGTTTGCGGAAGCACTGAGTTGTGATTCTGGAGTTGCCTTTTGAGAGCCCTTCTTTAAAATCAAGGAGGACACAGGAAACCCTGAATTATGAGCCACAGGGGGGTTGTAGTTGCATTGTCTCTTGGCCTGCCCCATGGCTATGAGACGGAGTAGAGGCTGCAAAGAGAGAAAGCTCTTTGTGGATGGAGGAGGGGGAAGGCCCTACAAAGAAGGCCTACCATCAAGGCTTCAGGAGAATTTCTCACTGCACTGCTTCCAAGGCAAGTATATATTTCCTTAAATCTGGAGACCACAGCTGTACACCGTACTCCCAGTGTGCTACCACCAAAACGCCACACAATTGCAGCAAGACTTCTTTATTCTTGTACTCCAACCTCTGCAAGAAAAGCCAACATGCCAGTTGCCTTCCTGATTATTTGTACCTGATGCTAACCTGCTGTGTTCCATCTATTAGCACAAGCAAGTCACTCTACACATCAACATTTACAAACTTCACCCCGGAGGAGGAGCAGAAGACAGAAGACCTGGAAGAGGCAGAGAAGAGGTATCCTCGACCCCCTCTAACCAGACAGGCTGTCAGAGGCCGCACTGTCAGACTCTATTTTCAATGAAACTACTTCCACTGGCCAGCATGCACCCACCATTTCCCACCATCACGTCCACCGGATGCATCCTTTTGCCACTGTCCTATAATAAAGACCACTCACCAAAATATCCAATTACGCAAGCAGGAATTAACAGGAAATATTGACCCCTTATCATAGAATCTCTATAGTGCAGAAGAGGCCATTCAGCCCATTGAGTCTGTGCCAATCCTTTGACTGAGTATCTTAACTAGGCCCTCTCCTCCACCCTATCCCCAAAACCCCACACATCTCCCATGGTTAAGGGGACACTAAGGGGAAATTTGACATGGCCAATCCACTTAACCTGCACATCTTTGGACTGTGGGAAGAAATTGGAGCACCCAGAGGAAATCCACGCAGACATGGAGAAAATGAGCAAACTCCACACAGTCACCCAAGGCCGGAACTGAACTCAGGTGCCTGGAGTAGTGAAGCAGCAGTGCTAACCACTGTGCCACCTGTGCCATTGCCCGTCCTCATGCTCCTACGCAGTGTTCACTAGTGGCTGCAGCATGGCTAGTAGGAGGCTGCTAATGCTCAGTGGGGAAGACTGCCAGTAGCCCTGGGGAACACCCTCAAGCAGCTCTGGGCATTGATGGACTGGTTTCTGACTGCACCTTCCCAACATAGGTGGCAGCAGTCTGGTCTGGCCAGCTGACAGGCAACAGCAGTGGCGGAGTGGCAGTGGCGGGAGCACAAATACTGTCAGCGAGCAGACTGCAGGTTTCCCCTCCAGGATTCCTCTGTCGATCCCATGGTGCAGCACCTCAGCAATCCTCAGTAATCCTGCAAGACAGATTGCTGGACTGCCATGAGAGCCTGCGAGCTTCTGTGAGCATTGGGCTCTGTATTCATGATGGCACCAAGCATGGATCTCATGACCTCCATCTGAGCTTCCAGCGAGATGTTGGGTAGCTTTCCCTGTGTTGCGATGGAAGCTGAAACTGAGGCTTCATCATTGGCGGCATCGGCAAGTGTTGCGTTGGATTTGGCCACCACTCACTCATCAATTGGCCATTTAAGGGCCTCACTTGCCCAGAGGCTGGCTGATCACTGGTAAAATTGTGGCAGGAAGGTCACAACTGTGGAGGATTGGTGTGAGCAAGGTGCTGATACCATTTGATTCACCCCACCTGCCACCCCACGCACTAAAATCCAGCCCATAGTGACCACTTTGCGCCCAATCCAGCCCAACTAAGTTTTTAGGTTTAAGTTTATTTGCTAGTGTTACAAGTAGGCTTACATTAACACGGCAATGAAGTTACTGCGAAAATCCCCTAGTCACCACACTCTAGCGCCTACTCGGCTACATTGAGCAAGAATTTGGCATGGCCAATGAACGTCTTTCGGACTGTGGGAGAAAACCGGAGCACCCGGAGGAAACCCAGGCAGACACGGGGCAAATGTGCAGACTCCGCACAGACGGTGACCCAAGCTGGGCATCGAACCCAGGTCCCTGGCACTGTGAGACAGCAGTGCTAACCACTGTGCCACCGTGCCACCATGAAACAGCACTGAAACAAACGATCTGAGTCGTATTTTTGTGGAGAGTTTAAATGTAGCAGAAATTAGTTTCTTTACCATTGTGCTATCATGCAATCACCAGCAGCTCATGTGGTAACATCGGGTGAGCACGTTATAAAATTTCTGTTCCTCAAAGTTATTCACCATAACCAAATTACAAAAGAAACAGAAGATGATAATATTGAAACCAGTTGCTATTTTGTGTTTAAGAGGAAGCTACACACATGAAGGAGAAATAATCGGGTTAGATACAGAGGGATGGAAGGAGGTAAAATCATTGACATGGGCCAATGTGGCTGCAGAGCCTGTTCCCGTGCTATGTAATTTTGTGTAATTAACTAACAAGGGAACCCAACATCAGATGAAAGATTTCAGGCCCAGTGAGTTAAAAGCTCATTGTCTCCCTTTCTGTGAATTTGCCGCTGTCTCTTATCCTTTCCTGAAGGCATTGACTGCTCCCAGGCACTTGGCTCCACAGTTTCGATCTCTCTCAGGTTCCTCATCCAAATAGCTATTCATGATATGTGATCCCAAGTAGCTGATGTCAATTGGCCGCAGCCAGACCCCAGTTCTGTTCTCCTCCAGCATCCACATTGCCAGCAGCGTTCTTGAATAGCAACCCGAAGCTGCAACTGGACATTTTTTGGTTAAGCCACTGGCAGTTTTTATCTTTGTTCAGCTAATTGTAGCTAAAGACGCAACGATACAGAGAAGTTATCTCCCAACCTTTTTTTCCCCCCGCTATTTGTGTCGCTTTTTTTGTATCAATAATAGATACAAATTCCATCATGATGAACTTGACGTGACTTACCTTCTCACACCAGGACCAGAATGTTATATTGCTTTATACGGTAGCGTGTCTGACCTGGAAGCATGTGAAATCGTACGAGGAGACGTTGTGGGCGTGTCCTGACGTCATCGCACACTCGTGCAATGTTTCGGTTGGCGGGGGCGCGCGTGAGTTGGAAGCACGCCCGCCGACAATCGAGCAGGCAATTTAGCCCAGTAAGGGTTTTGTCTGCTTTTACAGTTAGCAGGCGGACCGATTGGCTTTTACCTTTTGGCTTCAACCTTGATCCAGGCTGGGGACTGGGGACTGAGGCTTGTGTTTGAAGGTGGTAACTAGACACCGTTTGCAGCATTTTTCCATCACAATTAATTTTTTTATACGTTTGTAGCTCCCAGAGACATCTCCGCAGTGGCTGGATCCTGAGGGAATCCATTAGAAGCGCCGGCCCGTACCCTCTCTGATCTCACCGCCGCCTGGCCGGGCTGAGACTTTCCCAGCCTCTATTTCATACCGACTGTCCATTAATTGGCAAGACAACGTGAAATCAGATTCTGGGGCTGACCACGGCCAGAAACGCGTTTTGCTTCCAGGCCCACCAAACGTGCGTGCCTGACGGATGAAAAATTGAGGCCCATGTGTTTGAAAGTAGATGATTGAATGGCGACCAAATAATGTTTTCACTACGACAGTACCACTTTCATAGAAACCCTACAGTGCAGAAGGAGGCCATTCGGCCCATCGAGTCTGCACCGACCACAATCCCACCCAGGCCCTACCCCCACATATTTACCCGCTAATCCCTCTAACCTACGCATTTTAGGATTCTATGGGGAAACTTTTAACCTGGCCAATCAACCTAACCCGCACATCTTTGGACTTTAAAGGTTATAGTCTTCTGTGTGTGCTGTTCAGATAGGGAAGGGAAAGAATATTGGCTATTCTCCGGTAGTTTGCAACACCATTTGAATCCTCGATTGGATGGCAGGATTGAATGTGATCCAGTATCCCCTTGCTTTATGGCAAAAACAATAGGGAAAGTGTAATGCTGCAGAGACAGACTACTAAAATACTCAGTCAAGTTATTTCCTTTCCCAGCAGGAAAACATGCTGAAATTAAGGATGCCTTTTGGCTGACTTTATTGGGATAAATATCAGACCCAACATGAACCATTTGGTTGGATTCTCTTGTGAGGATGTTTACCACATCAGGCCATGACATGTCCTTGTGTGGAGAGATGTCAAAATGCATCTTTAAATCATACTACCATAATAATAATAAAAATGCCAAAGTTGGTTTTCTAGAAAACTTCAGAATTGTCCACTGCAAATTATTTTTCAGCTGGAAGGACATGGCAAGAGGGAAATTATGTGAGTTCTCAGTTTCCACTAAAGCTTAAGAATGGTGTGCTTTAAATTCAGTCAGAAGTCTCACAACACCAGGTTAAAGTCCAACAGGTTTATTTGGTAGCAAATACCATAAGCTTTCGGAGCGCTGCCCCTTCGTCAGATGGAGTGGGGTATTTTCACTCCATCTGACGAAGGGGCAGCGCTTCGAAAGCTTATGGTATTTGCTACCAAATAAACCTGTTGGACTTTAACCTGGTGTTGTGAGACTTCTTACTGTGCTTACCCCAGTCCAACGCCGGCATCTCCACATCGTGCTTTAAATTGAACAGGGCAGAAATGCTTATATTCAATTGCTCGTCTGTTCTGAAGTAGCCAATCTCAGGAGAAGTCCAATAGAATGCCCACAATCTAGTTGCTATGCAGTTATTCCTGTTGGAAAATGTGGATTGGGGAAAGCAGCACAAGGATTTTTTTTAAACCCCCCCCCCCCCGCACCCCCGCACTACCCGCATCACCCTCACACCATCCCTATGTGCTGTCAAATAGTCTGTCACCATTCACTGCAGTGGTGAGCGCACCAATTGTGTGGCATAGTGCTATTGTCACTGGACTAGTAATCCAGAGACCCGGGTTTGAATCTTGCCATGGTAAATGGTGGAATTTGAATTCAATAAAAAATGTCTGGAATTAAAAATCCAATGATGACCATGAAACCATTGTCGATTGTCGGAAAAACCCATCTGGTTCACTAATGTCCTTGAGATCATAGAAGATCATAGAAACCCGACAGTGCAGAAAGAGACCATTTGGCTCATCGAGTCTGCACTGACCACAATCCCACCCAGGCCATATCCCCTTATCCCTACATATTTACCAGCTAATCCCTCTAACCTACGCATCTCACGACATTAAGGGGCAATTTTAGCATAGCCAATCAACCTAACCCGCACATCTTTGGACTGTGGGAGGAAACCAGAGCACCTGGAGGAAACCCACGCAGGCACGAGGAGAATGTGCAAACTCCACACAGTGACCCAAGCCGGGAATCGAACCCAGGTCCCTGGAGCTGTGAAGCAGCAATGCTAACCACTGTGCTAAGGAAGGAAATTTGCTGTCCTTACCTGATCTGGCCTACACGTGGCTCCAGAGTCACAGCAATGTGCTTGACTCGTAACTGCCCTTCTAGAAATAGCCAAGCAAGCCACTCAGTTCAAGAGGGAGTTAGGGACGGGCAACAAATGCTGGCCCAGCCAGTGACACCCATATCCCAAGAAAGAATAGAGAAAACATGAATATTGGCCACCTGGGTGAGCTGATTGTGAATGCGTGAAGTGAAACTATAGCACAAGTCAATCAATGCAGATGAGGATAAAATTGAAGTTACAAGTGGGGGAGCGGAACCATCAAGCTATGTTGCAGGCAGCGGCCAAAAATACGTTCATCATAGAACAGAATCATACAATCCTTACAGTGCTGAAGGAGGCCATTTGGCCCATCGAGCCTGCACCGACAACAACCCCACCCATACCCCATGCCCGTAACCCGAGGTATTTACCTTGCTAGTCCCCCAGACACTAAGGGGCAATTTAACTGCCCAATCCACCTAAGCTACAAATCTTTGGAGTGTGGGAGGAAACTGGAGCACCTGGAGGAAACCCTCGCAGGCACGGGGAGAATGTGCAGACTCCACGCAGACAGTGACCCAAGGCCAGAATTGAACCTGGGTCGCTGAAGCTGTGAGGTAGCAGTGCCAAGTGTTAAGTATGTCCCCAGCCTTGCTTGCATGGGGGGTTTTGTCGCATTGCTGGCCACTAAACACTATATATATTTATTTCGCAAGAATGGATGGCCCAGTGTGACCAGGCAGCAGGAATGAATGACACGACTACATTGAGTTGGCAGTCAGGACACACTGGAACTTGGCACCGCACCAAGCTTTGTTTTCTGTGACTATGGAACATCCGCTGATCAGTTGTCGGCTGCATCATATCAGGTTTAAGCAAGACTACAAAGCATAATGGTTAGACTTGTCCCTGAACTGTGGCAAAGAACTAAACACAGGAATAATATAAGCATCCAATTAGACTAAACTAATCACAGCTCTGAGGAGGCCAGTCTTCCTGTTTCTGTGATATCAGAGACCTTGGGATGGGCAGCGGGGATGGAACAAAAGTTTGCACAAACAACAACCCTAACGACAACAGCAATGATTTGGATTTACATAGCGCCTTTAATGTGATGAAGCATTCCACGGTGCTTCATAGAATTCCGACAGTGCAAAAAGAGGCCATTTGGCCCATCGAGTCTGCACTGATCACAATCCCACCCAGGCCCTCTCCACGTCGCCCCATGAATTTGCCCTGCAAGACCCCCTGACACTAAGGGGCAATCTACCATGGCCAATCAGCTTAACCCACACATCTTTGGACTGTGGGAGGAAACTGGGGCACCCGGAGGAAACCCACGTAGACACAGGGAGAATGTGCAGACTCTACACAGACAGTGACCCAAGCCGGGAATCAAACCCGGGTCCCTGGCACTGTGAGGCAGCAGTGGAATGGAGTCAGTACCTCGGGATCAGAATTTGAAGCAGAGGCTTAAGTCATCCTTATCCTTAATTGGAGGAAAATGCTCTGGATGTTGGATAAGCAGTCTGATAACTTAGCAACAGCGGAGGAGTCAAGAAAGGTGGTGGTGAGGGAGAGCAGAGTGTCATCAGTCTACACAGTGGTTAGCACTGCTGCCTCACAGTGCCAGGACCCACGTTCGATTCCCGCTTTGGGTCACTGTCTGTGCGGAGTCTGCATGTTCTCCCCGTGTCCGCGTGGGTTTCCTCCAGGTGCTCTGGTTTCCTCCCACAGTCCGAAAGACACATTGGTTAGGTGCATTGGCCATGCTAAATTCTCTCTCATTGTACCCAAACAGGCACCGGAGTGTGGCGACTCGGCGATTTTCACAGTAACTTCATTACAGTGTTAATGTAAGCCTACTTGTGGCACCAATAAAAAAACTTTAAACTTTAACATTGTGCCTTTGATGATGTGATTTCAGACGACACAGCTGAGGGGCAGCATGTAGATGGGCAACATAAAAAGACACCAAGAATCGATCCTTGGGATAGGTCCAGAGATAATAGACTAGGAGAGGGAAGGGAAACTATAGCATTAGAATATTTGTCTAAGCTTGGATAGATAAGGATTGAAACAAGCAAATGCCTTCCCACTTACACCTCATTATAACCTTAGTCAAAGATTAGACAAAAGAGTTTAAGAGATGAGACTCACTGCCCTTGACATTAAGGCATCACTTGACCAAGTTTGGCAGCAAGGAGCCAAAGGAAAGCTGAAGTCAATGGAAATCAGGGTGAAAACTCTTCACTGCTGGAGTAACACCTAGCACCTTGGGCGGCACGGTAGCACAGTGGTTAGCACTGCTGCTTCACAGCTCCAGGGACCTGGGTTCGATTCCCGGCTCGGGTCACTGTCTGTGTGGAGTTTGCACATTCTCCTCGTGTTTGTGTGGGTTTCCTCCGGGTGCTCCGGTTTCCTCCCACAGTCCAAAGATGTGTGGGTTAGGTTGATTGGCCAGGTTAAAAATTGCCCCTTAGTGTCCTGAGATGCGCAGGTTAGAGGGATTAGCGGGTAAATGTGTGGGAGTATGGGGGTTGGGCCTGGGTGGGATTGTGGTCGGTGCAGACTCGATGGGCCAAAAATGGCCTCTTTCTGCACTGTAGGGTTTCTATGATTCTATGATTCACAGGGAAAGATGTCTGTGGTTGTTCAAGGCTATTTATCCCAGCTCCATGACATTGCTGCAGGTTTCTAAGGGTAGTATCCGAGGCCCAACCATTTACAGCCACGTCATCAATGACCTTCTCTCCAACATAGGCCACAATTCTTTGACCTTGTCCGCAGCTGAGATTTTCCGGTCCCGCTGCTATGAATGGAGATTTGGCTAAGTGGCAAATTCTCCATTTTCACTGGCAGCAGGGATGGGCATACAACATCGGAGAATTACGGACATAAGATCAGAAGTGAGGATGTTCGCTGATGATTGTACAGTGTTCAATACCACTGTACAAAGAAGCCTGTGCGTCCATGCAGCAAGATCTACGTAAAATGCAGACTTGGGCTAATAAATGGCAAGTAACATTTACACCATGCAACTGCTAGGGAAAGTCCATCCCCTACAGCGGAGAATCTAACCATCTTTCTTTGCTGTTCTGTAGCATTACCATCAGTGAAACCCTACCATCACTATCCTGAGTATTACCATTGACCAGAAACTTAACTGGACCAGCCAGACAGTATTTAAGAGCGGAGGTTGGAAATTCTCCTGACCTGCCAAGGTTTGTCTACCATCTACAAAGCAAGGTTAGGGATACTTTCCACTTGGCTGGATGAGTGCAGCTCCAACAATAGAGGAGCAGTGTGGCACAGTGGGTAGCACTGCTGCTTCACAGCCCCAGGAATCCATGTACAATTCCATCCTGTGTGTTCTCCCCATGTCTGAGTGGGTTTCCACCAGGTGCTCTGGTTTCCTCCCACAGTCCAAAGATGCGCGGGTTAGGTTGAATGGTCATGATAAATTGCCACTTAGTATCAGGGGCATTAGTAGGGTAAATATGTGAGGTTCTGGGGGTAAGGCCTGGGTGAGACTGTTGTTGGTACAGGCTCAATGGGTCGAATTGCCTCCTTCTGTACTGTAGGGATTCTATGATTCTAACACTCACCATCCTGACTTGGAAATATATCACGATTCCTTCACTGTCACTGGGTAAAAATCCTGGAACTTCCTCCCTAACAGCGCTGTGAGTGAACCTACACCACATGGACGGCAGCAGTTCAAAAAGGCAGCTCGCAACCACCATCTCAAGGACATTTAAGGATGGTCAATAAATGCCTTACCAACGATGCTCACTTCCTATTAATGAATGTAGGAAAGTGGGCATTGGAAAGAATAATGTGGTCAACCCTGCCAAAGCCTTGAACAACCATAGCAGTTATATTTATATAGCGCCGTTATGTAATTGAACATTCCAAAGCACTTCACAAAACTAAGATAAAGCAAAAACTGATACCAGCCACATAAGGAGATATTAGACCAGATGATCAAAAGCTTGATCAAAGTGGTACATTTTAAGGAGTGTTTGAAAGGAGGATACTAGTTTAGAAAGGCAAAGAGGTGTAGGGAGGGAATTTCAGAGCTTAAGGCCGAGGCAATCGATGGTGCACCCGCCAATGGTAGAGCAATTCAAATCAAGGATGCTCAAGAGGCTATAATGAGATAAGCACAGATAACTCAGAGGGTTGTAGGACTGGAGAAGGTTGCAGAGATAGGGAAAGGCAAGGTCATGGAGGGATTTGAAAACAAGAATGAGAATTTTAAAATTAAGACATTGCTTAACCAAGAGCCATTGTATGTCAATAAACCCAGGGATGATATGTGAACAGGAAATGGTGCAAGTTAGTACATAGGCAGCAGGGTTTTGGATGACCGCAGGTTTGCAGAGAGCAGACATGGGAGACAACCAAGAGAACATTGGGATAGTCAAGTCTTGATGTAACAAAGGCATGAATGAGGTTTGCAGCAACAGATGAGCTGAGTTGGGGAAAAGTCAAGCAATGTACAAGGTGGAAATAAGCATCTGCGGCAGATGGGTTGAGATGCGTCCCGACCATTGTCTTGTAAGAATTAGAAAAATGCTACAAAACCTAAGGAATCTGAGGTTGTGTTCTCATTTAGCTTACTATTATTTAATAGAATAATTAAATCAGGGTTGGTGATGTGGTTATACTTTTTTTTATTCATTCGTGGGACATAGGTGTCGCTGGCTGGCCCATCCCCAGTTGCCCTTAAAAAGGTGGTGGTGAGCTGCCTTCTTGAATTGCTACAGTCCATGTTCTGTGGTTGACTGCAATGCCGTTAGGGAGGGAATTCCAGTACTCTATACTCCATACAGTACTCTTTCTCATGTCTCTTCAATAAGATCAATCTTAAGAAGTCCTGCTGCAATTTTGCAACTTATATTTTACTATTCTGGCCTATCTGATGAGTAAGGGGTGATGTCACTACACAAGGAACAATCTCTTTATCTTTTATCATTTCACTTACAAGTTATTCATTGTGAGTAAAACAAGAGGGCAGAGAGGATTTTCCACCCATGTTTTCGGCGGGCAAGAATGGTGGAACGGGTAGGAAGTTGAGCGGGAGTCCCAAAACGCCTTTTACACTGACTGGATTTCCCACTCGACAGTCCCTGAACACTGCCAATGAATCGCCAAGCAGAAATGATAGCCAAGTTCCGCATGCATGAGGACGGCCTCAACTGGGACCTTGGGTTCATGTCACACTATCTGTAACCCCCACCATTTGGCCTGGGTTTGCAAAATCCTACTGACTGTCCTGGCTTAAGACAATTCACCCCTCTTTAACCTGTGATTATCCCTCTCTCTATTCGCATTGTCTGTACCTGTATGTACCTGAAAAGACTCACATTCCAACCATTATCTTGCAACTGTGTCTTTGTCTATATACGCCGTGTTTGTGAAACCTACCTCTCCACTCACCTGATGAAGGGGCTGCGCTCCGAAAGCTCATGATTCCAAATAAACCTGTTGGACTTTAAGCTGGTGCTGTGAGACTTCTTACTGTGCCCACCCTAGACCAATGCGGGCATCTCCACATCCTGCCAATGATGTAACTGGATGCCCATCAGCAATGCAGATGTGCCGGGGTTCCGCTCCATGAGGGGGTGGTAATTCCATGGTGGATTCTGAGGTGGTGGGGTTCCTTTTTCCTATTTTTATCTTTTCTACATCAGGGTACCCTGCAGCCACCATGATGTCGTTGGACCCTCCCCTTCACTTCTTTTACAGTGCCTAGAAATGTGGCGGGAAAAGCCGGCAGCGCAGCCAATAGGCTGCACTCTGCTTCTCCCACTGAATCTGACACTGAAAAAAAATCGGAAAATTCCGGCCAAGGACTTTACCTGCCACAATGCCCTGATAATCCATTTCATCTTAAATGTCATACAAGTTTCACAGATATGTCCCTCTGCACATTTGTGAGAGGAAACAGAACAGGAAAAGAAATTGTTACTGTCAATGTTTGCAGTTATAGTGGGAAACGAGGCAACATGATATTGCAAACCAGCCTCCCATCCATTGACTCTGTCTACACTTCCCACTGCCTCGGCAAAGCAGCCAGCATAATTAATGACTCCACACACCCCGGCCATTCTCTCTTCCGCCTTCTTCCGTCGGGAAAAAGATATAAAATTCTGTGGTCACGCACCAACTGACTCAAGAACGGCTTCTTCCCTGCTGCCATCAGACTTTTGAATGAACCTACCTCACATTAAGTTGATCTTTCTCTACACCCTAGCTATGACTGTAACACTACATTCTGCATTCTCTCGTTTCCTTCTCTATGTACGGTATGCTTTGTATAGCGCGGAAAAAACAGTACTTTTCACTGTATACTAATACATGTGACAATAATAAATCAAATCAAATCAAGATGTCTGCTGTGCAGCAGAGCGGTATCTTGTCGATTCTGATTTCTGATTCTCTGCACTGAATTGCTGGTTTCAGCCAAGACCTAACAAAATAAAACAAGGCAATGGCTTTGAAAATGAAGGGTGGGATTTTCTGGCCGCCCACACACTCCAAGATCGGAAATTCTCACCAAACTCAACAGACTTTTCCATAATAGGCCAAATTTTCTGTCTCGTCTGCTATGGTTCCTGCGGTGGGCAGGATGGGAAATTCTCAGATTTACAGTAACACTACAATGAAGTTAGGGTGAAACTCTCCTAGTCACCACACTCCGGCGCCTGTTCGGGTGCACTGAGGGAGAATTTAGCATTGCCAATGCACCTAACCAGTGCATCTTTCAGACTTGTGGGAGGAAACCAGAGCACCCGGAGGAAACCCACGCAGACGTGGGGAGAACGTGCAGACTCCACACACACAGTGACCCAAGCCGGGAATCGAAGCTGGGTCTGTGGCGCTGTGAGGCAGCAGTGCTAACCACTGTGCCACCGTTGCTCTAATGTCAATTGTTGGTATCAATGTGTGTATTGTGGTTGTTGATGGGTGTTTGTATGCTATCACTGGGACAAAGAGAAGATCGGAAATTGTGTCAACTCCTAGCAATGACTATTCCTGTAGCTTAACCGATGGAAGATCTGTGATGTCATTAGACCTGCAAAAAAAAAGATATATTAGATACACCACTTTGAAAAAATGTAACAAGAATAAGGCAACAATCAGGTTAAAATGTATCTAGAATCCTGAGAAATTTTCTGATCGCAAGCATGGAAAATACTGGCTTCTTGAAGTGCATTAATTTCCCAAGTCATTTATTTATTATCATTGTCACAAGTAGGCTGTGAACAGCTATTTTCGTTTGCAGTCATCAGCAGCTTTTGATGGATACACATTTCTTTACATACCATTTTTAGAAAATCACATGTGGTACACAGATTTTGTTGAAAACCTTTTATCCTCGATTGACAAGACACAATCAAATCCCGCTGTTAAAACAGTTGTGAAATATTTTGAGACTAAGTCCTGTGGCGGGGGGAAGAGGGGGAAGTGGGGGGGGGGGGGGGGTGGGGGGGCGGGGGCAGCAACATGGGCCATTTCCCACTGCGGAAGTGAGTGGGAAATCATGTCAAATCGTCCGGCCTCCAACCTCATTAATTGTGTACATGGGTGTTTTACGCTATACTCAGTGGTGTTGCAGGCCTGGATGGTGTGTAATCTGCCATTGTGTTTAGCTGCCATATTGAAAAGGTGCCCAACGTCACTGACCCACTTTTGCAGAAAGAAGGAACACCTCCTGAGAATGGATCTCCAGCAGCACTCTGAGACTGGAAAGTGGATCCCCAGGAATGTTCTGAGGCTGGAAGATGGACCTCTTCCAGGACATCTAATCTGGAAGTTCCACCTGCAATATGCTACCCCACCCCCAACCCACATCTGTGATGTCCCAGGGTCCAGGGTTGTGGGTGGCCTCCATCCTGGACCCCAGAGACAACCCCAGGCATTGTTCAGGTAAGTCCCGACATCTGCATGCCACCTTGTTCCAAACGTGTTTAACACCGGCGCGTTTTCCCACCGGCATCACGGAGAACCTGGCATGGAGGGGCACGGGGCGGGTCTTAATCTGCATCCCATTAGCGGGATGCAAATGAGGTTCCCGCCAGCCTCTGGTGGGCTTTTTGACCGAGCACAGTGGAAGATCCCGCTGCAAATTCACACTGGTGTGAAACCGATTTCTGGGCCTGCTGTTATATTCTAACCCCACGTCCTCCTTCAAACCCATAGGCAGGGGCTTGGGAGAACTCTGTTCAAAGTCTTTATTGGAGTTGAACTGCAGTGAATCTCAGCCCAGTTTGGAGCATCTGCTTTGGGATTTGTATCAAAAATGTGTCCTGGCCTTAGACAGATTATAGAGAGGATGTTCCGCAGGTCAGCTGATATAGGGACGTTTCAATTCTATTTTTTACCCATTGGGTCTGATCTTGATCATCGGTCCCATCTGGAAATCATGGAATCCCATCGAATCCATACAGTGCAGAAGGAGGCCATTCGGCCCATTGAGTCTGCACCGACCACAATCCCACCCAGGCCTTATCCCCATCACCCACATATTTACCCCACTAATCCCTCTAATCTATGCATCCTGGGACAATAAGGGGCAATTTAGCATCTCCAATCCACCTAACCCGCACGTCTTTGGACTGTGGGAGGAAACGGGAGCACCCGGAGGAAACCCATGAAGACACGGGGAGAATGTGCAAACTCCACAGAGACAATGACCCAAGCTGGGAATCGAACCCAGGTCCCTGGAGCTGTGAGGCAACAGTGTTAACCACTGTGCCACCGTGTCGAACTTCAGAAACTTCAACAAAGCAAACAAGAGGGCGAGGTGCCTTGAGCCTATTTTGTACCTTTTTTTTAGAAGGCAGCTTAAGAGCTAAAGGACAGTGAGCAGCTCACGCATATTACTAGATAAAGCTAAGTAATATTGCCAAGACAGGCTACAGAGACAGTAGCTGGCATCAAACAGGGCTGTCAACATTAGGAAAATATTGCAATTGAGATTCAGGATTAAGACAGGCTCTGGGCCCACTTGAACAAGGAAGTGAGATTCATTTAGAAAATACATTAGAACAGGCTACACCAGAGAAGAGGGAACCTCGAAATAAGTGAAAATTGGTAACTCTGCATCAGGGCTTCTGGCTCAACAGAGGGAAAACCAGTTGCGGTTTCTCTCAGAGGAGTCAAGAAAATAATTCTTCCTTTATTTTTGTTGCACGCTAAAGGATGTGAATACAACGCTTCTGTAACTTATTAGTGTAGTCCTGCTTAACATTGTCTTAACCAATTGGGACATTACCATTCTGGCAAAGAATACAATGCCTTGCCATCTCCTTCTGTCATGTAAGCACTGGTTCCATTTGGCCATAAACCCTCTAGAACTTTGCCTATATTGTTGGTCTTCATGTGAGACTTTGACTGCCAGTAGGTTATTCAACCATTGGTGGCATCATAGTTGACTTTAGTCCAATTACCACCCTACATCCACACAAGAACTCTCCGCAGAATCACAAAATTGCTACAGTGCAGGAGGAGACCATTTGGCCCATCTTATCTGCACCGGATCTCTGAATGAGCAACTCAATTAGTGACATTCTCCCGCCATGAATTCATCCTTTTTCGATACCTATCTAATTCCCTTTTGATGCTTCAATTGAACTTGCCTCCACCACACTCTCAGACAGTGCATTCCAGACCTTAGCCAATCTCGACTTGTCAAAGTTACTCTTCACTTCATTTTTGTTTCTTTTACCAATTACTTTAAATCTGTGCCCTCTTGTTTTGGATTCTTTAATGGGTCGGAACAGTTTCTCCCTATTTGCGCTGTCCAGACCCCGCATGATTTTTAATACCTCGATCAAACCTCCTCTTGACCTTCATTTCTCCAAGGAAAACAGTCCCAACCTCATAATTGAATTTCCTCATCCCTGGAACAATTCTCGTGAATCTCTTCTGCACCCTCTCCAATGCCTTCACATCTTTCCTGAACTGCTCTGTTAATAAAACCCAGGTTACTGATCCTTTATTAACCACTCTCTCAACCCGTCCTGTCACCTTCAATGACTTACACACATATATTCCCAAGTGCCTCTACTCCTGCACCCCCATCTCTCCACGTCCTTCCTACCAAAGTGTTCCAACACTGACACATAGGGAACTACACTATAAACCTTGCTCCAACCCAAAAAAATCCATGAACCACTACTCTCTGTTGCTGTCACTCAGCCAACTCTGTATCCATGTTGCTACTGACCAATTATTTCCGTGTGCTACAACTTGTACTCATTGGTCTGTTGTGTGGCACAGTATCAAATGCCTCTTGGAAGTTAATTTACACCACTTCAACAGCATTATCCTCATCAACCCTCTTCGTTAGCTCTTCAAAAAAAACAATTCAGCTATATATGATTTTCCCCAAAGCCATGCTGGCTTTCTTTAATTAACCCCCACTTATCCATAAGACTCTTAATTGTGTCCTGAATTATTGGCCATAATTCTCCCAAAAGCGCTGAATTGGTGGGAAAAATGTTCCAGGTTCCGACTGTTTTGTCAGTTCAGTTTCTCACCCGAATCTCCGCACTCTGTGCACTGCCGAAGTCCCAGTCGTGAATATCATTAAAACTCCCGGGGGGCAGGGCCTATTCTTGCCGGAGTTTAACAGTTCTGGAACTCTGCGCATGCGCAGTGGTCCCAATCTGTCAGATTCTCCGTTTGCTGGCCAGCCCACGATCCCCACAGTGCTGCCCCTCCAGCACCCCCCACGACCCGAGCGCGGCCCCCACAGCAATTTCCGGGCCAGCCCTGACCACCCCCCCTCCCTGTCCTGGAGCGCTCTGATGCACAGCCCACCCCTTCCCCCACCAGCAGTGGCAATCCCCCCACCCCCCCACCCCGGCACACCCCCCCCCCCCCCCCCCGGAGGCAGGCCCCACCCGGCAGACCACCCTCTCCCCAGCCCGTCCCAAACGCTGCCCTCCCTCCATCCCAGACTAATCCTGCCTACAGAGTGGCAGTGGAGCCCCCCACTCTTGCCAATCGCCCCTAGGCTCCTCCCACAATAGGCCCTGCCCCCTTGGCACCGCCCGATGCCTGGTGCCGAGGTGTCCCCTGGGCATGGGCACTTTGCCCCTTGGGCAGTGTCAGGGGCACAGGCTGGCACTGCCAGTGTGCCCATGCCCGGGGGCACCACCGCACCACCTGACCCCCTGGGAGCCTCAATTGCCCTCCATTCATTCCGGCAGGATCTCCCACTAGTTCTCCGAATGTGGGGAGCTAGCGCAAACCCCGCTGGAATGAAGTACTCCTGGTGGGGTGGGAGATTCAATTGGGATCGGCAACCTCCTGATAATGATATTGAAAACAGATTTAAACTAAATTTTTAAAAGATTCAAATGACTCACCTGCCTTCCTGTCGGTTTCCAGCATGGTCTGACTGGCGACTGTTCGCCAGCTCAGGGAGAAGTGCATGCGTTCCCGGCGCATGCGCAAATCCCGGAACAAGGCCGGCGGCGTCCATATCCCATCGCGACCCGCCAGAAAAGTTGTGGGTCGCAATGGGAGAATTGCGGCCATTGTTTCTAGAAGTTTCACCACCACCGAAGTGAATCTGACTGGCCTGTCATTGCTGGGCTTATCTTAACTCCCTTTTTTGAACAAGGGTGTAACGTTTGCAGCTCTCCAGTTTCCTGGGTCTGAGGAAGACTGGAAAAATGAAGGTCAGTGCCTCCACAATTTCCACTCTCAGGGCAGGATATTGGGAGGAAACCAAGAATAGGATCTCTGGCCCATAACCCAGAGATGCTGAGGCCCATTGTATTGCCTCCAGTGCTGCCCTGGTTTCAAACAGCTCACATAGCACAGATCACAGCTTATACCTGAGACCTTTCATCTCCATGTGCTTCGATTCTACATCTGACAATGAGCCTTGCCAAGTGACTGAATGGGAACGATTCCTTTCTATTTAACAATGCCAACAGGAAAGCAAAGCAAAAGAAATAATCTTCTTAGCTATGGGGGTTACTTGTTGATCTTGCAGCAAAACTAGACTAGGCTGGAGAAATCAAATGAACTCCTGTGGTGACCATTATCAGATGTTGCTAAGTCAGTCGCACAACTTAGAAATAAATAACCATTGAGTTATTTTTTGATTATGAAATAGGGATGGTTTTTAGTCCGGTTTTCTCCTACTAAAACAGCCTACACTGAAGGTGTTGCATCCTCGCTTAACTTCAGACTCCAGTGAATCCGATGTAGCCCTTAGTGACATTATCGAAATGTTAAAGTTCAAAGGGAAGCCTCTTTAATCTTACTGTTACGTACTTGCTGAAACTTTTCGATTTGATTTGATTTATTATTGTATTAATATACAGTGAAAAGTGTTGTTTCTTGCACGCTATACAGACAAAGCATACTGTTCATAGAGAAAGAGAGAGTGCAGAATGAAGTGCGACAGTTGTAGCTGGGGTGTAGAGAAAGATCAACTTAGTGAGCATTGTTAGAGAGTTTCAAAGAGTTAGAATGAAGTTTTAGAGGAATAGAACGAGAGTTGGGCGGCATGGTGGCACAGTGGTTAGCACTGCTGCCTCACAGTACCCAATGCACATCTCTTTAACCTGTGCTTAATGCTCCCTCCACTCACATTATCTGTATCTTTAAGACCTGGTTGGTTGTAGGGATTCGCATTCTAATCAGTATTCTGTAACTTGATTTTGTGTCTCTGTGCCCTGTTTGAGAGCAGATTTCCACTCCATCTGACGAAGGAGCAGCGCTCCGAAAGCTAATGGTATTTGTTACCAAATAAACCTGTTGGACTTTAACCTGGTGTTGTTAAAACTCTTACTGTGCCTCACAGTACCAACAGGTTTATTTGGACTTTAACCTGGTGTTGTGAGACTGCTTACTGTGCCTACCCCAATGCCGGCAACACCACATCACAGTACCAGAGACCAGGGTTCAATTCCCAGCTCGGGTCACTGTCTGTGTGGAGTTTGCTCGTTCTCTCCCCGTGTCTGCGTGGGTTTCCTCCGGGTATTCCCGTTTCCTCCCACAGTCCAAAGATGTGCGGGTTAGGTTGATTGGCCGTGCTAAATTGCTCTTTAGTGTCAAGGGGGATTAGCAGGGTAAATGGGGTTACGGGGATAGGACCTGGGTGGGATTGCGGTCGGTGCAGACTCGATGGGCCAAATGGCCTCTTTCTGCACTGGAGGGATTCTATGAGTAGAAGATAGAACTAGAAGGAATGCTGGGCGCAGCTTGCAAGATGTCGCCTTGCTCCAGCGCCATCTTGAGCGAAAAACAAAAACTTGCAAAACCCGGTTGAAATGAAGGTGAAATCTGTTGGTTGTCTTAGTGTTCCCACATCTGTGCGCTCAGCTGCCTGTCTCTAGCTTGCCACGCCATGTTGCCAGACCGCTGTATATGATTAATGAAGATAAATTTCCCTCTGCCTCACTTATTCCACTCCAGATATGGCAGAATACCTTTCCACAAGCTCTGTGTCAACATAGGGCTGGAATGCTGCTCGCTGTTCCTGCTACCTTCGTGGAATGCCAGGTTGACTAAAAAAGGAAAAGAATAAGGGCATTCAGTGTTACGATAATAAAAGGAAATGAATACCTTTTCAATGTTATGATAATGGGAGATGAAATGAAAAATAACAGTAACTTAAAATCACATCATGCATCAGCATTGTGTCCTTGCAATGGGGCAGCACAGTTGCCACCCAGACTGATTGCTTCAATACAATGGCAGCTTTTATGACCTTCAGCAACTTTACTATCATGAATTCAGATATTCCACGCAGAGTTTTTTTTCCCCCCCCCCTCTCTTAATGATTTCTGCCATCAACCGTAAAGTCTGGTGGTGTCTCCGAATACTATTACATTCCTCCTTCAACAGGAGAATGCCTTGTTTTCATTCATAATTAATAACTCTGTAAACTGTGATCCAAAAATTGCAGGGACGAGAAATGCTGGAATGCAAATGGGATTCTGTTAGCGAGTCGGTAATTATGGAGCGAGCAGGCAATCTCCCGTTATTCCTGAATGGAGAAGTTTCATCTCCAAAGCTTGTTCATAATTACCAGCTCAGTTTGGTCAGTTCCATTCCATTCAGTTCAATGATTCTCCTGCTCAGTGAACTCCCTGTAATTAGTGCAGCCTCCTCCAGCACTCTGAGCAGCTTACCGAAAGTACAACACTCTCCTGAAGGAGCTCACGGCTTCTTTGGTACAAAATCCTGGGTACCTCGCAGTACCCTCCTCAAGCATCTGTTCTTCACGAGCGTGGGCAGGCACGGGGGGTGGCGGCACGGTGGCACAGTGATTAGCACTGCTGCCTCACGGCGCCAGGGGTCGGGGTTCGATTCCTGGCTTGGGTCACTCTTTATGCAGAGTCTCCATGTTCTCCCCATGTCTGCGTGGGCTTCCTCCGGGTGCTCCAGTTTCAAAGAATAAAGAACAAAGAAAAGTACAGCACAAGAACAGGCCCTTCGGCCCTCCAAGTCTGTGCCGATCACGATGCCCTAACTAAACTAAAAACAAACCTCTGCTCCTACTTGGTTCATTTCCTTCTATTCCCTCCCTATTCATGCACCCATCCAGATGCCTCTCAAATGCTGCTAATGTGCCTGCTTCCACCACCTCCTCTAGCAGCACATTTCAGGCACCCACCACTCTCTGTGTGAACCCCCCCCCCCCCCCCCCCCCCGCCTCACATCTGCCTTAAACTTTCCCCCTCTCACCTTGAACCTGTGTCTCCCTTGTAATTGACATTTCCACCCTTGGAAAAAGCCTCTGACTATCCATCCTGTCTGTGCACTTCATAATTTTGTAGGCCTCTGATAGGTCTCCCCTCAACCTTCTTCTTTCCAGTGAAACCAATCCTAATTTATTCAACCTCTCCTCATAGTCAACACCCTTGAGACCTGGCAACATCCTCCCACAGTCTGAAAGACATACTGGTTGGGTGCATTGGCCATGCTAAAATTCTCCCTCAGTGTACCCGAATAGGTGCCGGAGTGTGGCGACTAGGGATTTTCACAGTAACTTCATTGCAATGTTAATGTAAGCCTACTTGTGACACTAATAAATAAGCTTAAACTTATTCAACTTTAGATTACATCACAGCCGAACCTGACCTTCACTTAAACCAGTGGCTCCCAAAGGGTGCGGTGCGCCACACTGGTGCGGCGAGAGAGGATGGCAAGTGTGGCGGGAAGATTCAAGGACAATCAAAGAAACATAGAAATCATAGAAACCCTACAGTGCAGAAACAGGCCATTCGGCCCATCGAGTCTGCACCGACCACAATCCCACCCAGGCCCTACCCCGATATTCCTACATATTTACCCACTAATCCCTCTAACCTACGCATCTCAGGACACTAAGGGGCAATTTTAGCATGGCCAATCAACCTAACCCGCACATCTTTGGACTGTGGGAGGAAACCGGAGCACTCGGAGGAAACCCACACAGGCACGAGGAGAATGTGCAAACTCCACACAGACAGTGACCCGAGCCGGGGATCGAACCCAGCTCCCTGGAGCTGTGAAGCAGCAGTGCTAATCACTGTGCTACCGTGCCGCCCAGTTTAAACATGGTTTAAACAAGCATTGTTTTATACTTTCTGGATGTCCCATGATCATATTATAAAGTAGTTGTGTTCTATGTTATGAATCAAGCACTGCTAGGAGTTGTTTTTTTTGTTTTTGAATGTATTTCTTATCAATAAAAAATTCAGTGTGGCACGAGCAAATTATTATTCCGAAAGTGCGGCCCAGTGAAAAAAGTTTTGGAACCACTGACCTAAACCCTAAGCAAGTTGTTGCTGTCTGGTGATGCTGGCTGAAATACCCTCCTCTTTCCCTCTCTCTCTCTAATTCAGCACCCCAGTATCCCAGCACTAATCTGGCTGGAATGAACTCACTCTGTACAGTTTAGTATCACGATGAACAGCAGGCAGTTGAAGGTACAACAGCTCAGTTTCTGTCCTGACCTCCCCGAGGCCATGTAATTCCCTTTCTCGTGATGTGTAATTCACCTGTTTGCAATGTCTTACCTCAGGTTACATTGGGTACGACACATATGTGGTGAAGATACCCAGACTGTATCTCAATTCGAAGAGTTGCTGTCACATTGTTTTTGAAGGAGCGCAACTTATTTGATGTTATGCAGAACAAGTGAGTAATTTGTGAATTGCTCTGGAACTGTTTCAACTCGATGAAGCACATGTCTGACAGAAGGAGTTTTAAAACTATTTCATCTCACTTCTTTTTCAAATGAAAAATTGGTGTACAGGAGTACTTTAAATCCTCAACCAACACAACAGCACATGAATCCTGTGCCTAATAATCTTAGTGGGCAGGTTATTGCTGAAGTTGGCACAGATGGTGCCACGGTTTCCATGAGGATGGGTGACTTTACCCCGAATGGCGCGAGTCTTGTTTGGTTTACCACCAGCAGTGACAGTGTTCTTAACTTTGTAAGATGCCTCTGAGTCACTCCTAACCTTTATCTGCAGAGAATTGCTGTTCTCAGAATTCTAAAAGGACATTTTTAGTGACTATTTTTCAATGCTCCAGAGCAGATCACAGCAGCTTCCACCAAGGTAGATGCCAAAATAATTCTAAAAAGAATTCAGTCAATATACTGTGTTCTACCCGAGAGTGGCACGGTGGCACTGTGGTCAGCACTGTTGTCTCACAGCACCAGGATCCCAGGATCGATTTCTGGTTCGGGTCACTGTCTGTGTGGAGTTTGCACATTCTCCCCTTGTCTGTGTGCATTTCCTCGGGGTTCTCCAGTTTCCTCCCACAGTCCAAAGATGCGCGGCTTAGGTGGATTGGCCATGCTAAATTGCCCCTTAATGTCAGGAGGGCTAGCTGGGGTAAATGCATGGGGTTATGGGGATAGGGTCTGGGTGGGATTGCGGTCGGTGCAGACTCGATGGGCCGAATGGCTTCCTTCTGCACTGTAGGATTCTATGATATGGCATAAAGAAGATACACAAATGAACATCACAATAATATTGTAAAATACAGACTTGTGCTTTATGCATAATGCGACAGGAATAAACCATCCAATACAATCACCTATCTCGAAGTAACATTTTTGATTTGATTTGATTTATTATTGTCACATGTATTGGCATCCAGTGACAAGTGTTGTTTCTTGCGCGCTATACGTACAAAGCATGCCGTTCATAGAGTACACAGGGGAGAAGGAAAGGGGAGGGTGCAGAATGTACTGTTACAGTCGTAACTAGGGCGTAGAGAAAGATCAACTTAATATAAGGTAAGTCCATTCAAAGTCTGACGGCAGCAGGGAAGAAGCTGTTCTTGAGTCGGTTGGTATGTGTCTTCAGACTTTGTATCTCTTTCCTGATGGAAGAAGGTGGAAGAGAGAATGTCCGGGGTGCGTGGCGTCCTTGATCATGCTGGCTGTTTTCCGAGGCAGCGGGAAGTGTAGACAGAGTCAATGGGTTTTAGTAACAAACAATATCAGAGAGCATGTAGTTTTCCCAATGTCCTTATTTTGGTTTGAGCTTTTCAATCTGAACTATCTGCACTCATCCCATTTCCCTGCCCCTTCTGCTGATGTATTTTAAAATGGTGGCAGATCTATTCTATAATGGTGATTTATATATACACAAGGATTTCCCATTTATGGGAAGTCAGAGGGAACAATCACTCTCTTACGTTTCCATATCTATTTTTTTTCCATGTTGATCCTCTCCTAATTCAGTTTATCTCATGCTTTGTTCCTCTTTCCTTTGCTTTCTTGCTTTACTCCCTGTGCTCTTCTACTTCTTTTTATTGCTTCGTTTGATTGGGTGGGAAGTGGTGTGTGACTTTCCAGGGTATGGGGGCTGCTGAGGCCTTTGGGTCTCACTTTTGTGGTGGTAGATGTGGGAAAATGCAGTTTGAAAACCTCAGCCAATTCCTTCACATTCCTGATGCAATCCCATCCTCTGATCACACTTCAACCCCATTCCCTCTCCCACCATCTGCAGTTGTCTCTCCTCCAATGCTAGCCTTGAACTCACATGTCACTGAGCTCATCCATCTTGTATGGTGTACCCCTCCCATTGGTTTCTACTCAACTGCCGTTGTAATGCCTAGAATCATAGAATCCCTACTGTGCAGAAGGAGGCCATTCGTCCCATTGAGCCTGCACCAACAACAATCCCACACAGGTCCTATCCCCATAACCCCCTGATGCTAAGGGGCAATTTAGCGTGACCAATCAACCTACCCACACATCTTTGGACTGTGGGGGGAACCGGCGCACCCAGAGGAAACCCACAGACACGGGGAGAACATGCAGACTCCGCACAGACAGTCACCCAAGGTCAGAGTTGAATCCAGGTCCCTGGCGCTGTGAGGCAGCAGTGCTAACCACTGTACCACCGTGCCACTCTGGCTGGTTGCCTCTGAGTGCTGTTACTTCCTTGCCTGCAATTGTATTCCATGAGCCCACAACCCATTTCCTTCAATTTATTACGTTCCCTTTATCCAGGGGCCTGATGCCAAAGGCCTCCATCTCAATACTATCCTCCTCTCCTTTCCCCAATGAATGGCTTTCTTCTTCAGCCGATGCCCAGCACTGCGAAGCTACCAATTTATTTTCCAAAGGTCTTGTAATGCTGTAATTAGAGCATAATGTTATGTTTTATTTATAACGCAATGCGCACTTTTGAAAAAACAAACTGCTTGCTTCCTAATTTTGCAAAATTGGCAAAAGAAGAAGAAGTGGTCAATAGAGAACGAAGCAACATGCTGGGGAGAAATGAAGCCTAAACCATCAGAGAGATAGAATCGTCAGTGAGACACCAGGAAGGAAGAAGATGGAGCCTGAAGAGGTGCAGAGGTGAGCCAGCATGGCAGGAGCAGCCGAGCCTGTGCCAGCGCTGAGGCAGCAAAAAACAAGGGGCTGAATTTTCCAGGGGTTAGGGTGAGGCACCTTGCTCATCAACACCCCCTCCCACCCTCCCCCTCAAACCCACTTGCACCCTATTCCAAGAGTGAGCCGGCAGATGACAGACCAAGAAATAGTCCACCCTGCAGGAATATCGCACTGGCAGTGGGGTAAACAGGTTGAGGGTGGGGACTTCCACCCGTCACCGGGGTAAAGTGCTGCGCTCGAGAACTGCTGGGCCAATCTGATTGCTCTGCAGCTCTGGCAGTCCCAGCAGAGTGGTGGGGGCTGTTGGCACTGCGGGCAGGAGTATGAGGAGCTGCAATGCATCCTGGAACCTGGTAAGTTCTGGGGTCTTAAGGTGAGGAGGAATTAGACAACTGAAGGGGATGGGGTGGGAGGGGGGGATGTGGTGCGGTGTGGGCCAGCCGGGGGGGTGGGTGATAGGTGGAGAAGGAACAGAGGGAAGCGCCCCCGGTGCACCAAGGACATCCCCAAATGTTATGCCTCCCCCCCCAACCACCCACCCGGGTTCCAATTTTATTTTCAAAATGGTCTCCCCACTCCCTCCCACTTGCCCATGCCAATTGGTTTATGGTGTGGGCAGCGTGGTATATGACTCAGTTGGCTTGGTAATAAGTTCAATTGCCCTTTTTTATTCAAATGACAGACAGGCAGCCAATATCATTTTACAGAATCGGGGTGGACAGTGCGCTTGCCACCCTCAATTTCACATGCACCCACCACTGGAAGTCCAGCTGAAGAAGAGTGGGGTCTAGTGTGGCCCAGAGGCTACAGAGTAAGAGGTGGACTTCACACGGTAGACAGGTGGTAGAAATAGGAACAAGAACCAAAGCTACCCCCCACAAGGCTTACAGTTTGCAAGATGGGTGATTGGGAGCAGAGCACAGTCAGACCAGGTTTTGCCTTCTTGGTATTCCTTGTTTGGTAGCTTCCATTCCCTCTTGCAACTTGTTTATTCATAATTTCCAGAGATATATTTGCAAATTTTGACTTCCTCTTAGAACCAGTCTAGTTGTGAAAACAGGTCAGAGAACCAGAGTGCAGTGTGGTCTCCAACCTGCACTCACAGTTAGTGGGGCATCTCTCCATCACCTGCACTTCATGATTTAAATGTCTTCTTGGGCGACTGTGTAAATGAATCTATATGAGTTGGCTATTGGATTAAGGAAGGTAAAGGTGAGGTTCTGGTTTCTCTGAAGATGTGTGCAATTTAGCAACTGGTGCTCAATTGTAACAGTGGGGCCAGCAACACATGGAGGTCTCTCATGGCAGCTGGTGCAGTAGGTGAAGTCGCATGGGATCAGAGGTGAGCTGGCAAGGTGGATGCAGAACTGGCTCGGTCATAGAAGACAGAGGGTAGCAGTGGAAGGGTACATTTCTGAATGGAGGGCTGTGACAAGTGGTGTTCCTCAGGAATCAGTTCTGGGGCCTTTGCTGTTTGTAATATATATAAATGATTTGGAGGAAAAGTAACTGGATTGATTAGTAAGTTTGTAGGTGACACAAAGGTTGGTGGATTTGCGGATAGCGATGAGGACCATCAGAGGATACAGAAGGATATAGATCGGCTGGAGCCTTGGGCAGAGAGATAGCAGATTGGGTTTAATCTGGACAATTGTGAGGTAATGCATTTTGGAAAGCCTAATACAGATAGGGAATATACAGTAAATGGCAGAACCCTTAAGAGTATTGATAGGCAGAGGGATCTAGGTGTACAGGTACATAGATCACTGAAAGTGGCAATGCAGGTAGAGAAGGTGGTCAAAAAGACACAAGGCATGTTTGCCTTCATCAGCCGGGGCACTGAGTTTCAAAACTGGCAAGTCATGTTGCAGCTTTATCGAACTTTAGTTAGGCCGCATTTGAAATATAGTGTTCAATTCTGGTCGCCACACTACCAGAAGGATGTGGAGGCTTTGGCGAGGGTACAGAAAAGATTTACCAGGATGTTGCCTGGTATGGAGGGCATTAGCTATGAGGAGAGGTTGGAGAAACTTGGTTTGTTCTCACTGGAACGTTGGAGATTGAGGGGCGACCTGATAGAAGTCTACAAGATTATGAGGGGCATGGACAGAGTGGATAGTCAGAAGCTTTTTCCCAGGGTGGAAGAGTCAATTATTGGGGGCATAGGTTTAAGGTGCGAGGGGCAAGGTTTAAAGGAGGCAGGTTTTTTACACAGAGGGTGGTGGGTACCTGGAACTCGCTGCCAGCGGAGGTAGTGGAAGCAGATACAATAGTGACTTTTAAGGGATGTCTTGACAAATACATGAATAGGATGGGAATGAAGGGATATGGTCCCCGGAAGGGTGGGAGGTTTTAGTTCAGTCAGGCAGCATGGTCGGTGCAGACTTGGAGGGCAGAAGGGCCTGTTCCTGTGCTGTAATTTTCTTTGTTCTTCTTTGTTCTTTGTCTCAGTTCTCTCTTTTTCCAAGCAGGAATAGTGAAAACAGGCAGTGCAAAAGTGTCCAGAAACATGTCTTGTCTTGTTAGTCCTTCAAGGCACAGGTAACCATGTTCATCTGCGGTTGGTAGGATTTCAATGGGTATGAACGTGACTGGGCAGGCCAGTCTGTGACTGGAAATATGATAAGATATCACAGGCCACTGAGTTTCAGACAAGGTGGTCTTGGGATTTCCTTGGCTTGCGTTTTCTCACTGCTTCTAAGATACGCTCACTCTCGAAGGGGGCTGCGCCACATTTTATTTGGTTGCAGCAGGTCCTGGGTGATCACCTCTCAGGACTTGAAGTCGATATCAAACCAAGTGAAACTTTTAGAATGTGACGGTAGCGCTTCCTTTGGAGCACGCCCCAGACTCAAGTTCTCCAGAGAAGATTCGCCTTGGCAAGCGAATGCCAGACATTCCGGCTACATGAGCAACCCAACTCAGTTGTGACTGTCTCAATATGGGTGCAGATTCTTGGCATGCCAGCTAGACCGAGAACCTCAGCGTCTGGTATTTTGTCCTAGCATCCAATCTCCAGCTCTAGTGGGCATGGGTCATCTTCATGGCATGATGCTGGTACACAGTCCAAGTCTCACAAGCATAGAGCAGAGCGGGCAGGAACTTTCGGTCTGGTAAACAGACTCATTCCTGATGTCTAAGTCTGGCGAAGACTACACTTGCTTTGGCAATTCTTGCACGTGTCTCATCGTCAATATAGACCGCTCGAGAGAGCCTGTGCCAGCGAGAACAGTCAACTTATCCACTGCTAACATGTAGAATATGTGTAAAGGTTCAAGAGAATTAACAAAAAAATGCAGCAGCTCGAACAGCAACAACATTAGGTTGCTTGAAATATTCTTCCATTAATTTTTTTTTAGAAGTGGGCTTAGCTCTGTTTTGCTGGCTTCCTCCAACAACACCCCCTCCCCCCACCTTCCCCCACTGGGAAGGGACATTCTGCAGTGTTTTCAGCACAACATTCAGAGAATTCAGTGAAATACAGGTCGACCGTGAGCACAAATACTTTCTTTCACAGCCTGCGATCTGAAATGAAAGGAACAAATGAAACTTGGTGTTGTCATGGCAGCTGCTTTTATCTCCCCTCCCTGATTGGCATGCGTAATAAATATGAATACCGTAATTCTTTCTTCTACGGCATCTCTTATGTAAGCCACGACCTACTCCAGCACCCTCGGATAACTGGTTCTATTTAGAGACTGCTGAACGTCTTAAAGGATCAGTTCAGATCTGGGAGAATATTCTGAAATTCCTCTGAGGAACGCTTCCGAAAATATCCAGCGGTCATTTTCCAAATCCCAATTTTTGTGCTGTTAATACCGTGTCATGAACTGAGGCTTCTATGTGACATTTTTCTTTCCTCTCCACCACCTATCTTCTGCCTCCCCTTCATCATCTTGAGGGTGTTAACCCTTCGTCAGAGTAGACTGCACTGGTACTTGCTGCCCCCTCAAAACTTGCTCAAATGGCCATTACCTGAATGTTGACAAATTAGACGCACCCAGTTCAACCCTCTCGTGGTGAGTAAACATGTATATGTGTGATGGGGGTCACTGATGGTGCAAAAAGAGCAAGATTCAGCCTCATTCCCTTTGATTTCACTGAGAATTTTTTCCCCAAAAAATAAAGTTTAAAGTTTATTTATTAGTGTCACAAGTAGAGTTATGTTAACACAGCAATGAAGTTACTGTGAAAATCCCCCAGTCGCCACACGCCGGCGCCTGTTCGGGTACACTGAGGGAGAATTTAGCATGGCCAATGCACCTAACCAGCACGTCTTTCAGACTGTGGGACTAAGGGATTTTCACAGTAATTTTATTGCAGTGTTAATGTAAACCGACTTGTGACACTAATGATAAATAGACTTTAAACTTTAAAACTATATACATTCAATATCCAGCAGACAGCCTGGAGATTATACAGTTTCTAACCCATCACTGCACTATGGCTGAAAGACATTAGATGGTGATCTTTCTCCTCTCATTTCACAGCGCTATGTCTCTTTTCCAGTTCAGTATCCATCAAATTTTCATGGACATTTTCTGTTTTTGCTTTGAAACTATGTGGTGGTCACTGCAAAATTAAATGTACCTGCAACATTCCATGCACTGTGATGCAGCATACCGCTGTATCTATGAGCCAATTATACATCCCTGCTGCAGCCTCGAAGTGAGGAAGAAAGCTGCTGGTCTTGGGATGATCATGATGTGGAGATGCCGGCGTTGGACTGGGGTAAGCACAGTATTTGCTACCAAATAAACCTGTTGGACTTTAACCTGGTGTTGTGAGACTTCTTATTGGGATGATTGCCAAGGTAACTACTGTTTCATTTTACAATGTTGATTTCCAGTGCATGGTGATAACACTCTGTTGTAAGCTTGTGGAGAATCAGACATAGAAGAAAGAACGCATCTCACTCTGGACACCGTTCATGTCCCTCCTAAATACATGGGCATATCACTGGTTTCCCTCCACAATCTGCATTCCTGCCATTACAATGCGGTTCACTTTGTGCCCAGTGCCGATAGGAGAATCTGGAAGCTTTATGAGGGTTTAACTGAACTTCCAGAGGGAAATTAATGGAACTGCCATGGTTTTCAGTGACAAAGTCCATGTGATGGAAACTGACAATTCTGGGAGCACAGAGTGGGCAAGTTAAATTCTTTGACAGTAGGTTATGATGTGCCAGATGTTCACTTTCATCAGAACTGAAGACTGGATGACAAAAGGCATTCCGGGTAAAAGATACAAAAGTCTGAGATCAAGTACCAACTGACTCAACAACAGTTTCTTTCCGGCTGCCATCTGACTTTTGCATAGACCTACCTTATATTAAGTTGATCTTTCCCTACACCCTAGCTATGACTGTAACACTACATTCTGCACTCTCTCCTTTCCTTCTCCCCTATGTACTCTATGAACGGTATGTTTCGTCTTTATAGCGCGCAAGAAACAATTCTTTTCACTGTATCCCTATACATGTTTTGATTTGATTTATTATTGTCACATGTATTTGTGTACAGTGAAAAGTATTGATTCTTGCATGTTATACAGACAAAGCATATTGTACATAGAGAATGAGAGACTGCAGAATGTAGTGTTCCAGTCATAGCTAGGGTGTAGAGAAAGATCAACTTAATGCGAGTTAAGTCCATTCAAAAGTCTGATGGCAGCAGAGAAGAAGCTGTTCTCGAGTCGGTTGGTACGTGACCTCAGACTTTTGTAGTCAATAAATAGGTGTCTGACAAAGATGTCTTTGTTATCTAGGTGTTCCAGGGTTGAGTGTAGGACCAGGGAGATGGCGTCTGCTGTGGACCTTTTGCGCGGTCGGCAAACTGTAGTGGATCCAGGCAATTTGAGAGGTTGGAATTGATTCATGCCATGACTAGCCTTTCAAAGCACTTCATGAAGGTGGATGTCAGAGCCATCGGACAATAGTCATTAAGGCACGCTGCTTGGCTTTTCTTTGGTACTGGGATGATGGTCATCTTCTTGAAGCAGGTAGGGACCTCAGATTGGTGTAAAGAGAGGTTAAAGATGTCTGCGAATACACCCGCCAGCTGATCCACGCAGGATCTGAGTGCTTGTCCGGGTACCCCATCAGGGCCAGTCGCTTTCCATAGGTTGAATTTTGGGAAGGCTGCTCTGATGTGTACGATTATCATGTGATAATAAATCAAATCAAAAAATCAAAAAAATTATGTAGAACTGGGGAGGGAAAAGAAGCCTAGAGAAAAGATGGGCAATGATAAGAAAATGTGCACCGCTCGCACACTTAACTGGTTAAATGAACTGCAAACTGCTCAATAAGAAGACTTAGGCGATAGATATGCAGGTTCGGTGAATTGGCCATGCTAAATTGCCACTTAGTGTTCCAAGATGTGCAGGTTAGGGGGATTAGTGGGGTAAATATGTGGGGTCATGGGGAGGGAGGTGGGCCAAGATAAGATGCTCTGTCAGAGAGTCGGTACAGACTCAATAGGCTGAATGGTCTCCTTCTGTACTGTAGGGATTCTGTGACATGTTCATACAGAGACAAAAGGATATGCAAGTGGAATCTGAAAAGACCTGGGAAAGATCTGCACCGATGAAAATATGATAACGTGAGGAAAAATAGGGAGAGAGAAAATGTTGCAAATGGGTTGACCTGAAATTAAAACTGAAAGCAGAGACAAAATATGATGGATCCATCAGTTGCAAGAAGGGGACAAAAACAGGTCCAATGCGGTCAGATTCCTTCCGGCATTGTGCTTTAATGAAATGTCCACATCACAAATGTCAGCCTGCCCCAGGCAGACCACCCTCCTTACCTCATGAGACCGTCCATTTTGAATATGAACGCAAGGGGTTTAAAATTACTGCAAGATTGCATTGCCAGAAAACAAGGCATACACCAAGGTATGTTTTTAACATGTGGCTGAATGTGGAGCTGAGGTGGAATGTTACTTCCTACCTCATATTAAGAGAGCAAGGGCTGCTCCCTTTATCCCTCATCGCCAGTGACCCCCCCTTCCTTGACGCACGCTCATACCACCTGCCCCATCGCCTGCCGCACCATTGACCATTGCTCTCCAACCCCCCTCCCTTTCCATCTACAAATCCCAACCTTCCTGCTCCCAGCAACTGCTCTTGCCCACCTAGGTATCAAAACCATCAACACCCCCCCTCCCCCCCCCCACCTCACCCCGCCAACCACAACTTCCCCCTGGCCTAAGATCACAACTGGCCCTTCCCCCAGCCACAACCTCATCTCAGCACCGTCCCTCAAATTGAAGCAAAATCCTGCAGATGCTGCAAATCTGAAGTCAAAGCAGAAAGTGATGGAAAAACTCAGCAGGTCTGGCAGCTGTACAATGTCACAATGACTGTAACACCACATTCTGCACTCTCTCATTTCCTTCTCTATGAACGGTATGCTTTGTCTGTATAGCGCGCATTAAATCTTAATACATGTGACAATAATAAATCAAATCAAATCAAAGCATCAATGCAGTGAGAGAAACAGAGTTAGCATTTTGAGTCTAAATGACCCTTCTAAAACACTGAAGGAAGGTACTCCCTCACCTGCAAGCCCTCACTTACCTGAGGACTGTAACAGCTTTTTAATGCTGCTTCTCTGGAAGCTCTGTGAAACTCGCCTGCTAACTGGAAAAACAGCCCGGGGGGGCGTTATCAAGGAGGCTTGATAACGCCTCAACATTCAGGCACAAGGAAAGTACCTACACAACCCATCCTTTCCAAACTGGGAGCGCCAGCATTTCTAGGCCAATCTGTAAAATACACAAATTTGTACACATATATGTATGTGTGTGAGTGTATGCGCATATGTGTACACAGCATTTATAACTGGTGCAAAAGGAAATAACTGGAACAATTAGGTTCGGAAGCCTTGCCAATATTTACCCATTCTTTACGAAACAAAGCTTGAAGTCTGGGATGGGCAGAATTTCTCACCGGAGACAATGGGTGGGATTTTCCGACCTTCCAGTCGTATGTTTCCCGGCAGCGGAAGGCAGCATGCCATTCACAGGCGGCAGGATTCTCTTAAAGGGTGGCACGGGTGGCAGAGTGGTTAGCACTGCTGCCTCACAGCGCCAGGGACGCCGGTTCAACTCCTGGCTTGGGTGACTGTGTGGAGTTTGCATGTTCTCCCCGTGTCTGTATGGGTTTCCCCTGGGTTCTCCGGTTTCCTCCCACACTCCAAAGATGTGCAGGTTAGGTTGACTGGCCATGATAAATTGACCCTAGTGTCAGAGGGATTAGCAGAGTAAATGTGTGAGGTTGCGGGAATAGGGCCTGGGTGGGATTGTGATCGGTACAGACTCGATGGGCCGAATAGCCTCCTTATGCATTCTAGGGATTCTATGAAGTGAGACTGAGTAGACTGGGACTATGGTCATTGGAATTTAGAAGAATGACGGGGAATCTTATGGAAACATACAAAATTATGAAGGAAATCGATAAGGTAGAAACAGAGAGGTTGCTTCCACTGGTGGGTGAAGCCAGAACTAGGGGGTATGGTCTCAAAATAAGAGGGAGCAGATTTAGGACTGAGTTGAGGAGGAACTTCTTCATTCAAAAGGTTATGAATCTGTAGAATTCCCTGCCCAGTGAAGCAGTTGAGGCCACCTCACTGAATGTTTTTAAGGCATAGATGGATAGATTTTTGAACAGTAAAGGAATTAAGGATTATGATGAGCGGCAGGTAAGTGGAGCTGAGTCCACAAAAAGATCAGCCATGATCTTATTGAATGGTAGAGCAGGCTCGAGGGGTCAAATGGCCCACTCCTGCCCTAGTTCCTATGTTCATTGCAGTGTTAATGTAAGTCTACTTGTGAAAATAAATAAAGAAACTTTAACTCAAAATTGTGAATGCGATGTCCCCGATGTTGAAGCCACCCCCGCGCGGGAAAACTGCGGGCGGGGGCGTGCTGCAGGCAGGACCAGAGAATCCCGATGGCGTTAATGGCCGGAGAACCCCGCTCATTGTTATAATAAAATCTATTTGATGACATTTGATTAAATATTTATTCCCCAATGACGGGGTTTCCTGCACTTTAGCTAATCTGCTTATCTCGGAAATTTCGACCACGTGATTAGTTTTCCTCCTTGCAGACCAGTTCAGGATCTTATTGTTCACTTCTTACTGATTATGTTGTTTTAAAAAAAAATCCCAAACGCTGAAAACTGCCATCTTTTGCTGATGGATCATTTCATGAATGCAGAGTTGGAACAGCTGGTGTTGATTTAGGGATTTGTTAAGTGATTTTTCCAAGATGTGATCATTTTTTTTTGCCAGGATAAATTGATTTGGATGTTGGCACGGAGGGGCGCACTGCGGTGCGCTGCCACACAAATTGCAGCTTTCTTTCACTACTTCCCATATAAATCTTTTAGCGTCTCCACGCATTGAACTCGTTAACGGAATGGTTCACAAAGATGTGAATTCTCCAATCCATTCAGCTGGAAATATTCAAGCGGCATTCCTTAGTTCTGATGTGTACTTCCCTCGCATTAAGCGATCGGACTAATAGTTGCTTTAAAATAAATGGCACTCTGAAAATATTTTTTGGGAGGTTTTTTTTTCAATCTAAAGCCGTTTCTCTTTTTCCGCAGAGGGCAGCAACTTTCTCAGAGAAGTTTCTGACAAAAAAAAAAGGTTTCTCAACCGCCCCGGCTGAAGCAGCCTACATCTTGGGATGTCAAGAGGTCACACGTACTTCTTCCTGCGCTCGGCGAGTGAAAAGGCATTCAAAGCATTTTAAACACTGTCTTGATATTGAATTAGGGAGAGCCTTAATTCCAGCACTGTGAGGGCCTGTGGGAAGCTGGGCTCCGCACAGGAGTTTGATGGGGGTGGCGGGCGGGGGGCTCCTCGATTATTAATCAGCGATGAAAAACAGGCTCTGTTGGTGCAGTTTAAGGGTAGGCCCTTATCTTTCATGCCGCTTCGGTTGGCTCAGATGAGAAAAACAGTTCGATGAATAGTGTCACTTGCTGTGCTTTTGTGCCCCTCTGGCCGTTGCTGGCCACAAAAGGTGTTATGTAACAACCGACTATCGAAAACATTTAGCTTGAATAAGAAGTGGACAGTTTCACGCTAACGGTTTTCCTCCGTCAAGTGACTTAAAAAAAAAAGATATTTCCAAATTCCCTGCATGAATCGGCAAAGAGAACCACACCCCCCCCCCTCCGCCCCCCCCCCCCCCCCCACCCCATATCTGCCAGTTTTCCCTCTCGTTCGTACAGATCTTCAGTGTACTTGCTTGTTTGTACAATCATGTTGGATTCTCAGTTACAAGCTCTTTTTATTGCTCTTGCCATTTTCTTTTCAAACAGAAACCATTGCAACTCATTAAGTCACAGAATAAAACACAGTTGTGTTGACACTAAAGCCAACATTTGCAGCACTGCATGGCAAGCGGCATCATTATCCCTCACCCCCCTCCCCCCCTCTCAGAATGAAACTGCCATTCCTTCAAAGCAGTTCTCCTTTCAGTAAGAATCAGCGATTCCACAGAAAATGGTCTACTTAATGTTCCTCCGGGTACTGAGCAACAAAGTGCTTTTCTTATTCAGTTGCCCAACGATTCAAACAATGCAAGCGGCCCTAATTGATGAAAAGTTAGGACTTTGAGTTGTGATCAGCAAGTGAATAGGGAAGAGAGTGCAAACAACAAAACTATTCAGTGTTGTTTCCACCCCAACCCCCCCCCCTCTTTCCCCTCCGCTGGTTTTCTTCTCCACTGTTTGCGGGTTACAATTCCACAGAATTTGGCAGCTACCCCTGCCACCGACCCCCCCCCCCCCCCACCACCCCCCGAGTGGGAGCCCAGACATTGTCTGTCAATAGGTTTTTCTTTTTGACCCTGGGAAGGCAGAATCGTTAACCTTGATCCCATTCTCAGCCAACATCTGCATATAGCAGCCAGGCTCACTGGCTAACTCTCGGGAGAAACACTGGCTGCTTTCAACCCTCACCCCTCCCGAGGCCTTGCTGCGCTGAAACTGACTGCAGCTCCAACTGGCTGGGATCTGCGGAAGTTTGGAAATCATGGGGCCGCACATGTTACATGTGGTGCCACTTGCGTTGACAGCGCAAAAGGCATTTAACATATTTATCATGCTCATACTTACTTCTCAGAGTTAATAAGTCACAGTTTCAGCCAGCGAACATGTAAGAACAATCACTTCGAGTGACAGATGTTAAATCTGTCACTGTACGCTGGAGTGTTAGCAAGGGCCTTGATTTTAACATAGATTAACCAGTGAGAATAGGCCTGGTTCAGGACTCCCAAGCAGAGGAAATAGTTTCGCCCTTCCTATCAAATTCTTTAAACACCTCAATGAGATTATTCCTTAACATTTTATATTCAAAGAAGTATGAACCTGATCTCTGCTCTTATCCTTCCTTAACCTTTTTAGTTCCAGTTTTATTCTGCAAATCTATGCTGCATCTCCTCCCTGATCAATACATTCTCCCTCGGATGTGGGGACGATTTTTTTAAAAATCATTCATGTGATGTGGTTGTTATGGGCTAGGCCAGCATTTATTGCCCATCCCTAATTGCCCTCGAGAAGGTGGTGGTGAGCTGTTGCCTTCTTGAAACGCTGCAGTCCATGAACTGTAGGTACACCCACAGCGCTGTTAGGGAGGGAGTTACAAGATTTTGACCCAGTGACAGTGAAGGAACGGTGATATATTTCCAAGTCAGGATGGTGAGTGGCTTGGAGGGGAACGTCCAGAAGGTGGTGTTCCTGTGTATCTGCTGCCCTTGTCCTTCTAGATGGTAGCAATTGTAGGTTTGGAAGATGCTGTCTAAGGAACCTTGGTGAGTTCCTGCAGTGCATCTTGTAAATGGTACACACTGCTGCCACTGTTCATTGGTGGTGGAGGGATTGAACATTTTTGGATGTGGTGCCAATCAAATGTGCTGCATTGTCCGACATGTTGTCAAGCTTCTTCAGTGTCATTGGAGCAGGACACACATTCAGGCAAATGGAGAGGGCAGCACACTGGCACAGTGGTTAGCACTGCTGCCTCACAGCGCCAGGCACCTGAGTTCGATTCCCGGCATGGATCACTGTCTGCAGAGTGTGCACTTTCTCCCCGTGTCTGCGTGGGTTTCCTCCGGGTGCTCCAATTTCCTCCCACAGTCCGAAAGACGTGCTGGTTGGGTGCATTGGCCGTGCTAAATTCTCCCTCAGTGTACTCATACAGGCACCGGAGTGTGCCAACTGGGGGACTTTCACAGTAAGTTCATTGCAGTATTAATGTAAGCCTACTTGTGACACTAATAAATAAACTTTAAGGTATTTCATCACATTCCTGACTTGTGCCTTGTACATGGTGGACAGGCTTTGGAGAGTCAGGGGATGAGTTACTCTTTGCCAGATTCCTAGCCTCTGACCTGTTCTTGTAGCCACAGTATTTACATGGCTGGGTCCAGTTCAGTTTCTGGTCAATGGTAACCCCCAGGATGTTGATAGTGGGGGATTCAGCGATGATAATGCCATTGATCGTCAAGCAGTGATGATTATATTCTGTCTTGTTGGAGATGGTCATTGCCTGGCATTTGTGTGACATGAATGTTACTTGTCACTTGGCAGCTCAAGCCTGGATATTGTCCAGGTCCTGCTGCATTTGGACATGGACTGCTTCAGTGTCAGAGGAGTTGCGAATGATGCTGAACATTGTGCAATCATCAGTGAACATCCCCACTTCTGACCTTATGATGGAAGAAAGGTCATTGATGAAGCAGCTGAAGACGGTTGGGCCGAGGACACTGCTGAGGAACTCCTCCAGTATCATAGAATCATAGAAACCCTACAGTGCAGAAGGAGGCCATTCGGCCCATCGAGTCTGCACCGACCACAATCCCACCCAGGCCCTACTCGCTAATCCCTTTTTTTTTTACCCGCTAATTTACCCGCTAATCCCTCTAACCTACGCATCCCAGGACTCTAAGGGACAATTTTTAACCTGGCCAATCAACCTAACCCGCACATCTTTGGACTGTGGGAGGAAACCGGAGCACCCGGAGGAAACCCACGCAGACACGAGGAGAATGTGCAAACTCCACACAGACAGTGACCTGAGCCGGGAATCGAACCCAGGACCCTGGAGCTGTGAAGCAGCAGTGCTAACCACTGTGCTACCGTGCCGCCCCTGGAACTGAGATCGTTGATTTCCAACAATCACAACCATCTTCCTTTGTGCCAGGTATGACTCCAACCAGTGGAGAGTTTAACCTTTCATTCCTATTGACTCCAGTTTTGCTCAGGCTCCATGAAGCCACACTTGGTCAAATGCTGCCTTTATCTCAAGAGCAGTCACTCTCACCTCACCCCTGGAATTCGGCTCTTTTTTCCATGTTTGAACCAAGGCAATAATGAGGTCAGGAGCTGAGTGACCCAGGGGGGACCCAGAGCATCAGTGATCAGATTATTGCTAAGCAAGAGCCTCTTGATAGCACTGTTGATCACTACTTCCATCGCTTTACTGATGACCGAGAGTCGACTGATGGGATGGTAATTGGCGGGGTTGGATTGGTTCTGCTTTTTGTGTACAGGACATAGCTGGACAATTTTCCACATTGCTGAGTAGATGCCAGTATTGTAGCTGTCCTGGAACAGCTTGGCCAGGGGCATGCAAATCCTGGAACTCAATTCATCAGTAGTATTGCCAGAATATTGTTGGGGCCTGTACCTTTTGATATCACGTGCAATGAATCAAACTGACTGAAGACTGATATCTGTGATGCTGGGAACCTCCGGAATAAGCCGAGATGGATCATCCACTCGACACTTCTGTCTGAAGATTGTTGCGAATGCTTCAGCCTTATATTTTGCACTGATGTGTTGGGCTCTTCCATCATTGAGGATATTTGTGGAACCTCCTCCTCCAGCGAGTTGTTTAATTGTCCACCAGCATTTACGACTGGAAGTGGCAGGACTGCAGAGCTTAGACCTGATCCATTGATTGTGGAATCTCTTAGCTCTGTCTACATTGCCACCTCAGTTTTTGGTATGTCTAGTGCTGCCCTTGGCATGCCCTCCTGCACTCTTCACTGAACCAGACTTGATCCCCTTGCTTGGTGGTAATGATAGATGGGGGAATATGTCGGGGCAAAAGGTTACAGATTGTGGTTGAGTACAATTCTGCTGTTACTGATGGTGCACAGTGCCTCATAGATGCCTAGTCTTTAGTTGCTAGATCTGTTCAAAATCTATCCCATTTAGCCCAATGGTAGTGTCACACATCACGATGGAGGGCATCCTCAATGTGAAGACACAAGGACTGTGTGGTGGTCACTCCGACTGATACTATCTTGGGCAGATGCATCTGCGGCGGGCGGGTTGCTGAGGTTGAGGTCAAGTATATTTTTCTCTCTGGTTGGTTCCCTCCCCACCTGCTGCAGACCCAATCTGGCAGCTATGTCTCCTAGGACTCGGCCAGCCCAGTGAGCAGCCCTGCTACTGAGCCACTCTTGGTGATGGACATTGAAATCCCCCAACCAGTGTACATTCTGACCCTTGCTATCTTCATTGCTTCCTCCAAGTGGTGTTTAACATGGAGGACTACTGATTCATCAGCTGAGTCATGGGGGTGGGGTGTTGAGAATAGTACATGGTAATCAGCAGGACGTTTCATTGCCCATTTTTGACCTGATGTCATGAGATGTCATGGGGTTCAGGGTCGATGTTAAAAACCATCACAATCCCTGGGTATGTCCTGTCCCACTGACAGGACAACTCTGCTGGGACTGTCCTGCCGGTGGGATAGGACATACCTAGGGATGGTGATGGTGATGTCTGGGACAGTATCTGTAAGGTATGATTCCATGAGTATGACTATTTCAGGCCATTGCTTGACTAGTCTATGAGACAGCTCCCTCAATTTTGGCACAAGCCCCCAGAAGTTGGTAAGGCTGAGTTTACGAGTTGTCATTTTCAGCTGAAACCAGAGATGGACGGGTTTGCACTTTCCCATCACCAGCTCGCATGCCAGCGTCCCGCTATATTCCTATATTCCTAACTCCTGGCCATTTTTGCTCCACGAGATTTGTGGGTATGTGGTGACTACCCACCTACAATCACCAGGTAACCTATTAGGCTAATTAAAGTGTTTAGTAAAGGCAATCTTCACAGGCTGAATGGAAATTTTTAAGCTGGCATATGGGCCCTCCCACTGAGATCAAAACACAACAGAGGGATTGAGGTGGACTCCCATGTGAGAGAGACCAACGATCCACCGAGCTACAGGAGTTCACCCTCCCTCATCCAGAAAGGCTACTGGACCATAGCTGTGGCCATTGGTCATCCGATTGAGAGGTTATCCCTCCACAATGGTGGCCTGGCAGCTCATGGCCATTTTAATGTTAACATGGGTGGCACAATGGCACAGTGGTTGACGCTGCTCCTTCACAGCACCAGGGACCCAGGTTCAATTCCAGCCTTGGGTGACTGTGTGGAGTTTGCACATTCTCCCTGTGTCTGCGAGGGTTTCCTCCCACAGTCCAAAGATGTACAGGTTAGGTTAATTGGCCATGCTAAATTGCTCTTTAGCATCCCAAGATATGCGGGTTAGGTGGATTAGCTATGGTAAATGTGGGATTACAGGGATAGGGTGAGGGAGAGGGCCTGGTAAGATACCGACAGAGAGTTGATGCAGACTTGTCGGGCCAAATGGCCTCTTCTGCACTGTGGGGATTCTATGATTCTATGATATAAAAAACAAATCCCCCCCCTCTCTATCTTTTATTAACATCAACAGCTTCTATCTTTCATGGTGTCAGTGTTGGGAGACATCCTACTGTACAGTGAGTATGCACCCTGGCCAATAATTGATATACTCATTTTAAAAAAACCATGTCAGGCATCAGGCGCCCACCTGACGTGCTGTTGGCAGCCAGAAATTGACCTGATGTCAAGGTTCCAACTCTGGAACAAAACTTCAGCCTGTGGTGTCCAGAATTGAATGTAGTCCCCCAGATGAAGTCTGACTGGAGCTTTATAGAGTCGAACTTTGTATAAATCAAACATGCAACCCGAACATTGCCTCATCACCTCAAGATTGGGAACCCTGGAGGATTATTTCCTCCTCTAGGCCAAACATAATTTCAAAAAACAAGTGAGTAACTCAGCATTTAACTAGCTTTGATTTGATTTGATTTATTATTGTCACATGTATTGGGATACAGTGAAAAGTATTGTTTCTCACGCACTGTACAGACAAAACATACCGGTCATAGAATACATAGGGGAGAAGGAAAGGAGAGAGTGAAAAATATAGTGTCACAGTCATAGATAGGGGAAAGATCAATTTAATATGAGGGATGTCCATTCAAAAGTCTGATGGCAGCAGGGAAGAAGCTGTACTTGAGTCAGTTGGTACGTGACCTCAGACTTTTGTATCTTTTTCCCGATGGAAGAAAGTGGAAGAGAGAATGTCCGGGGCGCGTGGGGTCCTTGATTATGCTGGCTGCTTTTCCGAGGCAGCGAGAAGTGTAGACGGAGTCAATGGATGGGAATTGTGAGTCTGGAATTGGCCTTGTCCGTGTCGCCCAGTACCACACACCACAGAATAACCATTGAAACTTTAATTGACACAAAACCAGAAAAATGCTGGAAAATGCAGCATGTCTGATAGCATCTGTGGAGAGAGGGTAGAGCCAATATTTCAAGTCTAGATGACCCTGTGTCAGAGCTGGACGAAAGGTCATCTAGACTCGAAACGTTGGCTCTACTCTCTCTCCACAGATGCTATCAGACATGCTGCATTTTCCAGCATTTTTCTGGTTTTGTTTCAGATTCCGGGATCCGCAGTATTTTGAGTTTATCTCAGTGAGACTTTCATTGAGCTCGTCGCAATTTTCTTACAGTGACGTGACGAGCTGATCTTTGGCATAGTGTCATCAAAAATGGAAATGTTTTAACCCAGTAACAGAGGAAGGTGGTTTTTCAGTGGAAATCTCATCCTGTAAAACCTCACACAGATTTGCAAAAATATCCTTGTTTATAATTCAGCAGTAAAGGGAAGAGGGGAGCACCAGGGAAGGAGGAATTAGTCATAGTGGTGGAATATATCTGACTTTTATCTATGCTTGTTAACTGAACTACACACTTTAACAGTAAAATTGCTTTGTTTACTAAATGGGTCAAAAGTCATTTTCTGGCACAATTTTGTTTAGTTCTGTTTATGACAGCAGATACCATCAAAATCTCGCATAATATAAGCAGAAGTCCAATGAGTAATTTTTCAGATTACTCAAAGCAATCCATTTCCAGCAAATGATTAAAAGCGTATTTTGTAAAAAGAGTATGACAGACACATGACAAATCTGTGTCTTGCAGCTTGTCAGACTTGAATGAGTGAAGTTGAAGTGTTCAAAAGTAGCTGTACCCTTACATCTGTAGTAGTTTTTAGATGTATTTAAAAACTTTTTTCAACTCCCAACACATCTTTGCACTCAGATTCGTTCAGGCAGATGCTCCGGATGGGATATTTGCAGAACAGTTGAGTTCAGCAAGCTCCTGGGGTGGATCAGTGTGCTTTTGCAGATAATAGTTGAACCTTTTTCTTCTTAAGCAGGTCCCTCGGGATGGTGGACGGCTCGCTTCCACTCCAGCTCGATGGGTTTTGAGGTAACTGATATGTCCAGCCCGCGACCTGCAAACACATGGGACAGGTGATTCTTGAAGGGTCAGGCAGCTGAAATGTTTGGAGGTTTGTGCACTCTCTCTGACACCACATGCTCCCGATGAAGACTCTCAATGTTTTGATTTGATTTGCTTTATTATTGTCACATGTACTAGTATACAGTGAAATGTATTGTTTTTTATTACAATTCAACTTATTATGAGGTAGGTCCATTCAAAAGTCTGATGGCAGCAGGGAAGAAGCTATTCTTGAGTCTGTTGGTACTTGACCTCAGACTTTTGTATCTTTTTCCCGACGGAAGAAGGTGGAAAGAGAGTATGTCTAGGGTACGTGGGGTCCTGGACTATGCTGGCTGCTTTGCCGAGGCAGCAGGAAGTGTAGACAGAGTCAATGGTTTTTAGTAACAAACAATATCAGAGAACATGTAGTTTTCCCAATGTCCTTATTTTGGCATGAGCTTTTCATCAGAATGATCTGCACTCATCCCATTTCCCTGCCCCTTCTGTTGATCTATCATAAAATAGTGGATTTTCCGAGGCAGTGGGAAGTGTAGACAGGGTCAATGGATTGGAGGTTGGTTTGTGTGATGGATTGGGCTTCATTCACCAGCCTTTGTAGTTTCTAATGGTCTTGGGCAGAGCAGGAGCCATACCAAGCTGTCTGTCACCTCCCCAAATAAAACTTCTCCATTGTGGCCAGTCACAAGCCAGGGACTCCCCTGAGTCAATGGCAATGTTTGACCTCTTAAGGGATGTTTTCAGAACATCCCTAAAACATTTCCCCTGCCCTCCTAGGAGTCTCATGCTGCGACCAAGTTCTGAAAAGAACTTTGGGATTGAGATGTCAGGCATAGTAATGACATGTCCCATATACAGAGCTGATTTTGAATGGTTAGCTCATTAGGGATGAGTGTGTTGCTTTGGGAGAGGGCACTGCTGATGAAACCTCTTTCTTGTCACTGGATTTAGAGGATCTTGAGAAGGCCCCACTGCTGATACATTTCCAGTGATTTGAGATGCCTACTGTATGTTGTCTCCAAAGCATAGGGAATTGTTGCTACCCAAGGGCTTGAGATTTGAGTGCTGAAATATCCTTTTCCTCATCATCAGAAGGTTGAGCCAACATACCTCAGCTGCCTTCAATCAAAAAGCAAAATCACTCCAATCCCATTGAGCTTCAGTATGTAAATGCTGCTTGTGTGTGAAGCTCGCATTTCCAACTCCTTCTCTGAAGTATATAACAGATTTCACTAAACAGCCAGGTCCTCTTCCATCCAACTCTCACAGCACATTACCACACACCATCAATTGAGATCATCATCGAGATCCTGGAAAGTGTAGATCAGTTTTCATACCTTGGGAGCTGCCTCTCAACGAAGGTGGACACGGATGACAAAATTCATCAGAGTCTCCAATAGCTGATCAACACAGAATTGGGAGTTTGTACATTCAATCTCCAGTTCCTGCTATATCGAGCGTAGCTCAAGGGCATGTGGTGTCAGAGAGAGCGCACAAACCTCCAAACACCTCATCTGCCTGCTTTAAGAATCACCTGTCCCACATGTTTGCAGATCGCAGGCTGGACTAACTCTTGCCCGAATCAGAAGGTTGTGTGTTTAAAGCCCATTCTAGAGACTTGAACGTTGAAATCTAGGCTGATGTTTCAATTCAGTCCTCAGGGAGTCTTTCACTGCATGGGGGTTCTGCCTTCCAGATTACAAGTTAAACTAAGGCCCTGCTTGTCTTCTTGTGGCGTGTGTTGAGCTAGTACATCTCTGGAATGTAGAGAAGTGTTACAATCAGGGTCGAATGGCTCCTCTCTGTTCTCTGTTTCTTTTTTTCAAAATATACTTTTGGGCGGCACGGTAGCACAGTGGTTAGCACTGCTGCTTCACAGCTCCAGGGTCCCGGGTTCGATTCCCGGCTCGGGTCACTGTCTGTGTGGAGTTTGCACATTCTCCTCGTGTCTGCGTGGGTTTCCTCCGGGTGCTCCGGTTTCCTCCCACAGTCCAAAGATGTGCGGGTTAGGTTGATTGGCCAGGTTAAAAATTGCCCCTTAGAGTCCTGAGATGCGTAGGTTAGAGGGATTAGCGGGTAAATATGTGGGGGTAGGGCCTGGGTGGGATTGTGGTCGGTGCAAACTCGATGGGCCGAATGGCCCCCTTCTGCACTGTAGGGTTTCTATGATTTCTATGATTTTCTACTTGCCAATTCAATGAATGTTTGACTCTTTACATGCTGTGACTACACACACACACACACACACACAATGAGAAGATAGATTGAGTGATTTAAAGCCCAGTAAATTAAAGGGCTATATGGTCTTGCAGATTAGTGACTCGGTTGGCTTGAATTCAGTGGTCCTGTTGCTTTTGGGGTCAAAGCAGTTCAAAGATGCTTTACATGTTTTTGTGGAGACAACAGTGGTGAGTTGAGTTCTTTTTACCATCTCTGTGTGGCACATAGTTGGTCAAAATCAGCAGAAAGGGTTCAAAAACATACAAGTTGCATGGAGAGGGGGAGAGAAAAGGAACTCACTCAGGGTTTCGTTCCTTCAGCATCTCAGTTGCTTTTCCAGTTCTGCAAAGTAAGCAGGTGCTTAACACATACAAAAGAGTTGGTTTGTTACATAACCATTGGCAACCATCCAATGACCCAAATAAGGCCATGGCTAGTGCAGTACAACTGTAACTTGATTAGCTTAATGTTGGAAATTCCTCATTCGGCCACATCCCATTGTCCAAGTGACTAAGTCTCCATCCAGCTGAATACCGAAGTGATTGTCGAGATGTTTTGCTGCTGGGATAGGAGGTAACTCCCATTCATCTTCCTTCAATGTTCCTGGGACAGCCTTTCAGATACGTTGCCTCCATTTCAGCAGCTTTTGGACTATAGAAGAATGGAGCGATGCAAATATGCAGTCATCTTTGACTGTGATCCCAAGTCACCGAAATGTAGCTTTGGTCTTTGTTTTTAATCAATTGGGAGTTTCCAGCCTGTAAATTCAAAGATCAAGTTTTCAATTCAAAGCTTGGTTTCACAACAAGAGAAAGAGCAGGAGGTCCTCGTGCTGAGAAGGCACATGTGGGTTCAGGCTCAGATTTACTTCGAGACACATTGAAGTTGTTTGGCCCAATGGGAAACTAGTAGAAATATGGAAACCTGTGTTAAACATATGTAAGGTCATATATAAGATTAGAATGATACACCAGCCACCAAAGAGAGAAACATCAGTGATGGAGAGTTGGAATCTTTTACAATTAGTTTTAACATTAGTCCCTGGATGTTGTTGCTGCCAAGGTCAGCATGTAAAGTTTAAAGTTTATTTATTAGTGTCACAAGTAGGCTTACATTAACACTGCAATAAAGTTACTATGAAAATCCCCGAGTCGCCACACTCCGGTGCCTGTTCGGATACACTGAGGGAGAATTTAGCATGGTCAATGCACCTGACCAGCACGTCCTTTGGATTGTGGGAGGAAACCGGAGCACCCGGAGGAAACTCACACAGACACGGGGAGAACATGCAGCCTCTGCACAGACAGTGACCCAAGCTGGGAATCGAACCCAGGTCCCTGGCGCTGTGAGGCAGCAGTGCTAACCACTGTGCCACCGTGCTGCCCTATTTAGTCCCCATCCTGAATGCCTTGAGAATCAGTTGGAGACCTGCCTCCTTACATTGGTGCAGCCCGTGTGGTGAAGGTGCACCCACAGTGCCTTAAGGTGGTGAATTCCAAGATCTTGACCCAGCGACACCATAGGAATGTGATTCTTTTCCAAGTCGCGATGGTGAGTAAATTGGAGGGGAACTTGGAGATGGGAGTGTTCCCATTTTGTGCCTTGTCGATGGTGGAAAGCATTTGGGGAGTCAAGTGCTGTTACTAGCTGCACCCTACCCAGCCTCTGATCTGTCTAGTCACCAAGGTGTTGATGTGACCGATCCAGTTAAGTTAATGATAATTGGATTCCCATGGAGATGCCAGAATTCCCACATAAAATATGGTGTTGATGCACATAGTCCCTTCTATTCTACCCCATAAAAGTAACAACTGTACCCCCACCCCGCAACCTCAACTCCAGTCAATAGAGGATGTCATAAGGAGAGCCTTGGTTTACTCCTAGATCATGGAGGGCTTCTTAGGATGAGTCACCAGGCTATTCAGGAAATTTGCTGTTAAAGGCTTATACAGAACCAATACTAGCTGAAAACAGGCTTGACTCCTTCCGTAGGCTTTGGCAGGCTCCAAACTTTCACTACTGAAAGATAATTAGTCTTGGAGGGGCTCAATTATCTTCTGCAAGAAGTCCCACTAGTTCTGTTCATTTGTGGGACCTGGGTGTCACTGGCTGACCAACATTTATGCCCATCCCTAGTTGCCCTTGGAAGGCAGTTGAGAGCCAACCCCATTGCTGTGGCTCCGGAGTCACATGTAGGCCAGACCAGGTAAGGGTGGCAGATTTCCTTCTCTAAAGGACATTAGTGAACCAGATGGATTTTTCTGACAATCGACAGTGGTTTCACGGTCACCAGTAGATTCTTAATTCCAGGTTTTTTTATATTGAATTCAAATTCCACCATCTGCCGTGGCGGGATTTGAACCCAGGTCCCCAGAACCTTAGCTGAGTTTCTGGATTAATATTCTAGCGATAATACCACTAGGCCATCGCCTCCCCTATGTGTGAAGAACCACAGGTTACTTCATGAGTTGACATTGCAGAAGCAGTGAAGTCCTGCTTCACCAACCTAACATTCTTCAGTATCAGCCTTGCTGATCACCCCACACTGGCCATGCAAACGATTTGGCCTCAGGATTGGTATCCCTGGCTACAGGCGTGTGGGAGGTCAGGGAGCAGGGGGTCCAACCTGTCAGGCTTGCACCTGTACAAAATGGACCCCCATGAATTTCAGGGCCGTAGTTTATGTTGCTGTCTATGAAGTTCTGATGTAGAACAAAGAGAAGCTGAATACTGAAACACACATTTATCACTAGTTTTTCATTTATCACTAATCAGTCAAAAATCTGTGCGCCTCAGATGTCTACTCGCTGTCGGGAACTTATCGGTTACACTATATCTCCATGACCAAGCATCTCCTTCCTCCCTGTACCTTAAAACAAAACAGGTGTTGTGAATTCAGAGATCCATATCAAGGAAAGGAATTCCTGCAAATCGTCTCCAGGACATTCTGAGGCAGTTATATGTGTTGTTTTACTGGGTTCTGCAGGATTATCCAAGATTCTTCACTCTTTCTTTTGAGTGCTTCCCCCCCCCCCTCCCTCCTCATCAAGAAAAGAGGTTTTAGTGCTGATGCTTGGTTCAGGTTTTCATTGTCAAACAAGTCAGATTTACCATTGATGAGTGCAACGTACAATTCTTTCGCCTGGACCTTAACCCCAGCATTAGTAAAATACCTTCCATTTACACCAGTTGTCAATGCTTTAATTAAGCACAACAGCCATCCTTGTGGCCCCTGTGTGAGATTGCCAACTTACGCTGCATTATATCTCTGGTTTTGTGCTGTACGTGCTTACTGTTCAAACTCATTCCGCGTGACACTTCCAGAAATAAAAGCTGCAGCTTTTTTTTTGTGGTTGCAAAGATGTTCAAAAGGTTTCTGTCAGCATAATGAGAGTCTGACCCTTGAGTTTGGGGTCACCTGCATCTCCACTTTGCTGTAATTTAAGACAGTTTTCTAAAAAAAACTGTTTAGCTTATATGTTTCATATTAAACGTTGTGTATTATTCTTTTGAAGCAACTTACAACCCTGCTGTCAGCTGGGTTTGCACCCAGAAGTGAATACTGAGAATGAAATTTGTGGGGAAGTCTGAAGATTGGCCTTGCACTGCCCCTCCAGGCCCGGTGATATATTTAGATAACTCCTTCAAACCATCTTTTGTTCCCTAAAGGCTGTGGCGGGGTTTTGCTCCATTACAATTGCACGGACATTTAAAGCCCTGCAGTAACTTTCCAAAGTGCCCATTCTTCAGGGAAGGAGACTATTCAACCCATGAAACAGCAGCATCACTAGCTCTGAGGTTGTCCTCACTTGACATCCACATGCATGTACTTTCAAACAATAGTCATTGGGAGTAAACAATGAGAGAGACCAGAAAGAATGTTCCCCTGCCAGGGGCACATGTGAGGAACTATGATATGGGCTGAAATCAATTACAATAGTACTACGCAAACCTCATTCATTGCTGCAAGTTTTCACCTACTGCTTCCCATCATAGCTTTTGTGGCTTTTGCTACCAAATAAACCTGTTGGACTCATTCATTGCTGCAAGTTTTCACCTACTGCTTCCCATCATAGCTTGTGTGGCTTTTGCTACCAAATAAACCTGTTGGACTTTAACCTGGTGTTGTTAAACTTCTTACTGTGTTTACCCCAGTCCAACGCCGGCATCTCCACATCCCATCATAGCGCCAGGGACCAGGGTTCGATTCCCGGCTTGGGTCACTGTCTGGGCGGAGTCTGCACATTCTCCCCATGTCTGTGTGGGTTTCCTCCGGGTGCTCCAGTTTCCTCCCACAGTCCGAAAGACGTGGTGGTTAGATGCATTGTCTGTGCTAAATTCTCGAACAAGCGTCAGAGTGGGCAACTAGGGGATTTTCTCAGTAACTTCATAAGACCATAAGACATAGGAGCAGAATTAGGCCACTCAGCCCATCGAATCTGTTCCATCATTCAATCATGGCTGATATTTTTCTCATCCCCATTCTCCTGCCTTTTCCCCATAACCCCTGATCCTCTTATTAATCAAGAACCTATCTATCTCTGTCTTAAAGACACTCAATGATCTGGCCTTCTGCGACAAAGAGTTCCACAGATTCACCACTCTCCGGCTGAAGAAATTCCTCCTCATCTCTGTTTTAAAGGAACGTCCCTTTAATCTGAGGTTGTGTCCTCTGGTTCTAGTTTTTTCCTACTAGTGGAAATATCCTCTCCACGTCCGCTCTATCCAGGCCTCGCAGTATCCTGTAAGTTTCAATAAGATCCCCCCTCATTCTTCTAATGCAATGTTAATGTAAGCCTACTTGTGACACTGATAAATAAGCCTTTAAAAAAAACTATACTCTCTGTAAACTTCTGTTCTTTGAACAGTTTGAGTCCTGAGCCCCTGTTTTATTCCTATTTGCTCTGTAGTTATACTGCCTGGGGTAAACACTGAGCATTATCTCTCTGTCTGTAAGCAAGGCAATTCCACCTTAAGATAATGCAGAGAAAGAGGTGGGAGAAGCAAGTACAAATAGCTGCCTTTGATTAATGCCATGATGGTGATTTGTGTAACAAATCATTGACAGGATAATCTGTTATGGTCCCCTTACCAGTCCTTTCATTAACAACCGCAACTGCTGTTAGTGATCATTCAAGAAACTGGCCAGCAGAAACCAAAAACTTTTTTAATCTCCTGATTCTAAGGTGCAAATATGAGTTCGATCAGTCAATCACGGGCGAGTGATTTTACTGGATGCTTTTCAACAGAGGGAAATCACTTCTGAAAGAAACAAAGGCAGATTCAATTACTTCAGTTATGAGATTTCCCTCAGGATGTGAAACATACACCCATGCTGATAAATATCCATGTACAGGGGGGAAATAAATACATTTAATCCATCGAGGGATTAGTTCAAGTAAAGTATGGAGTTCATTCTTGCCTGAGTCAGATTACTCAGTCAATGTCTAAAATGGGAACAGCAACTGATCTAGATTTTTATCCAAATGATGCAGTTTTCCTGTGAAGGTGATGTGAACTCCTGGTTTATGCTTCACATGGGAAAGAGAATGTACTGAGGATGAAAGGCAGTGGTTTTTTTTTGATTCAAAGAACATTCTGACTCAATCTTCAGTTTAACCGAGTGAGCTGATTTGAACCTGGCTAACGGTTGGGTGCCTCATGGGAGTGGGGGAGTGATCCCCGATTGGACTCTCACTATCCCCGGGTTAGGGAGAGGAAAAGGTCGCCTGCATTCTCATTCCTGACTTCTTTTCAGGTGTTCCTGCTGGACAGCTCAAATCCGTAAGTGTCGGCTCGGGCGTGACTTTGATGTTTGCCTCAGTTCATTCGTCAAGCCTATGTTCTTCTCGTAGGCACCCACATGTAGAATGACCACAGGAGCAAAGTACTGAAGGCATTCTGTACTCGTGGCACCGTATACCAGCAAAGTCAGCACAAGAGGAGGAAGGGGGAGGCGGGCTGGTGGGAGTGGGGCGGGGGGGGGGGGGGGGGAAGAATTGGGAACAATCAAACACAGAAGGAGGCCATTCAGCCCAGTGCCACCATGCCAGGTCTCTGCAAGGGCAACCTGGATGGCTTGGTGGCACAGTGGTTAGCAATGCTGCTTCACCATGCCAGGGACCTGGGTTCAATTGCAGCTTTGGTCAAAATCTGTGCAGAGTCTGCACGTTCTCCCCATGTCTGCGTGGGTTTCCTCCGGGTGCTCCGGTTTCTTCTCACAGTCCAAAAGGCGTGCTGGTTAGGTGCATTGGCCATGCTAAATTCTCCCTCAGTGTACCCGAACAGGCGCCGGAGTGTGGCAATAAGGGAATTTTCAAAGTAAAAATTGCAGTGTTAATGTAAGCCTACTTCTGAGAATAATAAATAAACCTAGTCCCACTCCTGTGCCTTTTTCCCCATAGCCCTGCAATTTTTTTCACTTCTGACAATTGTCCAATATCTGAACCCATTTTGACAGCCACAATTGAATCTGCTTTTGCCACACTGTCAGAGACTGCATTCCAGATCCTAACCACTCACTGCAATTAACAGCGTTTGCTCATGTCACCTCTGGTTCTTTTACCGTTCACCTCAGGTCCTTGGCTCCTGATTCTTTGGCCAATGAGGACAGTTTTGGTCTATCTACTCTGTTCCAGACCCCTCGTGATTTAAACGCTTCTGTCAAATATCCTCTCAAATTTATTTTTCTAAGGGCGGCACGGTAGCACAGTGGTTAGCACTGCTGCTTCACAGCTCCAGGGACCTGGGTTCGATTCCCGGCTTGGGTCACTGTCTGTGTGGAGTTTGCACATTCTCCTCGTGTCTGCGTGGGTTTCCTCCGGGTGCTCCGGTTTCCTCCCACAGTCCAAAGATATGCAGGTTAGGTTGATTGGCCATGCTAAAAATTGCCCTTAGTGTCCTGAGATGTGTAGGTTAGAGGGGTTAGTGGGTGGATATTGGGGTAGGGCCTGGGTGGGATTGTGGTCAGTGCAGACTCGATGGGCCGAATGGCCTCTTTCTGTACTGTAGGGTTTCTATGATTCTTTCTAAGAGGAGCAAAGCCAGTCTCGCCAATCAACCCAGGTAACTGAGTCAGGAAGTCACTCTCACTGCAGGACAGAGTGAGCCAGTCATGAAAAGACAAAGATGGACCTGTGGGGACTGACCCATGGTGCCAGGGAGGAGGTGAAACAAAGAGGAGGTCCAGCTGACCCTATAACCAGGTGAGTAAATCAAACATCGATTAGTTATCTTTTTTACTGGCAGCCTCCAGACAGCCTTTTATCTGTTTCTTTCACTGATGTTTGCCTGAGAAAGTTGATCAAACCTTACGTGCTGTGGTGATTCCCAAACAAATTTCATGAAAGGACCTGAAATTAGATATTGGATCCAATATGCATAGGCAGTTAACCTGACGCATGTTTTAAACAAGTCCCCAGGGTGACCACAGCTCACCCTACCCAATGTACTGTGCACATGTCGCTAACCAGGTCAGATCCTAGTCCAACTGTTTCAGATGTGACAAACATGCGCTGCAGGGTGGAATTTCTGGGACTGGATGGCAGGCAGTTTGCTTACAACTACTTACTTTTGAAAGTAGTAAAATATTTCAAGACATTCCATAGAGCGGACGCTGCACATTAATGGAAGAATTAGAAGTGTCCGAAAAGATTGCTCTCATCAGCTTCATCGAAGCCTGAGAGAAATAATGCCACGGAGGAAATGCAAAGGATGGCTAAATGGAAACGCAAAGGGCGGCTGAATGGAAACACAAAGGATGCAAACTAAGATGGTGAAAGTCTTCGCCATCAATGGTGGGGTGAAAGGAGAGTGTGAAGCATGAGGCCAGAATTGCAAGGCAGAGATTACTGAAGTAGGAAAGGGTGAGGCCACAGAGGAAGCAAAGCTGAAGGTTTTGAATTCAGTATATTAAAGAGCAGGAGTCCATTGGAGGTCAATGATGACAGGAGTTATTGGAAACTTAGCAAGATGGAATGCAGGCAATCATGCTTTGGATAGTTTGGAGTCAATGTAGGCGGCAATTGAGAGGTCAGTGTGGGCTCTTTGAAGAAATTAAGTCTGGAAGTAACAAAAAACATGGCTAAGTTTTGTTGCAGTCGTGGGGATAGGGCGTATATTTATACTGATAAAAATATACATAATATTGCATGTGAGAAAGTAAAGTTGCAATCCAAGTCACACAACATGGGTGGAATTTCCCCCAAAAATGACAGCGTCAGGTTATGACTGAAAACTGGCGTCTTTCTCCTCAACAAAAAGGTCCGGTTTTGTCTCCAGATCTTCTGACACTTTGGGGGATGTGGGGGGGGCATGTTTTGTGCCTTCATTCTTGAGGGGCGGGACCCAAATTTGCCAGCAAGGCTGATTCCATAGAGATCGTGGTGCCCCAATCTCAAAATAAAGCGACAGGCCCCCTCCCGCAGCACCCCTCCCCTCCCCCACCACCCACCATGGACATCGGGACCCCTCCCACCCCATCCATCATCTCAGGTAATTCCCCCCATTCCCCCCCACATCGTTGCCTCACCCCTGGCCCCACCCCTTGGCAGTGTCAATCTGGCACTGCCAGGGTGCCCAGGGGCAGTGCTTGGGCACTTCCTTGCCATGTTCCTGACACCCCCCGGCCGGGTGCTGGCATGGTCATCTTGACTACTGGAGAGGAGTAGTGATTCCCACCAGCACAACAGCAGGGGCAGAGCATCTGACGCCCCAGAAGCAATGATGTTAAGCGGTTAAGTAATATTTAAATATTTAGTGCAAGTTGATGGTTATGAGGTTCACACCCTTGGTGAGCATGAACCTGATTACATCGCCGGCAGAGGGTGAGAAAGTTCTCATTCTGAGAACTCCCTGGTGCATATCCCATGATGACCATCCTATGAGAGTTAGCGACCAGAACGGGACTTATGCCCACAGCGAACGGGGCCAGAAAATTGTGGCCCATATGCCAACTTTGACATATATCACGAATTCTCCTTCATCACTGGACTAACATGCTCGATTCCCACCAAGATCCACTGGGTGCAATTTTACCTGCTGTCCACACCACGCTCCTGCTGCAGCGAGGTCGGAGAATTTGGCACCAGCTAAATCTCCGTTCACAGCGGCGAGATGGGAAAATCCCGCCGGTGTGAACAGTGGTAACGTCATTGCGTCTGGGGTGTTAGATACTCTCCCCCCTGCTGGTGTGATGTTATGCTGGTGGGAATCACTACTACTCTCCACTGTGTTTTAAGGCCACTACAACCCTCAGGGCAAGTAAGGATGACAATTAAACACACCACAGCCTACGGACACAGTTTTTAAAATGTCACTTCTGATTCAGCTGTGGTTCAGCTTGGAGGACTCTTGCTTCTCAGTCAGAAATTTGTTGGTCCAGGTCCCATTCCAGAATCTTCAGTACAAAAATAGAGGGCAAGATTTATCTGACTGCTCCCGCTGACAGGATCTTCCAGTCCCGCCAATGGCGACTTTCCACTGGAGGGTCTACGAGTGGCGCAGGATGTTCCCTGAACCTGATGCTGATTATATCACTGTGGGGGGACAGGGAAGATCTCTTTCTGAGATCTCTGCAGCGCAAACGCCATTACGGCTGTCTCACAAGAGTTAGTGGTCATAACGAGATTTATGTCCACGGTGAATAGGGCCAGAAAATCACCCCGAGAGCAGTCGATGGTTGCATTAATTTAAAAAGTTCAAGAAATTTTCCTTAAATGAATCCTCAGAGGGCATGGAGATTGAAGGTTGTAGGAGGCTATTGCTCCAATCCTTAATGTTGAGGTGCATAAATTTGGAGCTGTTTGTTATGAACCCTTTAAGCTCAGTCGCTAATGCATTGCTTAGAAATATTTAATTGTCCATTCAAAACTTTACAGAGGTATAAAGTTAAAGTTTATTTATTAGTCACAAGTAAGCTTACATTAACACTGCAATGAAGTCACTGTGTCAACCTGTGGGCCTTTCTTCAGTCCTCAAACATCTACCAGGCTAGCCATGTGACCAATTAGGAGATGAGCTCCTAATTAGAGCTCCGAAAGCTTGTGTGGCGTTTGCTACCAAATAAACCTGTTGGACTTTAACCTGGTGTTGTTAAACTTCTTACCAATTAGGAGACACAGGTATCTCACGAGTAATGGTTCACAATGCAAGCTGCCTGGTGTCAAACCTTTTCAAGGAGGGTAATTTATTTTGCAGTAGATGGGTCCCATATAGGCCGTATGTTGAAGAGTGATGGTAGTTCCATTTCATGAACCAAAACACCTTGGAAGCCTTGGAGCCTTGGAAGCTTCTTGTTGACTTTATACCTCCCATCTTAAATTATTTTGGATGTATGATTCCTACGTAACGGCACTCTTTAGTATCTCCAAATAGTGGATTTGTGCATTGTGAAGTTGGACACTGAAAGGCATTTAGCATTGCTGATTTGCACAATGTTGCACTTCCCGACATTGAATTTTATCTCCCACACGTTGGCCCACTTGAGGAGATTATTTAGATCTTCCAGGCGGTTAACCTCATCTGCTGCTTCAGTAATGGCTCTGTAGACTCGGCTGTCACCTGCAAAGAGTGGTCTGACTTGATATTCCTTCTTGGACGTCATTTACAAGGAGAAGTAACAAGTGTGGGACCAGGGCAGTACCTTCGGGCACATTGCTTAAGACTGGCTTTCAGCTTAAGGTTTCACTAACTTTGTTCAGTTTGTTAAAAAATGTTCTTATAGGATCATATATCGCAGAAGGAGGCCATTCGGCCCATCGAGTCTGCACCGACCACAATCCCACCCAGGCCCTATCCCCTAGCTAGTTCCCCCGACATGAAGTGGCAACTTAGCATGGCCAATGCACCTAACCCGCACATCTTTGGACTGTGGGAGGAAACCGGAGCACCGGGAGGAAACCCACGCAGACACGGGGAGAATGTGCAAACTTCACACAGACAGTCACCCAAGCCGGGACTCAAACCCGGGTCCCTGGCGCTCTTATCCATTTCTCGGACTCCATAATGATCTGGTTTGTCCAATAGCAGGTTCGAGTGTGGGACATGATTGAGTGCCTTGGAAAATTCGGGAATAGTTAGGCCTGATAAAAAAAATAAAAATGTCATATCAAATGAAGGGGGGTAAAAATTTCCTTGGAGAATGAGGAGTGGAAATATTAAAGCTGTTGAATTGGCGACATATTGCGTCGTGTTTGTTTGTATCCTCATTGATTAGAATGCTGAATCATACCAACTCTTGTGCTATAACGGATAATTGCGCTGACAAGATACAGCGTGGAGCACTCGGACAGATCGAGTCTCCAGCCCCTCGACTCTCACAGTATTTATTGTGTGTCTCCAGTTTTAGCAGCGGCTGTCAGCAGAGGTGTTAAATGGAAGAGAAACATTCGCAAAGTTGAGTGGGAAAACAGAAAGTGAGTCAGTCCAGAGCGGTCACACACACCTCCTGCAGAGCACTATTGTCTGCGGTTGTTTGCCTGTGATCTTCGTTTCGGGAGCTCTTTCTCCTGAGATATTGTTCCAATTAATAATGGCAGAGCAGCGGCCAGAGTGGGAATTCTGGAGAGGAAAATGTTGAAAGTGAAGAAAACACTCAGTGTTAATTCTTGTCAAGTAAACACTCTGTGACTATATCACAGTTCCCAAGGCTGGTGCTTGCTGAGTGTTTCAAATTAACAAAATAAGGGAAACATGACTTGTGTGTTTCTTACATTAAACGCGGTGATAAATGTGCTGCCTGCCCCAAATGTGGTTCTATGTCTATTGTTCTGTGCCTTGAATTAATGATTATTCTTTTAAGCAGCACATAGGGAAGTCTGATTTGGATTAGCAGAATGGCCACCTGTGAAGGGCCTATGTGAAAAATGTTTCCCTCAAATCAGCTTGTAAATGATAATAGTCAAGGTTACTGACTCACAACTATTTAAAACTTTTCAATTGTCTTTTTTTTTTCTTTTTCCGTTCTTACTTTGCTTTTCAGGCTTTAGCGAGGCTTCCCCTCTGATCTAAATAAGGAGCATTTCAGTTTCAGGGTCTGCTCATTTCTTTAATCACAGGGAGAGCTCCTAATTCTGGGCTTTAAACTGTGTTCTGCAAAGCATAATGAATCTGCCTTCATATAAGCCCAGACAATGGGCTCTTTCAGAGCTCAAGCCCTTCCTCCTGAGATATTGTTATAACTAATAACTCCTGCCAGCTGTGCTGAAGGGAACCTCAACTCTGTGGGAGAATGAAAAAAACTCCAGCCCTCAGAGGATTTGAAGTGACTCTGAGCCGAAATTGGATTATGAAGGGGGGGGGGGGGGGGGGGGGGGAGGTCACCCTGCGCCCACAACTTATCATTTATGTAGCACCAAATGAGTGAGCGTATTTATCCCATTATCCACGAATTAGTCAGGAGGACGTTCAGAAGAGAAACAACTCGAAATACCTCAGAGCAAACTTAAAGAGAGCAAGGGAGACAAATACCTCAGTCACAATACCCGGCACAGGTAATGGCTGCATGCAGTTTAGCTTTCATCAGACAAGGTAATGCATCCTGCCGCATTAACTCTCTAAGATGACTGGCTTCTTTTACGAGCTTTGCGCAGAATGTTCTTTGCTGGCTCGTGGGTGTCACGCCGCGCAAAAATTTAAAAAAAAACCCGCTGCTTCCCCCGATCCAAGTGTTGATCGCCAAAGAGAAACTTTCCATGGCAACAGGTCACTGCATTTGTATCCTAGCTCTGTGAAATGTGAGAAGATACAAGCCCGACACCATATTTCACCCTTTGTGTCATCGTTACTGTCACATCTCGCTGTAAATTAGAAAGTGGAGGTGACCGTTTGTGGCTGATGGGATGTGGTGGGGATGATAAAGAATTAAGGTTTAGAATGTCTAGTTTCGGAATGGAATGATTGAACAAGGGAGCAAAGATTAGCAGAAGAAGCCTCCTCCCCCGAAATCACTCCAGCATGTAAACCCATCCCTCCCCCCGCCCCCCACCCCCGCCACCCCAACCCCCACCCAATATGGTTCATGCTGAATTAACTGTGGGCTTCATCCCCTTGAAATGAAATTTGGAGTTATTTACTTAAGCCGTACCACCCTATGAGGAGTAATAAATCTGGTGACATCATTTAAAGGACTAAAAAAAGGGATAAGAAATCTTTAAAAATTAAAAGGGGGCAGGAGCACAAATAATAAATAAACTAGGTAATGTATTGTCCACGAGCGTCCAGATTCTGAAACGCAGTAGTGATGTTTAGCAGCTACGATAGAGTTGTGTTTAATCTAGTCCATCCCTTTCAGGGAGATCTTGTGACACAGTGGGTTGTCTCTGCCTCTGACCCAGGAGCTCTGGGTTCAAGTTCCACCCCAGAACTTGTTGGCCAAGGAAAGTGTATTCATAATGACATGGCCAAATGGGTTGATAATCAACCTGTAAATCCTTCCAGTACATGCTCATGGTGGGGTAGTAAGAGAGGCAGTGACTGCTGCTCAGTCATGTGCTGGAGTCTCTACCATCACTGTCCAAAAGCTGTAGACTGCAACATGTGTGTAAAAGTGCATGTTGGCACAGCAACACTGGGTGGCACAATGACACAGTGGTTAGCACTGCTGCCTCACAGCGCCGGGGACCTGGGTTTGGCGTTGAGTGACTGTCTGTGTGGAGTTTGCATGTTCCGCCTGTGTCTGCGTAGGTTTCCTCCAAGAGCTCCGGTTTCCTCCCACATGCGTGAGAAAATTTACAGCATTGATTAGTCATCAATAGTTATGAGTCATAAAGAGTTTTATGAAACTCAACAACTTGACCACCAGATCCCGTGAGAGGAGGAGCAAAAAGCTTTTCAGCAATCACATATTCCAGTTTCACAAACTAAAGGAATATGCACCTGACAGGTGCGTGAAGCAATGTTAAAGTTAGTTCCCTGTACAACAGATAACTGATGTAATAATTGAATCCTCTTTCTTAATGGGCCGCAATTTACCGTCAGATAATAGGAAGGCGAATGGAACTCGTCATTACTTATGCACAATTCAGTCAGCAATTTCTGACGAGGGCAGTTAGTCTTCAAAATGCACAGCAACTGTGTCAGCTTCCTGAAAAAGACATCTTACTGCCTTAATTACCATTCAAATGTATTGAGGCACCTGTACTTGCAGAACAGTACAAACCAATCTTGTCACAGAAAGCTTGGCTGTGCCCATTTCAGTCTAAGGACCCCTTTTGAACATCGTGGCAAGTCTTAATTACTGGGGAACAACCATCTCTCACATTGCGCATGAACTATTACAAGTCATAACTTTCCCATGCCGCTTTGCTCCATGGGTTGATCAGAATGGTCTCAGGGCCCTGACACCTCCACAACTACCATCTATGTTGACCGGTAATCACTTCAACTTCAAGCATAGTCCAGGAACTGAAATTCAAATAAGAATTAGACACTTCAGTGCAATTTTAAATAAAGTTTAAAAAAGAAAAATAGTTTGGGGTCTAATGACTACTGCAATGGAGTGATGGTGAAGATGGTACATTGTCCCTCATCATTCTTAATCTGCTTGCAGTCTTTGAAATAAGCCCCCAACTCCATTCCATTGGCCAGCTGAGTGGGACTACCCTCACCAGGTTCCATTCTTATTTATTCAATTTTTGCTAGGAAACTTCTGTGATTACTTCACTTTGCACCCTGGAACCGTTTCCTCTGGGTTCCGCTGAGGAACTACCCTGATTTCCCAACTATATACTGCCATTCAGTGAAACTATCCAAAGGCTCTACTCTGTAATCCCGCACACTTACCATGGCTAATCCACCTAACCTACGCATCTTTGAACTGTGGGAGGAAACCCACGCAGACACATGGAGAACTCCACACAGACAGTGACCCAAGGCCGGAATTGAACCTGGGTCCCTCATGCTGTGCTAATTACTGTGTCACCTTTACATCTTAACCCGCACCAAGTTCTGCTCACCTTTGTGCTGACTGCCTACATTGGCTTCTACTGTGACAAACACCTCAAAATTAACATTTTGACTTTCGAATCTCTTTGAGGGCTCACCCTATCATTGTCATTTTCTCCAGCCCTCTAAGATCAACATTCCTCCAGTGCCGAGCTATCACACATTCCCCACTTCATCATCCCACCATTGACTGCCATGATTTAAGACACCCTCAAGCCATGGGCTCTGAAACTGCCTCCGTAAACCTCATTGTCTTTCCACCTCTCTCTCCTCCCTAAAATGTGCCTCTCTGAATAAGCTATTAGTTCATCACCACTTCTAATATCGCCATCTTTGGATGGCTGTCAATTTTGTATGATTGCGTGACAGTAAAGTGCTTTGAGATATTTAAATGTGAGTTGTTGTTGCTTATTCTATGTAAGAGATTTCACAGAAATACTGTCAATTGATCAATACTTGAAATATCAGGACAAGCGATATTTTTGAAAAGTAAACCCGCTTCTATTTCAATAGGAAAGGCTAGAGGTGAGGTGGCGGCTTCCTTATCCCTTCCATTTTCCATTAGGAAAGAATTGATGATGTGAACAAGTGCTGGCAACTATTGTTGGATGTGGCTCCAGCTGCTCGGAGACATCAGCTAACCCTGCATCCAAAGCTTCAGTGCCAGGACTGCCGCAACAGGACTGCACCAACCAACAGCAACCCGACACCACAGTTGTCTCTCCCATTCAGGGAACACTTTGACACATCCCTCTAATGCAAAGCAGATAAACATACTTTATGATGTATGTCAATGCAATAGGATGACATAGAACTACGAGCACATTTTCAATGCACTAAATGTTGATCTTTTAGTTTATCCTGTTTGCAGTGTTTGTTTGATCTGGCTTTAGTAAATAGCTAGAATATTGGGAAGAGGTTCAAAGATGGCTGTTAGCTTGAGTCACCTGACACGATCTTGGAGCCTCTGATTTACAGGCGAGAAAGCAAAACTAGGCATTGACAGAAGATGCCAATTACTGGAAATGGTCCTCCTTCATTTCGTTCAGCCCCTGTTACCCTGTATGGATATCATCTCATTCATGTTTTCCTCCTCTTCCACATGTGGCCTGCGAAGGTCTCCCCCACGTTCTATGGCATGTTCAGATGGCAAAACAACACAACATGCAGCAGATAGTGATGATTTCAGAAGGGTTGGCGGTCCGCATGTAGGACTGAACGTTTCTCCGGTGAGTCACGATCTTGACATTGGGGTGAGTTCCGGGCCGGGGACCCAGTAGTGGTCGTGGTAGGACGACGGATGTGATTTTCTGAAGCCTGCCTGTTAAGGAGCTGTCTCAAGGAGCCCCATCCATTTAGGGACAGTGACCACGGTTGTAGTATTGGGAGCTCCAAACAGCACAGCGTGTGGGTAGGGCCACCATCCACATACACAGTGTGGGTGATGCCAGCGGGGATAACAGCAACGCCATGGAGGCACATTCGGTGGGAAGGGAAGTGGCTGCCAGAAATATTGCATGGAAACGCAGAAGGTCTTGCAACCCACACATCACAATCGTTACCAGCACCTCAACTTTCAAACCTATCGCTGCCTCCATATTGCTGATAAAATTCAGTGCATGGTGCACTTCACAGCATTAATAATGGCTGGGGATTCATTGTATCTGCATTCTGATGCTTTGTAAGGGACTTTGATTGGGTTCATTGGGCCAACAAATGATCATCTTGGTCTCCAACAACCAAACATTCATTTTCCTGAGACTTCCAACTACCCGGGATTGATGCAGAATAAAAGCATTGTGGTTCTTCGCTATTTAATGGAGTTCACACTTCTGAAATCACCTGCACGTTAATGAAGTGGCACAGTGGTTAGCACTGTTGCCTCAAAGTGCCAGGGACCTGGGTTCGATTCCCGGCTTGGGTCACTGTCCGTGTGGAGTTTGAACATTCTCCCTGTGTCTGCGTGGGTTTTCTCCGGGTGCTCCAGTTTCCTCCCACAGTCCAAAGATGTGTGGGTCAGGTGGATTGGCCATGCTAAATTGCCCCTTAGTGTTAGGGGGTCTAGCAAGGCTAAATGCATGGGGCTATGGGGATAGAGACTGGGTGAGATTGTGGTCGATACAGACTCGATGGGCTGAATGGCCTCCTTCTGCACTGTCGGATTCTATGTTTCTTCCTGTGGTATCTCGTGTGTATTTCGTGAAGCTCAAATAACCATGAAGTCCATCTAGAATGCTCGGTGAGCTCTGCCAGGTGGTAAATATTCTGCACCTTTCTTCAGTTAGCATCTTCTTTCCACTGGGAAAGTGATAGCAATATTCACACTGGTGGAATCAAAGCAAAATGCTGCGGATGCTGGAATCTGAAAAAGAAAATGCTGGAAAATCTCAGCAGGTCTAACAGCATCTGTGGAGAGAGAGTAGAGCCAACGTTTCGGGTCGGGATGTCTTTTCGTCAGAGCTGCCTTTACTCTGGTGAATGTGCTTCTTTCAGATTGCTTGACTTATTCAGGTAGAAACAGCAGACCGCCACGTCTGACAAATGTTGACCCGCGGTAACCTGGAAGGATCCTGTAACGGAGAAGCCTCATGCCAGTCTGACCTTCACGTTTATGGAAAAAGCTGCATCAGTTGTCGCAGGTTGTCAATGCGTTAGCCTGCATACCGCGGCGTATCTCTGTGTCTGCACCAGAACAGGGTTTAGGAAGATAGGTCTCTTCTGACACGTCCAGGTAGGCTTGACATGGCCTGTAAAGATAGGGGGTATTGATAGGAATAAACATAACACCTGAGTTGATGGTAAATGAACAACATATTTACATTCTATTTTCAGAAACCCAGTTAGAACTGTGGCTCTGAAATAAAGGAGACATACTAGATTTATAATGCTATTATGTGAATGGTAGTGTGAAGGCCCTGTCTGAAATCTTTCTGGATTCCAAACTCGGCTGTTAATAGCATCAGGGGCAGGCACAGACAAGTGGTGACACAGTGCATAAATCAGTGGAGTGGTTTAACTTCTGACAGTAGTATGTCTGAAAGTCATCGTGGTACCCTTTGAATAACAACTCCAACTCTGACCTTTGACTCTTTCCATGAATTTCTAACCTCCTCCTCCTCTGTTCCCCGTGCCACTTTCCTCACACTTCTGACTGCGTTGAAGTCAACATAAGGCTGTGCGTAATTACAGTGGATTTCCCTGGCACTAAATCTTTTCCAAGCCAAGAATACATTCAGAATATTTGAGTTTTGGATTCCTACAACATAAAGGCGGGTGAAGGAAATCGGCCAGTCTGTCAGAGAGAGGTCAGAGTGTACGCTAGTATGGGCAATGGAAACATTTTACCAGTAGCGGCCAACGTATTAATGATGAGGCAAAGATAGATTGTTGAGGCTGAACTTTTACTTCACACCTTGACTGAGCCACAGATTGCAAAGCTATTCTCAATGCTGACAATAGGGTCCAAATTCTGTAGTGGCATAAGTAGAGGTTTTAATTATGGCAGTCTAATATAGGATAGGGTGATCAGAGATATTAACCCTCCCATCATGGACAGCAGGAGAGAACGTAGGGAAGACATGTGGGCATCCGATGGGTGCAGTTGATGAGGGTGACTAACAGGGCAGATGTTTCAGGAGTGCCATGGGCATCTACCTGAGGATGTGTTGAGAATTGGGTGACATGTCTGAGGTGGCATCAGATGCTGAAACATAAGTAGGTGTCAGAAGTGATGCTTTGGATCACTCTTGATGAGCCGATTGAGAGGTGGGTCAGGCGGGTTCTGTACAGAATTTAGAACAAAGATAAAAGAACAGTACGGCACAGGAACAGGCCCTTCGGCCCACCAAGTCTGTGCCGACACAGATGCCTCTTTAATCTAATATCTTCTTGCCTCCACATGGTCCATATCTCTCTGTTCGTGCCTATTCATGTATCTATCCAGATGCCTCTTGAACGTTATTATAGAGGTGTCGGCTATCAATTTAGGTGAACCTGCGACTGTGTTCACCTTTCCTGACCTAACCAGACCTTCCTGCATGGGATCCGAACACTATACACCTGCTGCTAACTCCTCAGCCACCTCCGGCCATGTCTACTTGACTACAGCAGCCATTCCTTGGGAAGAACCCTCCTTCCTGATCCTTTCTGCATCCAGTGGTATATCAAAGGAAACAGGATACAGATTTTGACTCTCCTGACTCCGGGGTGGGATTCTCTGGCCTCGCTCTCAGCCAGGATTCTCCCGTCCCACTGCAGTGAACGGAGATTTGGCAGAGCGCCAAATTCTCTGTCCACGCCGGCAGCGGCAGAGTGTGAACAGCCAGAGAATTCCAGCCCACCTCTGTGAAGTTTAATCCTCATTCTTAAAATGCCTATTCTTCTTCTTCTTCTTCTTCTTCTTCTCCAGGTAACGTTCTTGATTATTCAAGGGTTACCAAACCACAGTTTATAAGCTGATTTTACAGAACAAGGAGGCAGGTCCCAAGTCTACCTCAATCAGAATGGGAAGTGAGCCATGCACTCTGGGCAATATTCTGAACTACATGCTAGCCATCTATTCAACTGAACTAACCGCCCCTCCCTTAAAATATTCCTAATTCCTTTAAATTCCATCTTTGTGTGGGTCTTTAAATAATCAAAGTAAAATTGCATCTTGCAATGCACATTATAGCTGCTCACACATCTGGGAGACAGGAAACTCAAGAATAGAAATCTCTGTAGAAAGCAGAAATTCCCACTTCACTTCCCATTTCCTCCCTTTTCTCAGTTTCACACGGTCCATCTTCAGCTCTTCCCTTCCTTGACTTCTCTGCCTCCAATTCTAGTTGTAGGCTATCAATTAAAATTCATTGTAACCCCACCGACTGCTTCAGCTAACTTGACCACACTTCCTCACACCTTGTGAAAACTCCACTCAATTCTCTCAGTTCCTCGGGCTGGAATTTTCCAGCCCCTTTACTTCCCATCTCCTCATTCTCCAAGACCTAAACACCGCTTCCAGGTGAAACAGAAACTTATGCGCATTTATTTCAATCTAGTCTACTGCATTCGCTGCTCACAATGTGGTCCCCACTACTCTGTGGAGATCCAACACAGAGGAGACTGTTTTGCAGAACACTTCTGTTCCATCCACTAGCATGATCCTGAGCTCCTGATGGCCTGTCATTTTAATTCTCCCCTGCTCTCACACTGACACCTCTGTCCTTGGCCTGCTGTACTGTTTAATGTAAGCCTCAGGAAGGGCACCTCATCTTTCAGTTAGACACTTTACAGCTTTCTGGACTCAACAATGAGTTCAACAGTTTCAGATTGTAAACTCTGTCTCCCATTTTGTTCCCTTTTCTCTTCTTGTTTTTTGTTTTTTTATCAATCTGGGAACACCTGTTGCTCCTTTGTTTCTTATCTTGCTCCATTCTCTTTGACCCTGGAGGACTATTTTTTCTGTCATTCAGTTTCTACTGTCTTCCAACCTATCACCCACCTTCTGTTTGTCTTTGTCACATCCACCCCTGGGTCAAAACTTATTCCATCTCTAACTTTTCCCAGCTTTGATTAAAAATTACAGGCCTAAAATATTAACTCTGTTTCCCTCTCTGCACAGATGCTGCCAGACTTGCTGAGTATTTCCCAACATTTTCTGCTTCCAAGTCAGATTACCAGCATGCACAGTATTCTGCTTTATGTTGGTTTTCGTAGAATTATAGAATCTATGGCACGGAGACAGGTCCTTCGGCCCAAACTGGTCCATGCCGACTAAAATGCCCATCTAAGCTAACCCCCATTTGCCTGCATTTGACCCATGTCCCTCTAAACCTTTCCTATCCATGTATCTGTCCAAATACCTTTTAAATGTTGTCAATGTCACTGCCTCAACCACTTCCTCTGGCAGCTCATTACACATACGTACCACCCTCTGTTCAAAAAAGCTGCTCTTCAGGTTCCCATTAATTCTTTCCCCTCTTAACTTAAACCTATGCCCTCTAGTTCACGATTCCCCAACCCTGGGAAAAAGACTGAGTGCATTCACCCTACCCATGCTTCTCATGATCTTATACATCTGTAATAAGATCACCCCTCAGTCTCCTACGTTCCAAAGTCCTAGCCTGTCCAATCTCTCCCTGTAACTCAGTCCCTTGAGTCCTGGCAACATCCTTGTAAATCTGTTCTGTACTCTCTCCAGTTTAATAACATATTTTCTGCAGCACGACGGCCAAAACTGAACACAATACTCCAGATGCGACCTCACCAATGTCCTGTACAACATAACTACCAACTTCTATACTCAATGCCTTGACCGATGAAGGCTAGCATGCCAAAAGCCTTCTTCACTGCTCTATCTACCTGTGACTCCACCTTTAGAGAACCGTGCACCTGAACTCCAAGGTCCCTCAGTTCCACGATACTCCCTAAGGTCCCACCATTCACTGTGAAAGTCCTACCTTGATTTGACTTTCCAAAATGCAACACCCCACACTTATCTGTATTGAACTCCATTTGCCATTTCTCAGCCAACTTCCCCAGCTGATCAAGATCTTGCTGCAATTTTTGATAGCCTTCCTCACTGTCTACAATACCAACTATTTCAGTGTCATCTGCAAATTTACTGATCATGCCTTGTACATTCTCATCCAAATCATTGATATAGATATAGATAACAAACAGGTCTATGGAAGATTTTAAAGGAAAATAGGGAGGGGGAGAGACAGACATCCTTAAATGAGGGGTAGTAATGGCTTTGTGTTGGAATTCAGAATGAGACCGGTTTGGTTGAAGGCACAACTGCCAATGGCTGGACGAGTGAAAGGCGAGTCTATAAGACTCTGAAATCAGAGGAACAGAGAGTTTGGGGCAAGGTTATAGGGAATCAAGAGCCAATATAGGCGAGCAAGACTGGACTTGAAAGGAAAATGGGAATTGATGCAGGGAAGGCGATGGGTGGCAGAGATTTGATTCAGCTGTGGTGAGGTAGAGCAGTGCATCGCACATGAGGAAGCAGATTCCATTTAGATAATGGTGGTAAGGCGTAGCATTCTAGATGCGGAAAGAAGAGAGAGCCAAGGTGGAATCCTCAGGGGCTCCATAGGTGACAGTGAAGGGTGGGAAAAATAGTCATTGTGAGAGAAACTCAGGCTGGGATTTTCCAACCTTCCCGCAACTGGGATTCTCCAGTCCCGCTGCAGTGAACGGAATTTTGGCTGAGCGCCAAATTCTCCGATCTCGCTGGCAGCGGTGGTAGGACATACGACATCAGAGAGTTCCGGCCTCGGCGTATGATCAGATAAGCAATGGGCAGGACTTCCTGCGTAATCCAGCTCACCATTGGTCGGCGGTGGGATCTTCTGGTCCCGCCATTGCCAATGGGGTTTCCCATTGAATGCAAACCTGGAAGCCGGGAAACCCGCAGCAGGGGTGCGCAGTTGGCAGGACCAGAAGATCTCACCAGCGTGAATGGCCAGAAAGCTCTGACCAGTAACTTCTTTCTCTACATAGATGCTGCCAGACCTGCTGAATATTCTGCACCACTTTCTGTTTTTATGTCAGATAGCTCCTTCGAGCTTGAGAAACACTGAAAGAATATGGTTGACTATATTAATGGCTGCAGATACCTTGAGGAGAGACAGGAGGGGTAAAGTCACATGGCCGCAGAAAATATTGTTACGACTATGTGTGCTAGTGTATGTCATTGGTGCTCAGTGATATCTGACAAATGCTAGTCATGTTAGAACCACCCGGTTTTGTTTATGACTTTGTAATAACCCAATGATATACATTAAGTGTACTAGCACTTAAAGGTAATTGATAATTATTTTTCCACCTGTATTCCTCTATTAGCAACTTTGACAGACTTGTTTTATTTTACTATGCTTTCCATGAAGCCAAAGAAAGAAACAAATAACCCAGCATGCAGCAGCAGAAGCCATTTTGAAGTTGATTACTTTCTTGAACTAATCTAGCTTAGGTTGGCTGGATTGGCCGTGCTAAATTGCCCCTTCGTGTCAGGGAGATGGCTAGGATAAATGCATGGGGTTATGGGGATAGGGCCTGTGTGGGATTGTGGTCTGTGCAGACTTGATGGGCCAAATGGCCTCCTTCTGCCCTGTAAGATTCTATGATTCTAATCTGTTCTTAAACTAACAAAGACAGTAGAAATCTATCTCTATTTGCAATTCAAGCAATATTCCTCTTATCGACTTAAACTCCTCTTCAAAATCAGCTAGGAACACACCCAGGCTTACGTGCTTGCATTTGATAACAGCCTTAGAGCCTTTTGAACACCTCTAGAGAGACAGAGAGACACCCGTCTTTTGACAACCGCAAACAGCAACCTCTAGAGAGAAAGACAAAGAGACATCTCTGTTAGTTCCAATTCAAGCAATATTCCTCTTATAGACTTAAACTCCTCTTCAAAATCAGATAGGAACACACCCAGTTAGCTTAAGAACAGATTAGAATCATAGAATTGTTTCCATAAACTGGAAACAAAAAGGTCAATTTTTGTCAGTAAGTCAACTGGAAGTTGCTCAATTGTTTGTTGGAAGGAAGAATGGACACTGTATTAGGTAAGCAATAAATGATTGGGTGTGTGCTAAATACCTGGATGTCTCTAAGCTACACAATTAATTGTGTTACAAACTGCAACAGTTATCGGGAACTGCTGTTACTACTTTCTAACTTACCTCATTGGACAGCATTGAAACAAACTCCACAGAATGGGTGGGGGATGCGGTGGAGGTCTGAAATATGAACTCTGCAGGAAGTTTCCCAGCCCTTCTCACACGTGACCTCCACCATTTTTATGGGGCAGATATCGGGATGCCCGAGGGTCCCATGGAGAAGAGGGGATACTGATTAACATGTTTGAATTGGGTTCCTATAGTGCAACTCAGAGTCTGATTTAAAGTTAATCAATTCCAGGAATCTTGGCAGTGAAAGGGAGATGGGAACCTCCGGGATCTCTGAGGAAAGTGGCATTTTCAGCAATCCTTGTGGACCAGGAGAAGCAGGAATGCTTCCTACAGGCCATCAAAGGGAACCTTTGGCCTTCCAAAGCCTCATTAGGCAGCTTGCCCCATTCCCCCCCCGCCACCCACCTTGCCAACTTCACTATTGACAAGTTTCCACCTTGCCAAGTTTTATTGTCCACTCTCAAAGGTTGGAGTTAGCCCTCATGAGATTGGAGTTAGTCCTGCATGCAGCCTTCTGGCTAGGTTAGAGACAAAACTGTTGATGTGAATGATTTCATATCAGTAAAACCAATATGCCTTTCCAGGATCTTCAGCTGTTTTCAAACACACTAACGCCCCACCTCCCCTCACCCCCTCCCAACTCCTCAGGAATATCTGTCTGGTATCTATCTTTCTGCCGTTTGATCTGAAGAAAGGTGCAGAGATATTGGTAATGGTCGGGATGAACAAGAACAAAGGGTAGACAGCAGTTGACCAGAACAACTTTTTCACCCTAGAATTCTTTTTTACATCAATTTTTCTACTTCAGATGGACTTCAGTTGTATTCTTGCTTCTGGAGTTGATCAGTGTGGATTGTAATTTAATGCAACAGAGTCATGTTTGACCTTAAAGCAGAGCATTTCACTTTGAGGGTAATGGCGACAGCAGTTATCATTTTGACTGGATCACTTTGTGGTTTCAGAGTCCTTACATAATGGCACAACTGCCCATTTTGTAAGACAGTAAGAGTTTTAACAACACCAGGTTAAAGTCCAACAGGTTTATTTGGTAGCAAACACCATTAGCTTTCGGAGCGCTGCTCCTTTGTCAGATGGAGTGGAAATGTGCTCTCAAACAGGGCACAGAGACACAAAAATCAAGTTACAGAATACTGATTAGAATGCGAATCCCTACAGCCAGCCAGATCTTAAAGATACAGACAATGTGGGTGGAGGGAGCATTAAGCACAGGTTACATTGGGGAAACCATGCAGGCGCTACGACAACGGATGAATGAACACCGCTCGACAATCACCAGGCAAGACTGTTCTCTTCCTGTGGGGGAGCACTTCAGCAGTCACGGGCATTCAGCCTCTGATCTTCAGGTAAGCGTTCTCCAAGGCGGCCTTCACGACACACGACAGCGCAGAGTCGCTGAGCAGAAACTGATAGCCAAGTTCCGCACACATGAGGACGGCCTAAACCGGGATGTTGGATTTATGTCACATTATCAGTAACCCCCACAGCTAGCCTCCTGGACTTGCAGAATCTCCTGGCTGTCCTGTCTGGAGACAATACACATCTCTTTAACCTGTGCTTAATGCTCCCTCCACCCACATTGTCTGTATCTTTAGGATCTGGCTGGCTGTAGGGATTCGCATTCTAATCAGTATTCTGTCACTTGATTTTTGTGTCTCTGTGCCCTGTTTGAGAGCACATTTCCACTCCATCTGACGAAGGAGCAGCGCTCCGAAAGCTAATGGTATTTGCTACCAAATAAACCTGTTGGACTTTAACCTGGTGTTGTTAAAACTCTTACTGTGTTCACCCCAGTCCAACGCCGGCACCTCCACATCATTTTGTAAGAACCAGGAACTGATTCTGATGAAACAGCAGGGCTTGAGTTTAATTCCTTTGGAACATTGACCATCAGCAAGGGCCCAGCAAATTCTGGCTCTGAATCCAGCGGTTTTGGGTTGGTTTTCATTGAAACAACTTGAACAAGGTCGCATTCAGTTATCCCAGTTTTAAAGCTCCACATTCATATGATTTATGCTGTGCGCTACAGGAGATTGGTCAATATGTAAATGATCAATTCTTTTCCTTCTTGATATCACATTTAGTCAGCTATTTTTGAAGTGTTTATGCCTCAGAGTTCTGGCAAGTTTATTTTCGGGTGATATACTCAGAGAGTATTAACAGCCCATTATCAAATGAGGAGCTCCGGAGAATTACTGAAATTTGGACCTTGGACCTTTTATAAAGCAGGTATCACTGAAAAAGGAATCCTCCCAAGTTAGTGTTACACATTCCAGCAAAGTCATTGTTGGGTTTTGGAGGTCTGGAGTAGGAAGGGATAGACCTAGGAGTGTGGTTTGGTTGGGGGATCAGATAGGAAGAGGACAGCCTTGGGCGCACCCTTGGGGTGTCCTGAGTGCTGTTGGCTGGGGTTAGATTAGGTCGGGTCCAAGGCCGGAGGGGGATCAGGACAGGAACCCAGAGCTTGGAGTCAGGAATTGCTTTAGAGATCTCTTGATGGACTTAACATGGGAGTGGCCATAATTAGGGCAAATATTTATGTTTTTTAGCTTATGTGTTGTTTATTGTTGGCTTATCCAGAGGCAATCTGTACTGCATGGCATTGGCTATCTCAGTGCAAACCAAGGTTGGAGCAGGAACCAGAAGAAGGCATTTGGCTTTTTATTTACATATGCAAATGGCCGAATGTCGAAGAGAGTAAAGGACGCCTCTTGTTTACAAGATGGCGTCTATGACAGAGGTGGTCCCAAAATACCAAAATACCAAATTTGGGGCCCGACAATGGACACTACCAACCCCAATTACACACTCCGCCAACACCCCTCAACAAACTCCCAAGTTTAGAAAATAAACATTATTTCCTCAAGGCAAATAGAACAGCTGAGAATGACCATCCCAGCAGAGAACATCGAAATATCTCAACTTTTATCAAGTCTCCATCGCTACAGCGCTCTATCATCCGCATGTTTCACACTGCAGCCATACATCCTGCCCCTTCAAAGGCGACTTCACCTTTCGGCACAGAGAACAATATTCCTATTTATTTGCATGAATGTCTGTGTATTTAGTTACATCTTTGGATTTGCATCAATCCAAGTTCAGAGCTAGACTGTAACCCTCTCCCTCAACCCGGCGAGCTTCCTTTCTCTGCTATGATTTATTGAAGCCAGCATAGAGCTTCTGTGTACAAATTATATTGAATTCAAAAAATAGGGACATTGTCCTGTGGCAAAATGTTTTGCACAGCCCTTTATTAGCATTGGAGCTCAGGTATGTGCAATGCAATGAAGGTCACTGAATATGTTCATCACTAATTCTTACATATATCCTAGTTTTCTCCTTAATTCCCACTCAAATGCTTATTATTTGAACGTCAAAGATCCTCCAGTGATTCTGCAAGTCCCAGCTTTAATAATAATTTGCACTGAGTGAGCTGCTCTCGCTGTGAAACAATAAGGACTCTCTTTGTGCCCACAGATTAGATCAGGGAAAATTAACCGGGTTTCCTGTTCCAGGATATTATCCAAGGGCTGTAGATGGCAGGTTAGGACAAGATCTGTCTCAGCTGTAATATCTGTCCTGTCACTGAATATGCTTCCAAGCTTCAGTGCCAAGGTTCACACATGGGTGATTGCGTCTTGGGCAAGATATAATGGGCTGGTTTTCAAATGCCAGCAAGGGCGAGAATGTATGTGGGTGCACATTGGTCACTGCATACCCTGAATCCCCACAACCTCCCGAATGCAAAGCGATGGTAAGAAGGAGGGTGGAATGGGGGGTTAGGGGGTGGTGGTGGCAGTTGTGGGGGGGGGGGGGAGTGGGGGGGAGGTGGGGGGGATGGAGATGGGAACCCAACCTCAGGTTGCCAGTTTATCGATGGGCTCATAGATGAGAGGTGACCTGATAGAGGTTTACAAGATGTTGAGAGGTCTGGATAGGGTAGACTCTCAGAGGCTATTTCCAAGGGCTGAAATGGTTGCTACGAGAGGACACAGGTTTAAGGTGCTGGGGGGTAGGTACAAAGGGGCAAATTTTCTGTCTGGAGGCACGGGAAATACACAATGTCTGTGACATACTGTGGGCAAGGGGGCAGTTGGCAAGATTGCAGTGGGAGCCATGAGGATGATAATACACGCAGTGGTCAACATACTGAAGAAAAGCTTATGTTTTTTTTTAAAAGTTTATTTATCAGTGTCACAAGTAGGCTTACATTAACACTGCAATGAAGTGAAAATCCCCCAGTCACCACACTCTGGCACCTGTTCAGGTACACTGAGGGAGAATTTAGCATGGCCCATGCACCTAACCAGCACGTCTTTCAGACTGTGGGAGGAAACTGGAACACCGGAGGAAACCCACGCAGACATGGGGGAGAACCTGCAGACTCTGCGCAGAAAGTGACACAAGTCGGGAATTGAACCCGGGTCCCTGATGCTGTGAGGCAGCAGTGCTAACCACTGTGTCACCGTGCTGCCCCAGGACAGTAATGGAGAGTAATGTTAAAAGGAGAGCAATGTTCAGTTGCTCAGCTAATTAAACAGAGTTGCCATTGCTGATGCTGAGAGGCTTGTACTTTGGAACAGCGAGTGGGCGCTCAGAGAGATGTGATGCTGCTGGCACCACTAGGGCATTAGAGGTTGGCAGCTGAAGCCATCGTGAAAGAACGACCGACTGCGAAGGAAGTTGAAATGTGGACAGGCTGCTCTGATATTGGAAAGAGTCGTGAGAAGAAGCTGCAGCAGATTCATCCTCCTGGTCAGGTGGAGGTCAGAGGATCACAGTGCGGGACTGGGGAAGAAGGTGCTACCCAAGACATAGTGCTTGCCATTGAACATAGAACATAGAACATAGAAAGCCACAGCACAAACAGGCCCTTCGGCCCACAAGTTGCGCTGATCATATCCCTACCTCTAGGCCTATCTATAGCCCTCAATCCCATTAAATCCCATGTGCTCATCCAGAAGTCTCTTAAAAGACCCCAACGAGTTTGCCTCCACCACCACCGACGTCAGCCGATTCCACTCACCCACCATCCTCTGAGTGAAAAACTTACCCCTGACATCTCCTCTGTACCTACCCCCCAGCACCTTAAACCTGTGTCCTCTCGTAGCAACCATTTCAGCCCTTGGAAATAGCCTCTGAGAGTCTACCCTATCCAGACCTCTCAACATCTTGTAAACCTCTATCAGGTCACCTCTCATCCTTCGTCTCTCCAGGGAGAAGAGACCAAGCTCCCTCAACCTATCCTCATAAGGCATGCCCCCCAATCCAGGCAACATCTTTGTAAATCTCCTCTGCACCCTTTCAATGGCTTCAACATCTTTCCTGTAATGAGGTGACCAGAACTGCGCACAGTACTCCAAGTGGGGTCTAACCAGGGTCCTATAAAGCTGCAGCATTATCTCCCGACTCCTAAACTCAATCCCTCGATTAATGAAGGCTAGTATGCCGTACGCCTTCTTGACCGCATCCTCCACCTGCGAGGCCGATTTCAGAGTCCTATGGACCTGGACCCCAAGGTCCTTCTGATCCTCTACACTGCTAAGAATGGTACCCTTCATATTATACTGCTGCTTCATCCCATTGGATCTGCCAAAATGGATCACTACACACTTATCCGGGTTGAAGTACATCTGCCACTTCTCCGCCCAGTCTTGCATTCTATCTATGTCTCGCTGCAACTTCTGACATCCCTCCAAACTATCCACGACACCACCTACCTTGGTGTCGTCAGCAAACTTACCAACCCATCCCTCCACTTCCTCATCCAGGTCATTTATGAAAATGACAAACAGCAAGGGTCCCAGAACAGATCCCTGGGGCACTCCACTGGTCACTGACCTCCATGCAGAGAAAGACCCCTCCACAGCCACTCTCTGCCTTCTGCAGGCAAGCCAGTTCTGGATCCACAAGGCAACAGCCCCTTGGATCCCATGCCCTCTCACTTTCTCAAGAAGTCTTGCATGAAGAGACATATACTTTAAATTGACAGGGCATCAGTGAGGAAGGCAACTGCTCCTACCCAGAGACCATAAGACCATAAGATATAGGAGCAGAATTAGGCCATTCGGCCCATCGAGTCTGCTCCACCATTCAATCATGGCTGATATGATTCTCATCTCCATTCTCCTGCCTTCTCCTCGTAACCCTTGATCCCCTTATTGATCAAGAACTTATCTACCTCTGTCCTAAAGACACTCAATGACCTGGCCTCCATAGCCCTCTGTGGCAAGGAGTTCCCCAGATTCACCACCCTCTGGCTGAAGAAATTCCTCCTCACCTCAGTCTGTATTCATCTCAGAGCTGTATTCTGGTCCACAGGGTCCTAAGGCCTCATGGTCTCTATGGCATTCCCCTACTGAAACCATCAAGGTCACTATGATGGTGAACCTTTACGCTTCTATGTCATTCCAGGGTTCGACTGTGGACCTGGGTGGTATCCTGTAGGCGGCAGTTCATTAAGCCATCAGGCAGATCATGGATAATCTATTCCAGTGAGCAGGAGAATATATCCATGTTCCCCAGCCCAGACTGGAAATCCAGCCCAAAATGTCAATCCAAGCCAACTAAATCGTATCTCACCATAGCAATAATGCTTGGCAGAGACAAGAGAGTTTTGAGGCATTTATTTTAAGTAAGCCTAATTCAAGAGTAAAATTTATCATACATTCCCAAACAGGGCTTCAATGGAACTCATAAATTTGGCGTTTTTTAACTGCGCTTGTTTAAAAAAAAAGCCATGGCTTCATTCTCTTGATATATGAGGGTGTGCTAAAAATAATGCACAACTGTAGCCAATCCCAAAAATACCTGTAAGAATGTGAAACATTTAGCTAAGCGATATAAATAGCAATCTGTGAGCCAACACATTCATGGGCTGTGTAATTTCTGGGTGAAATGGGGACCTCGCACAGAGATCAGAAAGAGTGCTTTACAAACATCTGCAAATGAGTCAACAGCATGAGGGAAACAACAACTCCTTTGTGAAATCAAAGGTGAAAACCATGAATTACCAGATAGGACAGCAAGCTTCAGAGGCCAATGGCCTGCCCAGTCCATGAGAGCGAGTGGGATAACTAGAAGAAGATGTTTAACTTAAATGGAAAATTCGAGGCAAGAAATTAAGGTGACGACGACGCCATGTAGCATTCCATACATATTGATAGTCATCGATGTTACAAGTGTGACTTGAGTTTGTTGGAATGCCTTAATCTGAATTATAAAATCATGGAATGATAAACTTTCCAATGAGGCCAATCAGCCCTTTGAAAAAGTTCATCCCACTCCCCTGCTCTTTCCACAATATGTGGAGATGCCGGCGTTGGACTGGTGTGAACACAGTAAGAAGTCTCACAACACCAGGTTAAAGTCCAACTGGTTTATTTGGTAGCACAAGCTACCAAATAGGTGGCTGATGTGGTACCAAATAGGTACCAAATTGGTGGCTTGTGCTACCAAATAAACCTGTTGGACTTTAACCTGGTGTTGTGAGACTTCTTACTGTGCTCTCCACAATAGCCAGCAAATTTCCCCCCTTCAAGAATTTATCAAATTCCTTTTTTTAAATGTTACTGGCTAGAATTTTCCAGCCGCTCAGGCCAGCAGCATTTTGTCATCCGGCTGAGCGCCAAATTCTCCATCTTCGTTGGCAGTGGAAGTGCGGCGTGAATGACTGGAAGATTCCAGCCACTGTTAGATCTGCTTCCGCCACTTTTTCAGGCAGTGTTTTCCAAAGCATAAAAACACATTGCGCAAGAAGAATTCTCATCTTTGATTTGGTTCTTTTTACCTTCGATCTGCATTCTTTGGTTACTGGCCCTCCTGCTGGTTTTCCTCCATATTTACTCAAATCACCTAATTATGATTAAAAATCCTGATTAAATCTAACCTTTTCAGCTCTAAAGACAGTTCTTTCCAGCTTTTCTAGTCTCAATTAACTGAAGGGTGGCATGGTGGCACAGTGGTTGGCACTGCTGTCTCACACGGCCAGGGACCCGGGTTGAATTCCAGCCTCGGGTGACTGTCTGTGTGGAGTCTGCACATTCTCCCCATATCTGCGTGGGTTTCCTCTGGGTGCTCTGGTTTCCTCCCACAATCCAAAGATGTGCGAGTTAGGTGCATTGGCCATGCTAAATTGTCCCTTAGTGTCCCGAGATGCGTAGGTCAGAGGATTACCAGGATAAGTATGTGAGGTTACGGGTTGTTGTCAGTGCAAACTTGATGGGCTGAATGGCCTCTTTCTGCACTGTAGGGTTTCTAAGTCCCTTAACCCTTGGACCATCCTGGGTCAATCTCCTGTGAACCCTCTCCAAGGCCTTGACATCCATTCTAAAATTAATCCCAGTGATTAGTTGGACTACACAACAAAGGTAAATAATAAAGATGGTTGAAAATTAGTGCAGGGGCCCAAAAGAGATCATCGACATTTGTGAAGACTGAAAGATGAAGGAGATAGTCATCGACTTCAGGAAGCATTGTGGAGGATATGCCCCTGTCTACATCAATGGGAATGAAGTGCAAATGGTTGGGAGCTTCAAGTTTCTAGGTTTCCAGATCACTAGCAGCCTGTCCTGGTCCCTCCATGCCGATGCTATAGTTAAGACAGCCCACCAATGCCTCTACTTTCTCAGGAGGCTAAGGAAATGTTTGCTACGATTCTCACCAACTTCTACTGATGCACAATAGAAAGCATCCTTTCCGGGTGTATCAGAGCTTGGTATGGTTCCTTCTCTGACCAAAACCGCAAGAAGCTACAAAGAGTTGTGAACGTGGCCCAGTCTATCACATAAGCCAGCCTCCCATCCATTGGCTCCATCTATACTTCCCGCTGCCTCAGAAAAGCAGCCAGCATAATCAAGGACTCCACACACCCCGGACAGAATTTCTTCCACCTTCTTCCTTCGGGAAAAAGGTACAAAAGTCTGAGATATATGGACCTCCCATATATTAAGTTCATCTTTCTCTACACCCTAACTATGAGTGTAACATGGCATTCTGCAATCTCTCCTTACCTTCTCTATGTAGGGTATGCTTTGTCTGTATAGCGTGCAGGAAACAATACTTCTCACTGTATCTTAGTCTATGTGACAATAATAAATCAAATCAAATGAAATTGTGATCATTCATGCAATCCATTCCTGCCATTGCCCAGAAAGGGCATGTGGTTAAAAAGGTCAAATGTCATTACAGACAGAGAAAGGAACAACAAGAATCTAGCAGCACAATAATAATATACGGAATTAGACCATAAGCAGTTAAACGCCAATATTCAGAATGTATTTATTACACAGTGCCTTACAGGATAAAGCTTTGGGATGAAAGAGGTTTTGTAAAGTATCAATGATGCAATTCTCTGTGTGTACAATATAATTTTTATTTTGACCTATAAAATCCCAGCATCAATTCCAGAAATTGAACTGAGCTCGAAATTCCAGGAAAATCCACAGTTCTTATATAATTTCTGGCTCTCCACAGACGTGCTACCTTACCCTCAACCAAGAGCACATTATGAAAGATTATTGCATGGTCTACTAAAGTGAATTTAGTAATATCATCTGGGTCTCACTCCTGCCAAGACCTTAAACAATGTAGATTTTGATCTTCTCATAGAACAGAACTCTCCTCAGCTGCTTAATTACCAGATCAATCAATGTGCCCTGTAGCCGGCCTGACTGCAGTCTCCACTTTGAAGTTTAGGGAAGGAAAGATAGCTTCTGTTTTAACACTAGGTGTTCCAAAATAATGCAAGATAAAACATAGAAATGTTCCATATTTGAAGGAGGAATAATAGGCTGCTTTTATTGCTGTAGATTCCTGGGATATTGCCCTTCAATGAGCTCCAGCTAGTTCTCTGTTAACTCTATTTACACGTCACCTTCAGTAATACCTGCAGTGGACTTTGGCTGGTTTTCTCCCAGGGGCTTGTTCCTCCAGCTCCTCCTACATTGCATGGCGCGGTGACACAGTGGTTAGCACTGCTGCCTCACAGCTCCAGGGACCCGGATTCGATTCCGGCCTTGGTGGACTGTCTGTGCAGAGTCTGCACATTCTCCCTGTGTATGTGTGGGTTTCCTCCGGGTGCTCCGGTTTCCTCCGACAGCCCGAAGATGTGCGGGTTAGGTTGATTGCCCATGCTAAATTGCCTCTTGGCCTCCCAATCTGTGTAGGATAGACGGATTTGCCATGGTAAATGTGTGGAATGGCAGGGATAGGGGCAGGGCAGAGGGCATGTAAGGTACTCTGTCAGTGAGTCGGTGCAGACTTGATGGCCCAAATGGCCTTTCCTGCACTGTAGGGCGTCTATGATTCTATGATCTCATCTCACATCTCCACCTTAATCAGAATTACTGGTGCATTCATGCTGTTCTTGTGCAACAAAGCAGTTGAGTTGTTCCTTTCAATGTCTCCCTTTCTTCTGGGTCTCTGCCAACTACCTCCACTTTCTTAATGTCACCTTTTATAGTAAGCCTCATTAGCACAATGGAGACTAGGTGGCAAGCGCCAGTACATCTGACATTTCATTTGTGTTTGACAAGCCAACCACCCCCCCGCTACCCCCCTCCCCCTTAATGCTGGGAAAGTGCATTAATGGGTGTGCTGAGCCGGTTTGGTTCAGAGAGGAATTTTAGGAGTGTGGGAAAAAAATCCTCTCAGCTCCGCCAGTGTTAATGAACAAAATTACTACATATTAACTGTACACTTAATGGGCTGCATTTTTACGAAGGGGAGGTTCACCCCCCTCCCCCCAGAAGGAAAAGTGGGCTGGAAGCTGACTCACTCTAGGCAAGCTTGCTCCACGGCCATGGTGTGCTGCGGGCGCTCTAAATTGCCTTACTTCTGCACTTCACTGAGGAGAAAGTGCCTGAGGAACTGCCAGTCAATCCCATTGTCCACAACTCCAGCAGGCCCCAGCAGCGCCAAGTGCTCAGTAGTGGGTGCTATCGGTACTGCAAGAAGGCCCGAGAAGAACTCCCATGAAGTAAGTGCAGAGGCATTGGATGGGAAGGATTTGGCCAGTTTCGGGAAGGGGGGCAGGAAGGTGGGTTTTGGAGAGCAGGAGGTACAGGAAGGATGGAAGGGTACCATCTTAGGTGAGCTGACACCGATGCACAAAGGGCACCCCCAAAAATTCCTTCCCGCCTCTTTCAAAACCTTGTTAAAGAAACGGCCGCCCACTCCCACTTTCCCACTCCAGCTGTTTTATAGCATGGGCAGCAGATTGTCTGGGTCAATTGGCCTGTTAACCAGCTCAATTAACCCGTATTTATTTATTTATATATGATGGGCATGTTATAGGAGTGAGCTTGGTGGTGGGTGGAAAGAGGTAGACTAGGCACCCACTGTGTTTTACATGCCCCCCGCCCCACCCAAAAAGAAACATGCCCAGCAGGGGTAAATAAAATCCAACCCAATAAATGTCAGTTCAAGTGCACAGAGGAATTTAATCCATGGGTGTCAGCAGGCCCATTGTCAATGGAGTCACTTCAGCTATGCCCAATGGATGTCCTGACTCTCTGTTAGATACGCACTTCCTCGTGTTGATCATAGAATCCCTACAGTACAGAAGGAGGCCATTCGGCCCATCGTGTCTATACCGACCACATCCCACCCAGACCCTATTTCCCTAACCCCACACGTTTATCCTGCTAATTCCCCCTGACACTCAGATCAATTTAGCATGGCCAACCAACCTAACCCGCACATCTTTGGACAGAAACCGGAGCACACAGAGGAAACCCACGCAGACACGGGGAGAACGTACAAATTCCTCACAGATAGTGACCCAAAGCTGGAATTGAACCTGGGTCCCTGGCGCTGTGAGGCAGCAGAGCTAACCACTGTGCCACCGTGCCATTCAAGAATCAACTGGAGTTCCTACTCCTATTCCCTATCCTGTAACCTATGGTCACAGGACAGGGAATAGGAGTAAGAACTCCAGTTGATCCTTTTTATCATCAAAGCCCATGAATACTGGAGCCAATTTTAACATCTCAGCCGCTGTTTATATGCGATAAACTCACCTTGTGAGTACAAGCAGGAAGCTTGCCACGCCCTTCTCTGTATTGCTCAGCATCACATTGTTGAAGGAGCTTTCCCCCTCGATATTTTGTAACAGCCTTTCAAACAGAATAGACCAATAGAGAGCAGAAGTCTGGGCAGCGCTGTGAGGATGTTGATCTGCTCACTGCTGTGCTGAATTATGGAAGGCACAGCAGGCCACCACAATGCAGCAGAGCCTCTAGGGAGTGTACCGCAGGGCCCCACTGCACCTAGCGAGGTAATGGAAACGCATCTTAAACCGCCCGATGCACCACTCAATCACACCCCGAGTGGCACTGTGAGCCTCATTGTAACGGCCTCCGCTGAGGCCCCCACACTGGCATCGTCAGCCATGACCCCAGCGAGTATCGTTGTCCTCAATGAGCCATCGCCGCAGTCTGGGCTGACCCTCGAATACCCCAGGGATTTGAGACTGCCCAAGGATGAAACCATTATGCATGTGCAGCTGTACATTAAGGGAATAAAATCCCTTCCCGTTAAAATACAGGACTCCCTGATACCACGGGGCACATAAAGCCACATAAGTGCCACCGATGGCTCTCTGTGCATGTGGTAGGCCAGCGATGGAGATGAATCCCGCAGCCCTCTTGTTCTGATGGGCCTGGTCCAAGTCAAAATTAATGCAGTCCGAGGCCCTGGCATTGGATGCTTCTGTAACCCCACGATGTAGTTGTGTGTGGATGACTGTGAGATGCCACAAGGGTCACCCTTTGAGCCTGGAATGATCCCACGGTGTAGAAGTTGAGGGCTGCCATTAACTTCACAGCCACAGAGAACTGGTGCCCGCCTTCTCCACGTGGCGGCAAGTTTAAACGAATGTCGCACAGGTACCGCACCATCCCGCCGCACATGTTATCTGATAGCTCCATGAAAGACAATTGGCTCCCGTAAACCCTCGGCCTCCTTCATCTTCGCCTGTTCAGCTTAAACTGCATTCAGCCCATTAGCCAGCCCAGTGGCCCCCTGGCCTTCTGGGTTCTCCCTGGCCTCTTGTAACTGCAAAATCACCAGCTCCACTGGCTCCATCGTGAGATCTGCAAGAGGGGAGAGACAGGGAGATAGACAGTAAGGTTGGTGTTCCAGCCGCTTACCTTCACACCCACCCCTTGTCTTCTTGGTCCTGGAAGCTGTCATTCCCACACCTTATCCGGCAGCCAGCTCACTCACATGTCTGGTGCCAATCCAAGTTCATCACATCACCGGCCCCAGTCAGTGCTCTCTCCCCTTCAGAGTCACCTGTCGCCTCCTGTCTGGTTGTTCTCTCCTTTACTATCTACATCACTGTGGGTTCTGGCCGGCTGTTTCAATGGTCACTCAACCCTCATGGGCAGGGTCATCTTGTATGCCTATGTAAACATTGAGGGCTGATGGATCCTCAATGGCAGAAGCTGGGTTCCAGCAATTATGTTCGCACTTTCCCTCCCGATCCCCTGTACCCAACCTTTAACCCTTGATACATGAGTTTTCATCCTTCTCCCTGGTTTTGAGAATGTGAGCAGTTGACATTGTTAAGGCTTAGAGCATGATGGCCAATTAGTTTTGGAGAGTATGGCTGTCAGGAATGTTAGAAGGTATAATTACTCTCTGAATCAGAGATAGGTGACACTAATAGGCACCGTCCTTACTTAGGCTGTGTCATCCCGAGATCTCATTGCTGTCACTCCCTTACACATGAGGCTACTAAGCTGCCACTACATGATTTCTAAATGCTTGATGTTATGATGGCTGTGGGGGATTGTCAATCTCCCCGTGGGCCTCATGGAATATGAGCTCCCCTATTAGGCAAGCGGAGGCTCACCCAATAGGAAAGGAGCAGCGGGGGGTTTAAAACCAGCTGGCTCCTCTCAGGTCGGCACTCAGAAGACTTGGGGCTGACACGTACGCTATAGCTGCTGAACGGCACTTTGAACACGGTGTAAATAAAGGGACTCAGTAAGATTATTACATTGGCGACAAGGAGTAAAGTGAGATTCTTTTCTTCCCTCCGGACCATCTTTACTGTCAAGAAGAGTAATCCTCCGGTAAGAAAAGCCTCTTTTGTAGACTTGAGACCTATGATGCAAGCATAGAAGACTGGGCCCAATATGCAGAGTGCGTTTGTTACTTTTTTCAGGCCAACAATATTGAGGGGGATGAGAAGCAAAAAGTGACCCTATTGACAGTGCGGGCTCCCGATATTCAGCGTGAGAAAATACCTGACCTAACTGGATGCTCCTGACTCCAAAACCTTTAATGAATTGGCGGACTTGGTTAATGGCTGGTCAAATTAGGCATCCACATCAGAACTAGTCATCATAATTCTATGATTCTATGATTCTATAATTTTTGTCTTCCAGTATATCATTGAATTAAAATTCATAACAGTCCAAAGATGTGCGGGTTAGGTTGATTGGCCATGCTAAAATTGCCCCTTAGTATCCTGGGATGCGTAGATTAGAGGGATTAGCGGGTAAAATATGGGGGTAGGGCCTGGGTGGGATTGCAGTCGGTGCAGACTCGATGGGCCGAATGGCTTCTTTCTTTACTGTAGGGTTTCTATGATGATTCCTATGATAAACAGGGAGTTTTCACTCACTGATTATGAGCAAGGAAAGGACAAATTTTACCACAGAGGGTTGTAGAGGTTGGGTCATTAAGTATGTTTAATGCTGAGATAGACAGATTCTTAATCAGCAAGGGAATCAAGGGTGAGGGGATAAGGCAGCAAAAGGGGGGTTGAGGATTATCATGTTAAATCAGTCATGATCACATTGAATGGCAGAGCAAACCCGTTGGGCCAAATGGCCTACTCTGCTCCTATATCTTATGGTCTTATGGGAAATTCCAGCCTTACATTATAAGCTCATCAAAATCTACAAATTTCATTTTTTACATAGAACATAGAACAGTACAGCACAGAACAGGCCCTTTGGCCCACGATGTTGTGCCGAGCTTTATCTGAAACCAAGATCAAGCTATCCCACTCCCTATCATCCTGGTGTGCTCCATGTGCCTATCCAATAACCGCTTAAATGTTCCTAAAGTGTCTGACTCCACTTTCACTGCAGGCAGTCCATTCCACACCCCAACCACTCTCTGCGTAAAGAACCTACCTCTGACATCCTTCCTATATCTCCCACCATGAACCCTATAGTTATGCCCCCTTGTAATAGCTCCATCCACCCGAGGAAATAGTCTTTGAACGTTCACTCTATCTATCCCCTTCATCATTTTATAAACCTCTATTAAGTCTCCCCTCAGCCTCCTCCGTTCCAGAGAGAACAGCCCCAGCTCCCTCAACCTTTCCTCATAAGACCTACCCTCCAAACCAGGCAGCAGCCTGGTAAATCTCCTCTGCACTCTTTCCAGCGCTTCCACATCCTTCTTATAGTGAGGTGACCAGAACTGCACACAATATTCCAAATGTGGTCTCACCAAGGTCCTGTACAGTTGCAGCATAACCCCACGGCTCTTAAACTCCAACCCCCTGTTAATAAAAGCTAACACACGATAGGCCTTCTTCACAGCTCTATCCACTTGAGTGGCAACCTTTAGAGATCTGTGGATATGGACCCCAAGATCTCTCTATTCCTCCACAGTCTTCAGAACCCTACCTTTGACCCTGTAATCCACATTTAAATCAGTCCTACCAAAATGAATCACCTCACATTTATCAGGGTTAAACTCCATTTGCCATTTTTCAGCCCAGCTTTGCATCCTATCTATGTCTCTTTGCAGCCTACAACAGCCTTTTAGCTCCTTCTATTTTCATCTTACACTTGTAAATACACTGTATTAAAAAAAGTAGACTGCATTGGGATACCTTTGAACTTGTATAATGTTTGAAATGATACTTGAAACTTGTACATCTGAGGTGCTAAGTGTAATTTTACAAGATGTAAATTTTAAATTTGAAATTTTAAATTTGACGAAACAATCCAGCCAATTAATGAGGTGTCATAAACACATCAACGTATCGAGCTCAACTATGTCTTCGGCTGATTCCACAATCTGACTCTTTCAGACAATCCTATGAAATTAATTAGAAACTAGAAAATGCTGGAAATGTGCAGCAGATCCATCATTTAGCTCCAAACACAGTTCAATGAATAGAATCTTAAAAGTGCCATTTTGCTTCTGTTTAGCAATTGTTGCTTTCAGGGATCAAACTTCTAATCTAGTTTTAGTGCTAAGTGCTAAAGGAACTGGGTGGTATACCTCGGAGCAGGAGCTGCATTGACACCTGGTTACTTACGACTTACTGCTTCAGGCAAATCAAAACTTCAACAAGCTCACGGTTGTTTAAAGAACAATAAAATATATTAGCAAAGCACAATAGCAAGAAAGTTTCGTTGACTGGCTCACCACTTTGAGAATGAGTTTCCTTTTAGCTGTAGCAATATTATCTTTGTCATGATGGGAGACTCCTAAAGTCATTGTTTTGTGACTGCTTGTGTGGACGGGACACCTCTACAACGTGTTTAGCAATCAAACGCAGGATTGCTGAGCCGATATTAAGAATGTATTAAAATGGTAATGAAAAACTTTAACGTAGAGCATTAACAACTTTTTGTAAAACAGTAAACAAACATATGATGTACGAGGACTGATGTATGAGGAGAGATTGGCTAGGTTAGGATTGTTTTCACTGGAGTTCAGACCGAATAAGGGGGGATCTCATAGAGACTTGTAAAATTCTAGCAGGACTAGACAGGATAGATGCAGGGAGGATGTTCCCGATGGTGGAGGATCCAGAATCAGGGGTCACAGTCTGAGGATTCGGGGTAGATCATTTAGGACTGAGGTGAGGAGACATTTCTTCACCTAGAGAGTGATGAGCCTGTGGAATTCATTGCCACAGGAAATAGTTGATGTCAAAACATTGAATGTATTCAAGAGGCGGCTAGATATAGCACCTGGAGTGAATGGGGTCAAAGGTTATGGGGAGAAAGCAGGATTAGGCTGTTGAGTTGGAAGATCAGCCATGATCGTAATGAATGGTGGATCAGGCTCGAAGGGCCAAATGGCCTCCTCCTGCTCCTATCTCCTATGTTTCTATATAGAAAATAACCATTCTTTTATCATTTCTTATATTGCTTTTCTACATTTAGGATTTTATACATATATATTAGAGAGCAATACGATTCTGCTTTATTCCAAGGACTGATTGCTAATTTGCTACCCTACTAACATTTCATAAAGTTACACGGAAAATGTTAGAGGATCGCTGGTTTTTACCCTGAAATAGTCTAAATTACATTTAACAACCTCAGGTCCTAAGTAGTTCACAACCATCATGTACTATTTCATTTAATCTTAAAACCATACAAGGCTGATAAGTGGCGCACTGACAATTTGAACTTGAGGATTTAATGAAGAATTCATAAAGTACAAAAGCTACTGTGGTGTACCATAGATGGTTACCACTATGGGTACTTGTATATATGTTACTATTGTTACTGTTGGGATTAGGGTTTGGGTGTTCCACCTGTTAGCATTGTTCTGTGGTACACTCCGTTCGGCTCCGCCTTCTTACAGGGGTATAAAGGTCACTGCTACTTCCTGGCAGTCTTTAGTCTGGGATAATATTGTTAAGTAGTGTGCTCCTATTTGTCGTGAATAAAAGCCTTTATTCCCGGGTACGTTCTAGCCTCCCGTGTGAATTAATCGCGCATCAGCTACATAAGAAATAGTTCACAATTACCTAGTTCACAAATGTTCCAATTTTAAGGGTACTACAAAGAAATAATGATAAATGGCTGCTAAGCAAACACCTTGAAGTCTCACATGGCAGTACAGTAGTAGGGTGTTTTTAGATTCATTCGTAAGATGTGGGCGTCGCTGGCAGGCCAACATTTATTCTTCAACCCTAATTGCCCTTGAAAAGGTGGTGGTGAGCTTCCTTCTTGGAATCGCTGCAGTCCATGTGGCGTAGGTACACCCACAGTTCTGTTACGAAGGGAGCTGCAGGACAGCGACAATGAAGGAATGGCAAAATATTTCCAAGTCAGGATGGTGAGTGGCTTGAAGGGAAACTTCCAGACGGTGTTCCCATATGTCTGCTGTTCTTGTCCTTCTAGATGGTTGTGGACAAGGGTTTGGAAGGTGCTGCCTTGGTGAGTTCTTGTAGTGCATCTTATAGATGGTACATGCAGCTGCCACTGTGTGTCAGTGGTGGAAGGAATGAATGTTTGCGGATGGGATGCCAATCAAGCAGACTGCTTTTCCCTGGATGGTGTCCAGCTTCCTGAGTGCTGTTGGAGCTGCATAGATACTCAAATAATTCCCCAACCCATTTATTCTGTATTGCAATGCTCTTTCTCTAAGTTTAAGGTTACCCTGGACTTTTTAAAAATTTATTGATGGGATGTTGGTGTTGCTGGCTGGGCCAGCACTTATTGCCCATCCCTTATTTCCCTTCAATTGTTTGGCCTTTTCAAAGGGCAGCTAAAAGTCAACCATATTTCAGTGGATTTGGACTTACATGTAGGCCAGACCAGGTAAGGATGATAGAGTTCCTTCCCTAAAGGACATTAGTGACTCAGATCGGTTTTTATTAATGATAATTGACAATAGTTTAATGGTCATCATTGGACTTTAAATTCCAGATTTTTATTGAATCCTAATTTCAGCACCTGCTGTGGTGGGATTCAAACCCAGGTCCCCAGGGCATTATTCTAGGTCTCAGGACTACTCGTCCAGAAGAGAGGCCTGGATTTTTACAAATGGCAGAAAGGGTCAGACTGCAGAAGTCCCAATCCTGAACACAGCATCTGCCGTTTTGGTGGGACAGGAATGGGGTCGGGTCATGATCTGCACATGCATATCTTGTGACGGCACCTTCCCATATAAATCAGCAGTTGTCCGCACTTATGTCTGAAATTGGTGATCTAGGCGTATGAAACACAATGTGCAGCAATTAGACCTGGTAGCAGCAGTACTTTGGAGAGATGGTATACCCTTTTGGAAAGGCAGTGTACTCCTTTGTATATGGCTCCAGGACACCTCTGGGGGAGAGTAACGTGCCCTTTGTGAGAGGTAAGGCACCCTTTGAGATTGTTAAAAGTGGATATGAATGTGTATAAAAACAGTATGAACTAATTTGAAGTGTTGAGACAGCTGTCAAGAGGAACCGTTAAAAGTGTCAATAGCAAATGTCAAAGGCAACTGTCAAAGGAAGCTTCCAAACATGTCAAAAGCAACTGTCAAGTTGTCAAAGCTTTAAATATTTGAAAGAATTATGGATTTGTTCAAAAATGATTGCTTGCTATTTCATTCTGTTGATATAAACCTGAGGGTTATCATTACTGGATTTGCACTGCATGACTGATTTCAAACCTTCCATTATCACAGTGGGATGCTTTCCATTTCAGTTTGATTGACAGCTCCAAGTCGTTACAGGCTCTTTGAAGTAGAATTCATAGAAGAAGAAGTGCGCCAATGAATTCCAATATTTGTTTTATAAGGGATTAAGCAGTTGAATGAAATCTTTGTTCTTATTAGGGATTATGTAGTTGAAGGAATGTAAATGCATGGAATTATTTTTTATGAATGAGTGTGTTTTTAAAAATATATAATATCTGCAATTATACTGGGATACTGGGCGAGTCAGTATGGTAGGTGTAAGGGCGATGGATGGGAGGCCTAAGTTGACATTAAGTCGGCATAGGTGTTATGATGATTGGGCCATAGGTTGTCATGGAGGGTGAGTAGAGAGTGATAGTTGACATGGGTTGGCATGGACACGGTACAGGAAGTATTTGGGGGAATGAGGGGATGCGAAGGCAATCTGCTTTTTAAATAATATTTGAAAAGTGCCAGTGCACCAAGGCAGCTTTCTCCCCAACCTGCCTCCTCACCTGGTAGCCTCACCACTCATTCAGGCATCACCCAGTCCCAATCCCAGAGATCCCTGCCACCCCAGCATGAAAATCCCAACTCCCAGGCACTTCCATTCTGGTCAAGTGTCCCAACTCTGCATTCTCAACCCAGGAGTGAAAATTAAATCCACAGCATTGCTTCCAGCCTCTCAAAGCTGCCTCCTCAAGTGTAGCGTCCCAAACCTCCCCATCCTCCTCTCTTGTCATGCTTCCCAACCAGCATGCTTGCCGAATCATCCTAACCTCTTTCCTTGTTCATTTACCCACTCCACTGCTGACCCCGTAGATTTTGCTAGTGGATCAGTGATCACCACCCCTCTCTGCATCTCCTTCCAGAATGTCAGTTCACTTGTCATTTGCCCTTGTTAGCCATGACCTTACTGTGGATGATTGCATTGGCATCATGGTCATGAAGGAAACATGGCTCAGGGCAGATGATATCTTACCCCATGTTGAAGCTCCCTTGTCTTGCCATACCTTCCACCGTCTGTCATATTGTTACCCCATCCACCTTGGTTTGTACTCCAGTCCTTTGGTCCTTTCCCCTTCATTGAGCATTTTAAATTAATCCAGCCCTCTCACCTCTACTTTCAAATCCTTGATGCCTATTGACTATCCCAAGCTTCTCACTAAGATATCCTTGCTCATTTCCTCTCTCCGCCTCTGCTGCTGGAAATTTCACATCTTTGGTCATTTCAACCTTCATCTTTGCTAACTTTGCCTTCACTTTACTAAGTTTTCTTGCCCTTGTGCCACCCATTAACCTCCCCCTCCACAGAACTTTCTGATCCATACTTATATTCATCCCTTAACCCTGACATCTCATGTGACCTTTCTATTCTCATCATCTCAATCAAAGGAAAGACCATCTCTCATCACTTCTTATCTCCTGACTGTACATCCCTCTTCCAACCTTTACATCTTTGATGCGCGACAATCAAGCACGTGGAACAAGGCTTCAGTTATTGAAGGCTTTTATTATCAAACAATGGAACTAACTAACACGAGTACACCAGTTCAGACTGAAGGGGTCCTGCCGGAGCAGAGGGTCTTATACCTCTCCTCCGGAGGCGGGGCCCCACCGGGATGTGCCATAATAACATTTACAACAGGTAAACACCCTAACCCAACAACATTATACAACCCCCACAGTGACAACACCCTAACCCAACAGTAACATAAGAACAACCCCCAGTGGTAACCAACGATGGTTCACCACATTCACCCCTCCTTCAAAAACAAAGGCCGGCGGGGTGCAAAAAACAGGTCATATATGTACAAAATTCACAAGTCCAGACGGTCTGGAGGACCGCACCGTCGCTGTGATCTCCTCAACACCGGATGCGAAACCGGAGCAGGTGCTTGCGGTGGCGTTCTCTCCAAAACAGCGTCCGGCTGTCCCCTCAAGGACTCCCGGGCCGGTTGGCCCTGGTGAGGCGATGGTGCAGGGGATCCTGGAACCTTCGGTGGTGGCGCCGATCTCCGAGTCTCAGGCAAGCTGTACATGGGAGTATAACTGTTATGCACTGGTCCCGGTGCTGACCGCGCCACGTCTGGGGAAGAAATAAGTAGTAGGGGATTCGTGACAGGGGGTATGGGAGCGACAGGAGTTGCTACGTCCCCTGCGGGCGCCAGGTCTCGAATGGAGACAGTGTCCTCTCGCCCGTCAGGATATGCCACATAGGCATACTGAGGGTTGGCGTGGAGGAGTTGGACCGGTTCGACCAAGGGGTCGGACCTGCGAGCCCTCACATGTCGCCGCAGAAGGACGGGTCCTGGGTACGTCAACCAGGCTGGTAATGAGATCCCCGAGGACGACTTCCGAGGGAATGAGAACATCCTCTCGTGGGGAGTAGCATTGGTTGCCGTACACAGGAGGGAGCGGATAGAATGGAGCGCATTTGGAAGGACCTCCTGCCAACGGGAGACTGGAAGGCCCCTGGATTTCAGTGCCAGTAGGACAGCCTTCCAGACTGTAGCGTTCTCCCTTTCCACCTATCCGTTACCCCTAGGGTTGTAGCTCGTGGTTCTACTAGAGGCAATCCCGAATGAGAGCAGGAATTGCCTCAAGTCGTTGCTCATGAACGACGAGCCCCTGTCGCTATGAATGTAGCAGGGGTACCCGAACAGGGTAAAAAGCTCACTGAATGCCTTAATGACGGTGGCAGTCGACGTGTCCGCACAGGGGACAACAAACGGGAACCGGGAGTACTCATCTATTATGTTGAGGAAATAAACGTTCCGGTCCGTTGAGGGAAGGGGGCCCTTAAAATCCACACTCAGCCTCTCGAAAGGGCGAGTGGCCTTGACCAATTGTGCCCGGTCTGGTCGATAAAAGTGCGGTTTGCATTCTGCGCAAATCCGACAGCTTCTCGTCACTGACCTGACATCCTCCACCGAGTAGGGCAGGTTGCGGGCTTTGACGAAGTGGTAGAGTCGGGTGACTCCAGGATGACACAGGTCATTGTGGAGGGCCTTCAAGCGGTCCTCCTGCATGATGGCGCATGTTCCGCGCGAGAGGGCATCCGAGGGCTCATTGAGCTTCCCTGGACGATACATAATATCGTAATTATAGGTGGAGAGCTCAATTCTCCACCGCAAGATCTTATCGTTCTTGATCTTGCCCCTCTGCATGTTACTGAACATAAACGCCACGGATCGTTGATCCGTGATCAGAGTGAACCGCTTCCCCGCCAGGTAATGGCGCCAGTGTCTGACTGCCTCCACAATGGCCTGAGCCTCCTTCTCCACCGCTGAGTGCCGAATTTCGGGGCCTTGAAGGGTGCGGGAAAAGAACGCGACGGGCCTGCCTGCCTGGTTTAGTGTGGCGGCTAGGGCGAAATCAGATGCATCACTCTCCACCTGGAAAGGGATGGATTCATCCACCGCGTGCATCGTGGCTTTCGAAATGTCGCTTTTCAAAGCCTTGAAGGCCAATTGGGCCTCCGGCGTGAGTGGGAAGGTCGTGGACTTGATGAGCGGACGAGCTTTGTCCGCGTAGTTGGGGACCCACTGCGCATAATACGAAAAGAACCCGAGGCATCTCCTCAGTGCTTTCGTGCTAGCGGGCAAGGGAAGTTCAGTAAGGGGGCGCATACGGTCTGGATCAGGGCCAATTACCCTGTTTTCCACCACGTATCCAAGGATGGCTAACCTGCGCGTACGGAATACGCACTTCTCCCTGTTATAGGTCAGATTCAGGCGAGATGCAGTGCGCAGAAAGTGTTGGAGATTCGTGTCATGGTCCTGCTGGTCATGGCCGCAGATGGTGACGTTATCCAGGTACGGGAAGGTAGCCCGCAACCCGTTCTGGTCCACCATTCGGTCCATAGCACGCTGGAAGACCGAAACCCCATTGGTGACACCAAATGGAACCCTGAGAAAATGGTATAGACGACCATCCGCCTCAAAAGCCGTATATTGTCGGTCCTCTGGGCGGATGGGGAGTTGATGGTAGGCGGACTTAAGGTCTATGGTAGAGAACACTCGGTACTGCGCAATCTGATTGGCCATATCAGAAATGCGCGGGAGAGGATACGCATCCAGCTGCGTATAACGGTTAATGGTCTGACTGTAGTCGATGACCATCCGAGGTTTGTTCCCGCTTTTGACTACCACGACCTGCGCTCTCCACGGACTAGCACTGGCCTGTATGATCCCTTCCTTGAGGAGCCGCTGAACCTCAGATCTAATAAAGATCCGGTCTTCAGCGCTGTAACGCCTACTCTTAGTAGCGATGGGCTTGCAGCCTGGTACCAGATTCTTAAATAAGGATGGTGTAGTGATTTTCAGAGTGGAAAGATTGCATGCGGGGCGCTTTGGGCAATTTGGAGGCTGCGGCTGATTCCCTACTGCCAGTGAAGGGAGTGGCCCACCGTACTGTAGGATCACACTCTTCATGTGGACCATAAAATTTAGTCCGAGGAGAATTGGCGCACAAAGGTGAGGTAACACAAGGAGCCTGTATTGCTCGTAAATTGTGCCCTGTACCTCTAGAGTTACCATACATCGTCCTTGGATCGGTACAGACCAGGACCGTGACGCCATGGAAATTGTCTGCTTGGCAGGTAGAACCCGGAGTCCACACCTTTTAGCAGTGTCAGGGTGTATGAAACTCTCGGTGCTCCCACTGTCCAACAGACAATTCACAGTACGACCATTTACCTTGATATCCATCATTGAATTCTCAAGCCTTTGGTGCTTAGTCTGGTCCAGGGAGATCGACGCCACCGTTGGCCCCTGGGCGTCACTGCATGCCGCCGATGTTGATGCTGAGGACCCCTGCTGGTCGCTCCTAGTCGTCGTGGACCATGATGGCCGCCCCCATGAATCGCACGTGGGCGAGGGCGCCAAACGTAGCGACTCCTGGTGGTCTTCCTCCTCCTCCGTCAGCCACGATGGCGCCGTCCTGGATTCGCACGTGGTCGGACCTCGTGGGTACTGCGACGCCGAAGGAAATTGTCTCCGCTCTGGAGGGTTACAAGCTGCACTGCCGTTTTTGGACTTCGACCTGCAAACTTTACCATAGTGGCCTTTTTTACCGCACTGGCTGCAGATTGCCGTTTTTGCCGGACACTGTTGCCGTGGATGCTTGGCCCCACCGCAAAAATAGCATCGCTGGCCGCCTGGAGCTGCCGCCGTCGTCGGATCGATATGGGAGCGCGAGCCCGCGGGGCGAGGAGGGATTTGAGCTTGCTCTTGCCACGTTGTCTCCACGTGGTCCTCGGGGTACAGAGCCAAGCTTTTCGACGCTGCTTCCAGCATCTCAGCCATCTCCATCGCTTGGGTCAAGTCGAGGTTCCCTTTCTCCAGTAACTTAAGCCGGATGTACGAGGACCCTACCCCTGCTACGAACGCGTCTCGGGCGAGGTCGTACATGTATTGTTCGGCTGATACATCTTTACAATCGCAACCCCTGGCAAGCTGCAGGAACTCATTGGCGTAGTCCTCCATGGTTTCGCCCGACTGCCGACGTCGTGTAGCGAGGAGGTAACGAGCGTGTATCTCGTTGGGTGGTTTCGTGTATCGTTTCTTCAAGAGCTCGACGGCCCTCGGGTAAGTGGTGGCCGCATGAATCGCGAGATAAATCGTGTCGCTTACCCTTGCGTGGAGGACTTGGAGTTTGTCGCTGTCTGTAGTAATAGCTACAGAGGCTGCCAGGTAGTCTTCGAAACACTTCCACCAGTGGTCAAAGGTGTTAGCGGCACCGACCGCACGTGGGTCCAACGCCAGACGATCTGGTTTCAAAATCTGTTCCATACTCTCTTTTTACTGCTGAGAGTTTTCTGTTTGATAATAAAATTGATGCGCGACAATCAAGCACGTGGAACAAGGCTTCAGTTATTGAAGGCTTTTATTATCAAACAATGGAACTAACTGCCACGAGTACACCAGTTCAGACTGAAGGGGTCCTGCCGGAGCAGAGGGTCTTATACCTCTCCTCCGGAGGCGGGGCCCCACCGGGATGTGCCATAATAACATTTACAACAGGTAAACACCCTAACCCAACAACATTATACAACGCCCACAGTTGACAACACCCTAACCCAACAGTAACATAAGAACAACCCCCAGTGGTAACCAACGATGGTTCACCACAATCTTCTACATCCATTTCAACAAAATGTTCTCCCTCAATCTTTTGAATTCCTATTTTCTTGCCTTCGGACCTCTTCTTCCCACAATACTTCTGGAGCTGTTGAACTCACCATGCTGCCGGTGGTACAATGGTTAGCACTGCTATCTCATAGCGCCAGGACCCAGGTTCGATTCCCGGCTTGGGTCACGGTCTGTGCTGAATCTGCACCTTCTCCCCGTGTCTGCGTGAGTTTCCTCCGGGTTCTCCGGTTTCCTCCCACAGTCCGAAAGACGTGTTGGTTCAGTGTATTTTCCATGCTAAATTCTCCCTCAGTGTACCCGAACAGGTGCCGGAGTGTGGCAACTAGGGGACTTTCACAGTCAATTCATTGCAGTGTTAACGTAAGCTTTCTTGTGACACTAATAAATAAAATAAAGAAACTTTTCATTACACCCTCACCTCCACATTTGCTGCCTTTGCACCTGGCAAAACCTTTAATATTTGTCATCCTGGTTATTCTGTCTGGAATGACTCCTCTATCTTTGTTCCATTATGTTCAGTAGCTGGGTGCAGCCTCGGATGTATATGGCACGTAACTGATGTAGTTGTTCATCACCATTATCTAGCTAGACCATTACAAAGGTGTTTGCTCTGCTCTGTCAGAGCTTTCTACTCCGGGATCATCCTTGAATGTAAAGGTAACCCCACGTTCTTCTATCTATCACAAATCATCTCCTTAAACCTTGTTTCTCTGTCCCATATATTTTTGCCTCCAACAACAAGTATAAGAAGTCTTTGTCACTAAGGTTGAGACTATCCATTGAGCTGCCTCTGTCACACATCTCCCTTCCAAGCCAGGGTTCACTCTTGTCTTTGTTCCTGAACTTGCATCTGTCTCCAGTTTTTATACTATCTCCCTTCTCTGAACTCATCTTGTCCATCAGGCACGCCTCTGGCTCCCATGATCCTATTCCCATTAAACTGCCAATAACTGAACTTCCCTTCCAGAATCGCACGCTAGCTGATTTAGTAAATGATTCCCCCTCCTTGAGTGCCGTCACCTGCCTTTACAAATGTGCCATCATCCCCTAATTAAAACAAATCACCCTTGACCTCTCTCTTTGTAAACTACCACAACATCTCCACACTCTCTTTCCACTCCAAAGTCCTTAAAGGAGATATGGAACTTCTCAAATCCATACCCATCTTTCCTGCAACGGATCCTTGTGCTCAATTGCCTCACCCATCCTTAATATGTAGCCTCTTACCACCTATAGTGCTCAAAGAGCTCAGCATTTCTGCAAATCTGGCCTTTTGTATATCTTCACTTTTCTTGCCTGACTGTTCTTGGCTTAGCTCCCAGTTAGCTAGGCTGTAAGCTCTGGAATTCCTCCCCAAGCCTTCACATTTCTAACCTCCTTCAGTGACTCCTTAACTTACCTTTTTGGCCAAGTTTTTATCGAACTGTCATAATATCTCCTTTTTTTGGCCTGGTTTCAATTGTCAAGCACCCATGAAGCACATTCATATGCTCGATAAACGCAAGTTATTGTTATTCAAAGGTTTGAATAAGTAAGACAAACAAGTTAGCACAGCTATCACCAGAGTCACAGTGACCTATCGTATAAGATTTGTTTTTAAGGGCAAACCTTAATGGAAACAACCCATAGGCTGTGGCTGAAAGGACAACCTGCCTAAACAGGCTAGCAATTCATTTGTTTTTGTACATTGTTTGGTCTATACCAACTTTCCTCACTATCGCAGACGGTCTGTTTCCAGAAGATTAAAGGTGAAAGTATAGATTTTGATCATGTTATCACCAGGGTCGTGACTGTAATCCGTCCATTAGTGAGTGAGCCAAAAATAATGCATCAGAAAATCTCCTTGTGCCAACAAAAAGGCTGACGCGACAAGACAATACCTTTTTGGAGGAGTAAAAATTCACCTCGTATCATTCTCCACAAGGAAAATGCCCCCCAAAAACCCTTGTTCATTTCTTTGCTTTCTGTCAGAGTAGGACATATAAACATCGCTGTGAATAATGGACACCACATCCTGTTTGTCAGCAGACACGCTGAAGATATTTCTTAACAGTGAACATGATCCTGGTGAAATGCGAGCTGTACCCAAGAGGAGAGCATGTCAGGGCTTGGTGAAGCAGCAATGTCTAGAATAGCTCTAATGACTGTTATGCAGTCAACCTATCTTACATTACAGAGATAATTACAGTTGAAGGACTTACCCTGGGTCATGCTTTAACCCTTTTGCATTGGGTCCGTTGCCATAAACATTCCATGGACGTTTAGATGAGATAGAAGTCTACTTTTTTCCCCCCTGCTTTCCAAACAAGCTCTGTATGTTACAGGGTCTGAAGCCTGGGGTGTTAAGATGCCTGACAGCAGAAATAACTTTAGCTAAAAGCTACACCACCGAACTGGAAAACAGATGCATCTGATCATAGCCATAAAAATAAATCACAGGCTGTTTCCCAGGAGCTGTTATTTGTTTATTTTTCAAATGACGATCAAACTGCGATCCTTTGATAAGACAAGCTGCGATTTATCCTGAAGCAAAATGAAATCTGAAGGACTCAAAGGCAAAATAATGTAAGGATTGAACAATTGCAAGAGGCTTTCTTCCCCCAGTATTTATCCCATCTACCACTCCCCAAAAACGGAATTCTCGGATCAAAGAGAGACGAAGTTGTTCAGTAACATAGAAACTAGAAGCCGGAGTCGGCCGTTCGGCCCTTCGAGTCTGCTCTGCCATTCATTTTGATCATGGCTGATCATTGAATTCAACATCCTGATCCCCCCCCCCCCCCCCCTTACCCCCATATCCCTCAGAGCTATATCTAATTTCTTCTTGAAATCAGACAACGTTTTGGCCTCAACTACTTTCCGTGGTAGTGAATTCCACACATTCACCACTCTCTGGGTGAAAATATTTCTCCTCACCTCAGTTCTAAAAGGTTTACTCCTTATCCTCAAACTATAATCCCTAGTTTGTTATATACAGAGTCATGGGTGGACAGGTGAAAAGAGGAAGTAAGAACCTGCACTCTTAAGGCACCCTTTACAACCTCAAGCACCTCAAAATACTTCTCAGCCCATCCCGCATTTTTCAACAGTTGCAATCGTGCACACGCGGCAGCCGGTTTGAGCACTGTAAGATCCCACAAACAGCAGTAAGATATCTGACAAAGCAACTTGTTTTAGCTAGTGTTTCTTGAGGGATAAATGTTGGTCAGGACATTGGAAGAAATCCCCTACTCTTCTTCAATTATTGCCACGGGATCTTTTACATTCATTTGAGAAGCTGGACAAGGCCTCAGTTTAAGATTTCATCTGAAAGTCAGCACCTTTGACAACCGCACCTCTCCATCTGTATTGCCTAAGTATCTCTGTGATCCCATCTTGCTCATCTAGCACACATTCTGCATCTGTCATTATAGCCCTCCCCCACTCTATACATTGGCTTCATTAGGCTGTAAAGAGCTTTGGAATGACTTGAGAACAGGTGAAAAGTTGCTACATAAATACAAGACTTTCTGGGTTTTATTTTCACTTACTTCAAATTCAGTACCTGTTATCGCATGTGTAATAAATTCCCTGGCCATCCTTTAGCTTTGCATAAGATATAAAAGGGCGGATTTTCCTGTCCCGCCCGCCACAGGATTCAGAACGGGCGAGGGGTGGAGTATGGAAAGGTCTGTTGACCTCAGGTGGGATTTTACGGTTTTGGGACAAGCGAGGCCATAAAATCCTGTTCAAACTGCACATCGTTTAATTTGTACCATTTGTAAAACTAAGTGGAGGCACAGCTGGATTAGTGGGTGACTGCACATCGTTCGTTGGAGAGCAATGGACATGTGACAACATTGCGTGTGACGCCAAACTGGGCACGAAGTGGATTTTTGGCCTTGCATACTATCTTAGTGGCTCAAAGTGATGACTGACCAGTGTGGCGAGCCAATAAAATCGCACCCCACATGGTGGCGATCCAAAGATGCAGGATGTTACTGGTCTCCAATTCACAAAAGATAATCTAATTTACAATCAATATCTGGTTTAAAGAAACACCAGGATGCATATTAATGCAAGTTCTGAATCACAGTGAGCCATATAGAAATGATACAATTGTGATTTATAGCAATGACTGAGGATTAAACCTATGTGTGAACATTGCAGCTTAAAACATGCATATGGTTTTCTTTCTGAATAAGTTTCTCAGATGAGAATCCTTCCTTGATTCTTCTGTGAAGAATAGAATAACCAATTAGAGAACCAAGTGAGAACCATGATTAAAAATTGGACAGTGAAAGACAGAAGTATTTTAATTGCGGCATAATTTATGAGCCTGCTGCTTCCTTCCTGACTCCAGAATAAATCAATGGCTAAAGGACAATTTTCCAGTGATACTCTGTATTAAATTCCTGTCAGTTCTAATACAGATGCTGCAAACCTGAAATAGACACAGCTAATACTAGAAATTCACAGCAGCTCAGGCAGCATCTGAGGAGAGGGGAAACCGAGTTTATGGGCCAAATCTGACCAAAGAATGGCAGTTTTGGTTCTTACGCAAAAAATGGAGTGTTTCCCATCGACTGCACTGGTATGTTATGTCGAACCTTATGCCTCATTAAAGTAAAGATTTTTTAAAGTTTATTTATTAGTCACAAGTAAGGCTTGCATTAACACTGCAATGACGTTACTGTGAAATTCCCCTAGTCGCCACACTTCGGCGCCAGTTCGGGACAATGCACCTAACCAGCACGTCTTTCAGACTGTGGGAGGAAACCGGAGAACCCAGAGGAAACCCACGCAGACACGGGGAGAAGGTGCAAACTTCACACAAACAGTGACCCAAGCCGGGAATCGAAGCCGGGAAATGAACCCGGGTTCCTGGTGCTGTGAGGTAGCACTGTGCCACCGTGCCACTCACATTAGTGATCAATTTTATGCCCACGAGTTTCACACCGCTCCAGTGGTGTGCTCCCCCTGATTCACCCATTCTGCAACGACTTAACTGCTGCAAGCACTGGGGAGTTCCATATAAACAGCTCCCCAGCACCTATTCCACAATAACTGCAGGGGATGGCAGGCAAGAAGGCTGCACCGCACTTTTCAGAGGGGGCCTTCACAAGGAGGAGGCGGGATACGCCCTACCCCCACTCCAGGAGATGTCCTTCCAGCGGGGCCACCACCCCCGCTTGGGATGCAGTGGCAGCCCTGGAGAGTGCACTCCATTGGAGGACAGGCCAGCAGTGTCGGCAGAAGATGATCTTCTTTGCTCAGCCAGGGTAGGTGAACCAGCCCAAGTCTCCAATGGGGCCCCCTCACACACCTCTCGCAGCATCAACCCTTTCTCACTCAGATACCTTGGCCTTTGCCAACACCAGGCACCAGATCCCCCCCTCCTTCCCACAATCACCATGTTCCCCCAGTAGTTGCAATGCTCCTCACACTCCAGCTCCCACCCAAACCCCACGCCTGCCACACCTCATTACCATCTTAAATGTCAACAGTCCCACCTACACTCTCCCTCTCTGTGTCATTGCAGGACAACAAGCTTGAGCAGGCGCTGGAGTCATGCCTGAGATGAAAATCCTCACGCATTTTGAGGAGTGAGCCCTCGGCCTGGCCAGGGAGGAGGAAGAGCGGGCCTGCGCTGCTGGCAAAGTGGGGGCAGCAGAAAAACATGAGAATCCTCAACACATATGCTGTCATTCCTCAATTCCCAAGTGAGTAATCAATGTTCCCTCTGTACCCCCTGTAATGCACTGATGCCATCTCCCTTCTCTTGCAGGCCAGTGGAACAGGCTGGGCCATCTTCGTGCCCCCTCAACCCACCAGACTCCAGCAACTCAAAGGGGGACTTCTCCAACCCCACCACTGAAGCAGCAGCACAGCTGTAACCCGCACCCAGCACCAGCGCAGATACTCACACTCGGTGGGTCCAGTAAGTCGACAGGCTTCTGGGTCACTCACTGTTGAGCACCTCACAGCTGAAGATCCACAGCAGGCAGAGGCAGGGACATCCCAGGGAACCGGCATTTGGAGGAATGCCGGAGCCCAGGACTCTGCTGATCCCCTTCCCAATGATGTGCCCCTGGGCCCGGTCATCACACAGCTGTTGGAGCTGCAAAGGCATTGTAACCCAATGGCAGAAGGGAAAATCAGTTTGGAGCATTATTCGTATTTCTGCATTTCAATAGTGTTCCATTTTAAAGTACACAAGACCAGTTCAGACCATTTATTTCCCTGATGTTTTTTCCTTCTGGGGTGCCACTGGTGGAAGGTTCACCCCTATGATTGCCAGGGTCAGGCACAGTAAAAAAAATCCACTTAACTGCGAGGTTGTCTCAAAAGAAAGGCATCGTCTCTTACTCTTCGTAACCTCAGCAGTGGCCATTTTTATGACCCGAAAGTTCTAAGAGGTAGGGTCCCCAGTGACAGCCCCTTATTGGTCAACACCATTAAAATTGCCCACATGGGTTTGGGATCCCCATTTAGCCCCAGTGGTAGGACCCACAGTTTACCAGTAAAACTCCGGCTGTTAACTGCATTTCTCCAACATCTTCTGTTGTTATGCCTTGTAAGCCACAGTTCCCCCCTGCTGGAAGTAAATTGGCAGACTCACTAAATTCAAAACAAATTCTTATAGATGCACCATAGAAAGCATCCTTTCCGGATGTATCACAGCTTGGTATGGCTCCTGCTCTGATCAAGTCTGTAAGAAACTATAAAGGGTCGTGAACAAAGCCCAGTCCATCACGCAAACCAACCTCCCATCCATTGACTCAGTCTACACATCCCGCTAACTCGGAAAAGCAGAAGCATAATTAAGGACCCCAGGCACCCTGGACATTCTCTCTTCCAGCTTCTTCTGTCGGGAAAAAGATACAAAAGTTTGAGATCACGTACCAATCGACTCAAGAACAGCTTCTTCCCTGCTGCTGTCAGATTTTTGAATGGTCCTATCACATATTAAGCTAATCTTTCTCTACACTGTATTCTGCACCCTCTCCTTTCCTTCTCCCCTATGTACTCTATGTATGGTATGTTTTGTCTGTATAGAGCGCAAGAAACAATACTTTTCACTGTATCCCAATATGTGTGACAATAATAAATCAATTCACTTCAATTCAAGATCAGTACTTAAGCAAATTCTGTCTACGCACAAACAGGGGTTAAAAGCCATTGCAAAATAAGCTTTCACCCCACTCAGATTGTGATTTCAACGTCGGAGAAACCACTTACATCAAAACACATCTTTAAATAACTAGCTGCTCTATATTCTGCCATGACGTGTTAAGGCATTCTGGCACAAAGTCAATGTTATAATTTCCACAGCACTGCATGTTCACTTACCACCAGTGATACGTTAAACTATCCAGTAGTAAAATAGTTGAAATAATTTTAATGTAGTTCTCTAATAACAGGAAATGAGCCACTTAACCTTTTTGTTTGAGTCTGGCTAACGGTACCTTTGTTAATATCAGTGACAAGCAAAAGCCACAAGAAAATTGAATGCCACTTTGGTGAATATGAGCTGTATATATTAATGAGGACATTCATGTGAAGAAAGAAGACCATGCTTGACTCAAGCAGGACAGCACCAATCTCTGTTGAATGTCACCTCAAAATTGATAGCCATGTAAAGATAGAATAGAATAGAGTCATGGAATCCCTATAGTGCAGAAGGAGGCCATTTGGCCCATCGAGCCTGCACCAACAGCAATCCCACCCAAGCTCTATCCCCGTAACCCCATGTTTTTATCCCGTTAATCCTCCTGACACTAAGGGGCAATTCTTAGCATGGCCAATCAACCTAACCCACACATCTTTGGGCTTTGGCAAGGAGATTTCATAAAATTCCACTGTCTGTGTGGAGTTTGCACATTCTGCCCGTGTTTGCGTGGGCTTCCTCCGGGTGCTCTGGTTTCCTCCCACAGCCCAAAGATGTGCGGGTTAGGTTGATTGGACATGCTAAATTAACCCTTAGTGTCCCGGGATGTGATAGGTTAGAGGGATTTGCAGGGTAGCGAAGCGGGGATAGGACCTGGGTGGGATTGGTGTCGGTGCAGACTCGATGGGCCAAATGGCCTCCTTCTGCACTGTAGGGATTCTATGATTCTCTATGAATCTAATTGGATTGGATGAAAGTAATTCATATTGAGAAGTTTGCCAGCAAAAGGTCAGTATGCCATAAAAAGAACCTTCTAATGTCGGTTAAAAAAAGATAAACTGATGGTTGGGGAAGACCAATGTCCGATGACACTTCTGGCTCTATAAAGTACTATTTTTACATCATCATAGCATCTTCACCACATACAGATCGATATTCGGTCATCTTCTATACTTTTGATAAAGTATATTGTGAAATTGTATAATTATAAAAACATACTCTAATTTCTCTCATTACCATTCCACAATTATCAATATTAAAAGTTATTTTCTAAGACTGTTAGATTATAAAACACCCAGTGATTTTGGGCCCAGTTTGATCTGCAGGCCCCTGTTTGGTATCATAGAAAAAATGAGAAGGAGTCTGAGGCAGGATGAGGAATGCCCTTTCTCACTTCCTGACCATTTTCACATTAGATCTGAACTGTTGGCTCAACTGCACTCTTTTGGCTGATTCCCAGGCCATCTGGGGCCTACATTGTGGCCTTGATAGAATAGGAAACTGTGCATTCAACAGGTGCAACAAAGAGAAAAATCCCTTCTATTCTCTTCTCCCAACATTTTGATTTTCTTTTTCAAAACTATCCACTAAGTTTCAACTTTGCCGTTGGGCAATGTATTGGAATGTGTTGCCTGCCCGATGTAGAACTGCCAAATGTTCTCTCATTAAAATCAGTGGGCAAACTCAGCCAGCCTCCCTCATGGATGGGTGATCGATTCAACTGAGTTATAACCCAGGCAGCAAGGGTGAAAACTCCCTCCTAGGCATCTGAGCATATAGTTTGTCCACATTCATCACTTTAAGTGGCACACTGGTTGAAGTCACACATTTCTCCTCTGAGGTGGAGGAGGTCAGTAACGGAAATCACCATTGACCTCGGGCAGGAATTTCCGGGCCCGCCCGAGTGAGGTGGTAAAATCCCGCCCATAGCCAGTGATCGAGAAGACGTTTATGAACTTTTAGGAGCAACCACAGATCAATGAAGAGTGCCAGTGGATCAGTTCTGGCCCTCTCGCATGGTGAGTGTTATGTTAACCTTGGAATAGGTTCAGAGGCGGGCTATGGGAATGATCTCAGATGAAAGGATAATAATTACTGCTAGATTGTCCAATGAGGAGAGATTTGGTCAACTGGGTCTATGTTCGCTGGAATTTAGAAGAATGAGATGGGACCCCATCGAAACATTTCAAAATCTGATGGGGTTGGACAGACTAGATGCAGGGATGTTGTTCCCTCCTGCTAGAGGGTCTAAACAAGGGGTCACAGTCTCAGGATATGGGGTAGCCCATTTAGAAATGAGATGAGGAGAAATTTCTTCACTCAGAGGGTGGTGAACCTATGGAATTCTCTATCACAGGAAGGCTGTGGAGGCTAAATCACTGAATATATTTAAGAAATAAATAGTTAGATTTTTAAACTTTGATGATGTTAAGAGAGCGCTGGAGTATGGGTTGAACTAGAGAATCGATCATGATCATGTTGAATGGTGGAGCAAGCTCAAAGAGCCAGATGGCCTACTCCTGTTTCTATCTTCTATGTCTCTAAACCATACTGGTCCTACAATTTTTTACAGGTGTACCATAGAAAACTTCCTTTCCGGATATATCACCGCTTGGTATGACCCCTGCTCTGACCAAGACCGCAAGAAACTACAAACAGTCTTGAACGTAGCCCAGTTCATCATGCAGACCAGCTTCCCATCCATTGACTCTGTTTACACTTCTCGCTGCCTCGGAAAAGCAGCCAGCATAATCAAGGACCCCACACACCCGGACACATTCTCTTCCACCTTCTTCTGTCAGGAAAAAGATTCAAAAGATCACGTACCAACCGACTCAAGAACAGCTTCTTCCCTGCTGCTGTCAGACCTTTGAGCTGATCTTTCTCTGCACCCTAGCTATGACTGTAACACTACATTCTGCACCCTCTCCTTTCCTTCTCATCTATGTACTCTATGAACAGTATGCATTGTCTGTATAGCACGCAAGAAACAATACTTTTCACTGCTTACCAATGCATGTGACAATAATAAATCAAATCAAAAAGTGACAGTTGAAAAAAATAGTTGGCCCATTAAGACTGTTCTTTGAATTATAGCGCATTTAAGCATCATAACCCTCAATATTGCTGTTGTCCCATCAGTGCCCCCCCTTCCCTAATCACATCATTTCCCAAGAGAAGTAACAGGGTTTTTTTTTTAAACTTGGGACAGCTCAGACCCCTAAATGTGATGAAAATGGGCACCAGGAGAGTTCAATGACCATAAGGCACATAACCCAACAGCGCAACTACCTTTGGTATATTGTGAAATATTCAGGATCGAGCACAAATATCAAAGCTGACATCCCAGTGCAGCGCTGAGGGAGTGCTGCACTATTGAGTGCTGCACTGATGGATGAAACATGGATGAAGTCCCACGTTGCCTGTTCAGATGGATGTAAAAGATCTCATGGAACTATTTCAAAGAAGGAGTATTATACCTCGGGCTCTGGCCAATAATCAACAAGAGTAACTCAGGTCATTATCTCATTGCTGTTTACGTGGGCGATAACTGTACAAATTGGCTATGGGCAGGATTTTACCATCTCGCTAGGGCGAGCCCGGAAAATCCTGCCCGAGGTCAACGGTGATTTCTGTTGTCGGACACTCACCTGTGCCAATTCCATGGCGGGAGAGGAGGTCGAGTCTGGCCTATATGTTTCCTACACTAGAACAGTACAGTTCATTAGCTGTAGAATGCTTTGAGATGTACGGTGGTTGTGAAAAGTGTGATATAAATGAAAGTCTTTCTTTCTTCTGAAAAGAGCCACAGCCAAAAGCTCACCGGGAAATTTGTTCCATCAGCAGGTTTCTAACATTTCATCAAATCATCGAATCTCTACATTGCAGAAGGGGACCATTCAACCCATCGAGTCTGCACCGACCACAATCCCACCCAGGCCCCACTCCCGCAACCCCACATATTTACCCCGCTAATCCCCTAAAGCTAGGGTCAATTTAGCATGGCCAATCACCCTAACACGCACATCTTTCATCCATATCTTTGTCATTTTAGTTGTTTTCTTCTTCATCTACTCGAAATATCCAAGAAGCTTAAAATGCTTGCTAATGTCTGGTTTGTTGCTCATACTGATCTTGTAGCACGTGCAATCCAGAACAAGACTTGCTGCTCCCTGAAAGGCTCCATCCAGGCCGTTCAGTAACCTTTGGCGTTAGAATTGAAAAAGAAGTATCATAAGACCATAAGACATAGGAGCTGAATTAGGCCATTCAGTCCATCGAGTCTGCTCTGCCATTCAATCATGGCTGATAAGTTTCTCAACCCCATTCTCCCGCCTTTTCCCCGTAACCTTTGATCCCCTTACCAAAAACGAACCTATCTATCTCTGTCTTAAATACACTCAATAACATGGCCCCCACAGCCTTGTGTGGCAATGAATTCCACGGATTCACCACCCTCTGGCTGAAGAAATCCCTCCTCATCGGTTCTAAAGGGTTGTCCCTTTACTCTGAGGCCATACCCTTGGATTCTAGTCTCTCCTCCTAATGGAAACACCTTCTCCACATCCGCCCCATCCAGGCCTTTCAGCATTCTGTAAGTTTCAATAAGCTCCCCCCGTCATCCTTCTAAGCTCCATCAAGTACAGACCCAGACTCCTCAAACAAATTTCTATTGCTGGGATACAGTTCCTATATGGTCTATGGTATTTTATAGTACTATAATATAGTACTTTAGTATAGTATTTTATAGTCTATAGTATAGAAATGGTCTATAGTATTTTAAAGTCTGGAGATTGTTGTTCTCTTTCTCGTCTGCTAAGAATGTTTGAGAAGCTTAAAATGCTTGCCAATGTCTGGTTTGTTGTTCTTACCAATCTTGTAACACTTACAGTCCAGAATAAGACTTGCTGCTTCCTAAAAGGCTAACTGTGCATTAAACTCAGTTCACTTTGACTGCATTGTGCAGTCCTAAGATTAACATCAAACCAGGCAAGTGAAAGCATTTTAGAGTGAAACACCTCATCATCTACGTTGAGGACTAACTTTTTCTCACAAATAATCATTGCTGAAATGGCTCTCTCTATTGGCTCAGCTGCCAACAGGCCAGAGAATTCCGAGGGACCCTGTTGCGGGCTGAGTTAACCAATCTTAGCAATGTGTTGGTGGGGATGCTCCAATTCACCTCAGCAATGCTCACCTCCAGTCTCTCCCCCTCCCACCACCCCACCCTCCCCCCAGCCTCCCTGTCCCCCATATATCCTCTGTCTACACTTCCCGCTGCCTCGACAAAGCAGCCAACATAATCAAGGACCCCCACGCACCCCGGACATTCTCTCTCCCACCTTCTTCCGGAAAAGATACAGGAAAAAATGCAAAAGTCTGAGGTCACGTACCAACCGACTCGAGAACAGTTTCTTCCCTGGTGCCATCAGACTTTTGAGTGGACCGACTTCGCACTAAATTGATCTTTCTAGCTATGGCCGTAACACTACATTCTGCACTCTATCGATTCCTTCTCTATGAACGGTATGCTTTGTCTGTATAGTGCACAATACTTTCCACTGTATGCAAATACATGTGACAATAATAAATCAAATCAAAATCAAATCAAAAATGTAGTAAGAGGGAGATCCTCCAGAGTTTCTGCTCCATTTGGCAATCCATTGACCCGTGCTGGGTGTCATGTGAGGCCATCAGGTGCTCAGTTTCAAATGCCCAGATAGGAATAGCAAATAGGCAGGGCAACGTCGGGGAATAGGTGACCATGGAACTGTATCCCAGCAAGAGACAACACCAGGAGGAGAGCAGAAGAGATTTTAAAAACAGATATAACTTGTATTTGTAAAATTTGTTTCCTACTCCCAGGGGCTGACCTTGTGACCATAAATGTCAGCCGTTACTTTGAGGGCAGAAGATTAGAGAGGAGAAAATTGGGGGTGGGATGACGGGGCGAGTTGAATCATCAGCATTAACCTTACAGAGTGTGGGAAAGGGATTCCCATGCATGCATTAAGCTGGACTTAAAAAGGGGTCAAGTCACTTTTACTGCATTACAGTTCATCCCATAAAAGTGATTTAGTTCTGGTGCACAAACATTTTATATTGAGCCATTGTTGTGTCGAGCTTTTTGTCTCCGTTTAATGAAAAATGGCATGCAATGTGATATAGATGTAGAGAATAATCTTGACTATATTGTCAGCTGCAGGTAAACACTACCTCAATGTACTCAGACGTATCCCATTCACTCCCATGTTATAGAATTTCGATTCTGAGTACTTTGGAAGTTTAATCACTTTTGTTTAAAATGTGGGTTCCTGCTCACAGTTTCCTGTTGTTTTTGTTGGAATTGAATTTCTAAATCAGTGATTAAATGGGTGTGATGAGATTTACAAAGTGTCTAATTTTACTCCAGTCTTATTGTTTATAACCTCCCCCCACTCCACACCCTCCGACACACCTTCTCCCCACCGTGTTCTACTTTCTTCTTCTCATGGTATGAAGGAGGAGGATTCCACGGGCACTGTCGGCAAGCGACAATTCTTCACAGAAGGGTCAAGGCATTTGTGTTACGGCAGGCTATGAGATTGTAAGGGGTTCTGTAAACAAGATCAATTCTGTCCCTGTGCAGAGCTACGTTTTCCTATTAATATTAACAAAAAGAGATTTGAGCATAAATTAATATTCTTCGCCTTTTTCGCATACTGACGGAATTTTTACAATGCAGAAGGAAGCCATTCGACGCATCTGGCACTGGCTCTCTGAAAGAGCATTGAACCCAGTTCCACGCCTCTGCCGTATCCCCGTAACCTTGCACATTCTTTCCTTTCAGATAGCAATCCATTTCCCTTTTGAATACCTGGATCGAACCTGCCTCCACCACCCTCCCAGGAAGTTCATTCCAGGGTCCACCCTCTGGATGAAAAGTATTTTCTTCACATCACTTTTACTCCTTTGACCGTTATTTTGAATCTGTGTGCTTTAGTTCTTGCTCTTTTGAGTGGGAACAGTTTCTCACTATTTACCATATCCATACCCTTCAGGATCTGGAATCTTGAACACCTCCATCAAGTCTCCCCGTTGCTTCCCTACTTTTACACTTTACTTCATTAGCAATGAATGCCAAAATTCCATTTGCCTTCCTGCTGTACCTGCGTACTACCTTTCGGCCAGTCCTGTACAAAGACATCCAGATCAGTGCTGTGAGTCTCAGGGTCATTCACAGTGGGTGCTGTGTGTCTCGGGCAGGGGTGCTGTGGGTCTCAGACAGGGGTACTCACAGTGGGTGCTGTGGGTCTCAGACAGGGGTGCTCACAGTGGGTGCTGTGGGTCTCAGACAGGGGTGCTCACAGTGGGTGCTGTGGGTCTCAGACAGGGGTGCTCACAGTGGATGCCATGAGTCTCCACCCCTCGAATGACGCTGACTGGATCTTACCTGTCCTCACTCGGAAGGGCAGGCGATATAAGATCAAAAGAAAAATCACTAAGTATTCTGTCGGTCATTGCCAATCCAAGGAAAGTTATGACCCAACAAGCAAAAGACACATTTATAGCTGATATTAGAAAGGTATATCTTTATAAATAAACTGATCAACAGAATGAACACCCAGGTACAATAGTGATGGCAAAAAATTGGGAAGTGTATGACAAATATAGGGTTTTTCTGGATGAGTGGCTGAACATTTGTAAATGTCTTATATTAAAATTATGTGAGGCTACTAATTTGGATTTACCTGCTTTTTAAAAACAGATACCAGCATTTATTTTCATAAGCCTTTGTTATCCAGGTAAAATGGTTCATAAATCATTTTACCAGCTTTGTGAAAGACTCTGGTCTTTGTTTGAGTTATAAGGAGAGGCTGGATAGACTGGGAATTTTTTTCCCTGGAGTGTAGGAGACTTAGAGGTGATCTTATAGAGGCCTATAAAATAATGAGGGGAATAGATCAGCTCGATAGTCAACATCTTTTCCCAAAGGTAGGGGAGATTAAAACTAGAGGGCGTAGGTTTAAGGTGAGGGGGGAGAGATACAGAAGGGTCCAGAGGGACAATATTTTCACACAGAGGGTGGTGAGTGTCTGGAACAAGCTGCCAGAGGTAGTAGTAGAGGCGGGCACAATTTTGTCTTTTAAAAAGCATTTAGACAGTTATATGGGTAAGATAGGTATAGAAGGATATGGGCCAAATGCGGGCAATTGGGACTAGCTTAGTGGTTAAAAAGGGCGGCATGGACAAGTTGGGCTGAAGGACCTGTTTCCACGCTGTAAACCTCTATGACACTTTAAAATAATGAAATCAAAATAACATTTGTCTAAGAATTGTACTGGTCCTTACGTATGGCAGCATTGTAAACGCATTCAGAAAGGATTTTCTCCTGTCATATAAACACGACACGAAGAACAAATTTGTTCCCCCACAACATATCCCTCAGCCAGTATGCTCATTTTATTTGACATGACCGTAACCTTGTCAAATAGCTTAATCTTGTCTAATCTTTTCCTGAAACTCTCCATCTACATTGAAGTACCTTCTAACAAACACAACACTGTGATGCCACCTGATGACTCATCTGTTCCTAAATGGTCAAGCAACTGAGTGAGAAAAACAATTCTCAGCAGCCTGCTCCTGTTCATCTGGTGCTAATAGATCACGGAAACGAACCTTATAGACGTTTCCCGAGAGATTTTCTACTTTATGTCCACAATAGCTGCCAGGATGTTCAAAATTTCTCACCAACTTTGAAATTTTTTTATATAAATAAAAGGTCTACTTATATCAACCTCCCAATGGAGATATCAATTTTATGGTCAATAATTTGGGCAGCACCGTGGCACAGTGGTTAGCTCTCCTGCCTCACAGCACCAGGAATCGGGATTCAATTCTGGCCTTGGGTGACTGTCTGTGTAGAGTTTGCACATTCTCCCTGTGTCTGCGTGGGTTTCCTCCGACAGTCCAAAAGACGTGCTGGTTAGGTGCATTGGCCATGCTAAATTCTCCCTCAGTGTACCAGAACAGGTGCCAGAATGTGGCGACTAGGGGATTTTCACAGTAACTTCATTGCAGTGTTAATGTAAGTCCACTTGTGATAATAATAAATAAACTTTTTTTTTAAATTATACATTCACACTTTCTACTTTTAAATACACCCAACTGGAGATAATTAATGAATGACATTGTTCTTGAGCTAATCATAAGTATGCAAGAAAGAATATCGCCTTTAATATGTGTCTGCGTGGGTTTCCTCCGGGTGCTCCAGTTTCCTCCCACAGTCTGAAAATGATTTGATATTTTGATTTGATTTTGATTTGATTTATTATTGTCACATGTATTAACATACAGTGAAAAGTATTGTTTCTTGCGCGCTGTACAGACAAAGCATACCATTCATAGAGAAGGAAATGAGAGAGTGCAGAATGTAGTGTTGTGCAGGTTAGGTGGATTGGCCACGCTAAATTGCCCCGTAGTATCAGGGGGATTAGCAGGGTAAATATGTGGGGTTATGGGGATAGGGCCTGGTTGGGATTGTTGCCAGTGCAGGCTCGATGGGCCAAATGGCCTCCTTTTGCACTGTTGGGATTTTATAAAATTGATGTTTTGCTTCATTGACTATGAGGAATAATTCATATACGTGCTGGTTTTAAATTTACCACAAATTTAAGCTTAACTTAGTCAAATATTAAAAAAACAGTTAATTGGCTTTTAAATTTATATTTATTTCTATCTGCATGAAACAGTGAAGGAGGTTTGACTGAGTAATGATATCATGAGGAAACTGTGTGATAGCAGTGCAGTTGCTGTGGTATTTTATATCCCCCCAGGAAAAGACAGGGCGAGTCCTTTGAACTTTGAGCATGTAAAACTGAGCATCTTCTCACTGTTTCTGGGATAGCTTTATGTCAAGGTGACTTGCTCAGCTTAAATAAAACCAAAGTCATCATTGATCCTTCTCAGTACTGCTAATCTATGGCCATCATTATGGCTTCAAGGCTCGCCTGTCATCTGTTATTGTAGAGCTGAGCTCCTCTCCATTCTTTCCAAAAGATTTAATTTGATTTGATTTGAGTTATTATTGTCACAAGTATTGAGATACAATGAAAACTATTGTTTCTTGCGCGCTATACAGACAAAGCATACCGTTCATAGAGTACATAGGGGAGGAGGAAAGGTGAGGGTGCAGGATATAGTGTTTCAGTCATAGCTATGGTGTAGAGAAAGATCAGCTTAATATTTGGTAGGTTTGTTCAAAAGTCTGATGACAGCAGGGAAGAAGCTGTTCTTCAGTCTGTTGGTGCGTGATCTCAGACTTTTGTATCTTTTTCCCGATGGAAGATAGTGGAAGAGAGTATGTCGGGGGAGCATGGGGTCCTTCATTATGCTGGCTGCTTTTCCAAGGCAGCGGGAAGAGTAGACAGAGTCAATGGATGGGAGGCTGGTTTGAGTGATGGACTGAGCTACGTTCACAACTCTTTGTAGTCTCTTAAGTACCAAACCAATAGCATCCATTGGGCAAGAACTCCTCCATTGTTTTCATTATCCCGAGTTCCCGAATTTGATGCCATGTTGCAGAGATCGAGAAGCTTTTTCCTCATTTGATTTCTAGTCAATCTCAGCGAAAGTAGCACGAATGAGCTTAAAACATTGGTTCAGGACCCAAAGGTTCAATGGCCTGAGTGAAAAGCTGCATGAGCAAATGGTTGAATCTTTGGAGAGCATTCATATCCCAGACATGTGTGATGTGGCATATATGAGTTTTTGGATCACCATGTTAGTAGCATTGTCTCTCTCTATGACATCTAACCCACCCTCACTTTATGTTTCTTCCCTTGAGTACAGTTCAGAACAGTCAGCACAGTAAGCTTAAAGTTTATTTATGAATTTCATAAGTAGGCTTACATTAACACTGCAATGAAGTTATGTGAAAGTCCCCCAGTCGCCACACTCCGGCGCCAGTTTGAGTACACTGAGGGAGAATTTAGCATGGCCAATGCATCTAGCCAGCACATAAGAACATAAGAACATAAGAAATAGGAGCAGGAATAGGCCATCTAGCCCCTCGAGCCTGCCCCGCCATTCAATAAGATCATGGCTGATCTGAAGTGGATCAGTTCCACTTACCTGCCTGATCCCCATAACCCCTAATTCCCTTACCGATCAGGAATCCATCTATCCGTGATTTAAACATATTCAACGAGGTAGCCTCCACCACTTCAGTGGGCAGAGAATTCCAGAGATTCACCACCCTCTGGGAGAAGAAGTTCCTCCTCAACTCTGTCCTAAACTGACCCCCCTTTATTTTGAGGCTGTGCCCTCTAGTTCTAGTTTCCTTTCTAAGTGGAAAGAATCTCTCCATCTCTACCCTATCCAGCCCCTTCATTATCTTATAGGTCTCTATAAGATCCCCCCTCAGCCTTCTAAATTCCAACATCAACACCCCTCATCTCTGGTATCAACCTGGTGAACCTTCTCTGCACTCCCTCCAAGGCCAATATATCCTTCCGCAAATAAGGGGACCAATACTGCACACATCTTACGGATTGTGAGAGGAAATCGGAGCATCAGGAAGAAACCCATGCAGACACGGGGAGAACATGCAGACTCCGCACAGACAGTGACCTAAACTGGGAATCGGACCTGTGTCTCTGGCGCTGTGAGGCAGCAATGCTAACCACTGTACCACCGTGCTGCCCTTCTCCATCATCAGTGCTATTTATGACAATTATGTGATGAAACATCCTCTCCCCTCCACAATCAAAAGTGCTTCACAGGAGTGTTGCCAAACACCAAGTTGCATAAGGAAATATTGGGGAAGTGACCAAAAGCTTGGTTGAAGAAAGCAGTTTTTTGGAGTATTGAGAATTGCCTGGACAGAAAGGAGGGAATTCCTGGCCTCAGGGCCTCAGTGACTAATGGTATGTGTGGAACAACCAGTAATGGCACTTTTCTCCCTCAAGTACTCATACCTCACTATTTATACATCTTGGAGAGTTTCTCAGCACGTAAACAGAAAATACCAGAGAAAGAAACATTGAATTTTATTAAAACTCTTGCATGTGGCTTTTCACCTTCAATCAAGTTACTTTTCTAACCCCTATTTTGAATCATCCAGACAATCTAATTCAGTGTCATAAAATGCATCTTTTGTTTTATTAAGAGTGACGTGGCAAATAAAATTTGACAAGAAGCCGGATAAGGAGATATTAGGACAGGTGACGGAAATGTCTTGAAGAGGGAAGTTTTAAGGGGAGTTGGAAAGAAGGAGATTAGGATGGAGAAGCAGTGAGTTTTTAAAGAGAGAACTCCAAGGCTTAGGGAGTGGGCTGCTGAAGGCAAGACCGGCAATAATAGAGCGATAAGAATTGGGGATGCACAAGAGGCCAAAACTGCAGGAGTGTCGAGATGTTAGGGGGTTGCAGTGTGGAGGGGTGAGGTAATTGATGGGTGTGACAGCGAGGATGAGAATTCTAAGATCAAGATGTTGCAGAATAGGACTCATTGCAGATCAGGGAGCAAAGGGTGCTTTTGCTATTATTCCTCCGCCCCAAGTCAAATTTACCAATCGATAACTGTGTCCATCGCTCTAGCACAGTGGTGGGTAGCCTGCAGTCCAGGGGCCACATGCGGCCCATCTGCGTTCTGATTGCAGGCACTCGGGACATTTTGCTGAACGTTGCCGATGCACAGAGTTGCCACATTCTGGTGGTTTCCATCTGCGTAGATTTTTGAAATGAGGTGCATGCTGCTTGCGCACAACATTGACCATGAGAGCTGTATCCGTCTGTATCAAGAGTGTAAATATTTCTTGTTTTTTACCATTTGAAGTTGATGAGAGTTCTAATTATATATGATGATTAAGCATTTCCTATAACTCATTATGAAATATTCAGCGTGCATTCAATCTCATTCCTTGGTTAGTGAACCTGCCCGATTTCAATCTTGTGGCCCATTGAGATGAAGGAGGGCCATTCATGCGGCCCACTTACTAGCCTAGGTTGCCTGTCATTGCTTTCGCACAAGAGGTACAGGTTTACTTGATAAGCCAAGCTGAAGGGCAAATGCCCGTAGTCCAGGACATAACCAAGGTTTGCAGGCGTAGGAAAGAAGGCAAAATAAGTGATGCACTGAAGTCAAGTTTTGTTTTTGAAGGCTTGAAATTCATCCCTGGCAACATGTGATCATTAAAGTCTCTAATGTACGGAGCGTAGTGCACATAGTAAATATCTTTGTTTGCTTCAACCTTCTTGTATTCTTTCTACGGTATAGTTAAGAAAGTCCACCGTCGCCTCTACTTTCTCAGGAGGCTAAGGAAATTCGGCATGTCCGCAACGACTCTCACCAGCTTTTACAGATGCACCATAGAAAGCATTCTTTCTGAATATATCACAGCTTGGTATGATTCCTGTTCTGACCAAGACCGCAAGAAACTACAAAAGATTGTGAACGAAGCCCAGTCCATCACGCAAACCAGCCTCCCATCCATCGAATCTGTCTACACTTCACGCTGCCTCGGAAAAGCAGCCAGCATAATCAAGGACTCCTTGCACCCCGGACATTCTCTCATCCACCTATTTCCATCGGGAAAAAGATACAGAAGTCTGAGGTCACGTACCATCCGACTCAAGAACTACATTTTCTCCTTTCCTTCTCTATGAACGGTATGCTTTGTCTGTATAGTATGCAAGAAACAATACTTCTCACTGTATCCCAGTATGTATGACAATAATAAATCAAATCAAATATATAAATGCTTCTTAATTCTCCAAATATACATGGGGAAGAAAGCAACCCTACAATGGTTAATCCAAATATCTTTTTGTCTTTTCATAAACTCTTATCATAGAATCATAGAAACCCTACAGTGCAGAAGGAGGCCATTCGGCCCATCGAGTCTGCACCGACCACAATCCCACCCAGTCCCTAGCCCCACATATTTACCCGCTAATCCCTCTCACTTACGCATCTTAGGGGCAATTTTTAACCTGGCCAATCAACCTAACCCGCACATCTTTGGACTGTGGGAGGAAACCGGAGTACCCGGAGGAAACCCACGCAGACACGAGGAGAATGTGCAAACTCCACACAGACAGTGACCCGAGCCAGGAATCGAACCCGGGACCCTGGAGCTGTGAAGCAGCAGTGCTAACCACTGTGCTACCATGCCGCCCTTATCAAGTGGAAACCACATTAAACGATGAAGTACTGGGTTAAACATTTTGCCAAAATTATTAGCAGAACTAGTGCAACCCTGACCAATTTTGCAGGTACATGCAGTTTCTCCCACTACAGGTTCTTCAGTGGGAAAGTAACACGAACCCCCATGTCCTGGAGAGCGAGCAGATAAAAACAAACAGAATGAAAGAAGCTAAAATAGCTATCTTTCATCTGTACCAAAACTGGCCACAAACCTTTGTGTATTTTTGAGGAAAAAAGTTCTTGTTCCACCCTTTGTCAACATCTCTTTGACAAAAGACAGGAATGCAGCAATCTTTCTCAATCTACATAATAAATAATTGCTTGGAATCCACTTCTCTAATTAGCTGGTAATAGTTCCTAGTTGTCCCGAATGTTGCTATTGTGTTAGCTTCTCATTTTCAAATGCAACACTCAGCAAACACCAAGGTTTGAACTTGGTTCCCCTGCGTTGAACTAGATCAATTTGCTGACCAGGTCATAGTGATAGAGAAGGTCATTCAGCCACTTCAAGGGTTTAAAATTGATAAGGAGACATTATTGGACAGGCTGTTTGTATTTAAAATTGATAAGGTAGAAATTGCTAAGGCACATTCATTTGCCAATCTTCTTTAGACCTTAGGTGGTGTCAGAGGACTGGAGGATAATATTACAGTAAGAAGTCTCACAACACCAGGTTAAAATCCAACATGTTGGACTTTAACCTGGTGTTGTGAGACTTCTTACTGTGCTTACCCCAGTCCAACACCGGCATCTCCACATCATGGATAATATTACATCAGATCACAGCAAATCCCTACCAGCCTCCCATCCATTGACTCTGTCTACACTTCCCGCTGCCTCGGCAAAACAGCCAACATAATTAAGGACCCCATGCACCCCGGACATTCTCTCTTCCACCTTCTTCCGTCGGTAAGAAGATACAAAAGTCTGAGGTCACGGACCAACCGACTCAAAACAGCTTCTTCCCTGCTGCCATCAGACTTCTGAAAGAACCTACCTTGCAATAAGTTGATCTTTCTCTACACCCCAGCTATGGCTAACACTACATTGTGCACTGTCTCGTTTCCTTCTCTGTGAACAGTATGCTTTGTCTGTATAGCGCATAAGAAACAATACTTTTCACTGTATACTAATACATGTGACAATAATAAATCAAATCAAATAATTGCAGAAGGAGGTATTCAGCCCATCAAGGCTGCAGCGACAACAACCCCATCCAGGCCCTATCTCTGTCACCCCATGTGTTTACCCTGCTAATCCACTTAACACTAAGGAGCAACTTAGTATGGCCAATTAACCTAACCCACACATCTTTTTGGAGTGTGGGAGGAAACCAGAGCACCCAGAAAATCCCACGCAGATACAGGGAGAACGTGGAAACTCCAGACAGACAATCACCTGAGGCCAGAATTGAACCTGTGTCCCTGGCACTGTGAGGCAGGGGTGCTAACCACTGTACCACCGTGTTACATAAGAAAGTGCTCAAATAGTGTTCACCCTTGTTTTAAAAAACAAAGGCAAACCGATCTGTTTAACCTCAGCGGTGGGGATGATTTTAGAAATGATAATTTGGGACAAAATTAATAATTACTTGAGCAAATGTGGGCTAATTAAGGAAAGGCAGCACAGATTTGTTCAGGGCAAATCAACTAACTAGATTGAGATTTTTGATGAGTTAACAGGGAAGGTTGATGAGGGTAATGCTGTTGATGTGGTGAGCACAGTAAGAAGTCTCACAACACCAGGTTAAAGTCCAACAGGTTTATTTGGTAGCACAAGCCACAAGCTTTCAGAGCGCTGTTCCTTCATCAGGTGAGTGGGAGTTCTGTTCACAAACAGGGCATATAAAGACACAAACTCAATTTACAAAATAATGGTTGGAATACAAGTCTTTACAGGTAATCAAGTCTTAAAGGTACAGACAATGTGAGTGGAGAGAGGGTTAAGCACAGGTTAAAGAGATGTGTATTGTCTCCAGCCAAGACAGTTAGTGAGATTTTGCAAGCCCAGGCAAGTTGTGGAGGTTACAGTTAGTGCGACATGAACCCCAGATCCCGGTTGAGGCCGTCCACATGTGTGCGGAACTTGGCTATCAGTTTCTGCTCAGCAGTTTCAGCTGTTCCCATTGGTTTAAGGTCAGCTGTATCATTTTGGGGAATTTTACAGATTTTCTGACAATATCCCTTTGATATTCCTTCTTCAGTGGCACCTTGGATGAGTGTCACTGTATCCATTTTTGTGTGCTTTTCCAAAGCTCCGCTCACGCAGACATGTTGTGATGAGAACACATCATAGAGTAATGGCAGATTCACTTTTTATTGAGTTTACTGTTCAGCAACTCCTGAAGCCACCCATTATAATCGCAGCCTCCTCTGGCCCGATTTTTATGATGTATTTCTGTTTGACTCTCCCTTGCTTGTCATCGCTCACCTTCCATGACAGAGCTAACCTTTCAAAAAACTGTCCTACTCATGGAATGAAGCTATGTTTTTGAGTAAAGGGAAGCATGTGGATGAGAAATAGAAGAGGAGCAAGGATAGATCCATTAGGGTCACCAGAGGTAATAGTCTAGGAGTTGGATAAGAAACCATTGCAGATGATTCTCTGGCTACAAACATATGGATAAGAATGTAACAAGACAAATACAGTTGCATCCAGCTGAACGGGCGACACGGTAGCACAGTGGTTAGCACTGCTGCTTCACAGCTCCAGCGACCTGGGTTCGATTCCCGGCTTGGGTCACTGTCTGTGTGGAGTTTGCACATTCTCCTCGTGTCTGCGTGGGTTTCCTCCGGGTGCTCTGGTTTCCTCCCACAGTCTAAAGATGTGCGGGTTAGGTTGATTGGCTATGCTAAAGTTGCCCTTAGTGTCCTGAGATGCGTAGGTTAGAGGGATTAGTGGGTAAATATGTAGGGATATGGGGGTGCGGCCTGGGTGGGATTGTGGTCGGTGCAGACTCGATGGGCCGAATGGCCTCTTTCTGTGCTGTAGGGTTTCTATGATTCTATGAACAGTTGAGATATCCACTCACCATGAGGGATCCATCTTCTTACCAGTTCTTTTCCTGAGCACTAACTTGGCACTCTTTGGTCGGAATTTTACCACCCCACCCGCCACGGAAATTGGAGCGGGCGAGGGACGGACAATGGAAAGGTCCATTGACCTTGGGTGGGATTTTATGGTTTTGGGACAGTGAAGCCATAAAATCCCACCCCGTATCTCCAAAGCTTGTCTTTGCTGTCACCTCTGACCAAAACGCCAATGGTCTTCTCATACCATGTAGCATGACCTAATGCTGTTCACCATGTCATACCTGTATTTAACCTTGCTGTTTTACCACTGTTGATCACCATGTTGTGTCATTAAGATGCGATAACCCTTGGACTTATTTACTGTACAAAACACAAGGCATCAATCGCTCACAAGGAATTTGGTAAACGCGTTGTGCATTCATTTATTAAGACCAACGAGAATAGTTAGATGCAGATATGAATCTTGAAGACATCAGAGCTGTGTGTGTGTGCTCTGCTCAAATCAAAAGTGAAACTAAAGCTGCATGACGTGACACATTTCCCCTCAGAGGTTTGTGTGACTTGGGAATACTTCACCTCAGAACGTGGTGGAGGAGGGGGTCATGGAATTTTTTAAGGCAGAGGTAGATAGGTTCTAGCTAGGCAAGGGAATCAAAGGAGTAGGTGGGAATGTGGAATTTGAAACACAAACAGATCAGCCATGATCTTAATGAATGGGGTCGATGTTGACTTTGTGCAATTGTGCAAACAGGCCCAACAAGCAGCAACGTGATAATGGCTAGCTAATCTGCTTTAGTGATGTTGATTGAGGAATCAATATTGGCTGCTCTTCTCAGTACAGCCCCAAACTATCAGCCTAAGTTACACCCCTAGGTATGTGGTGTGGGACTTGAACCCATGACCATCTGACTCAGAGGAAACAGATTTCTCATTGAGCCGGAGCATGGTGACATTCGCTTGTCACATGGTGACATTTCCGCCTGCAGCTGCATTAATATCAGCAGTGGCAGGATGAGGCCATTAAGTGGCCATTAATTGGCCTCTAATTTCTACAGTAATGCTCTGTTCCGACAGTGAAACCTGTGTTGGCCATTATATGGTATTTATCAAGTGGCCTGCCTGTCAGTTTTATCTGATCTTGTTGTTCCAATATCATTTATGAACAGGTCTATCTATTATGCGGCTCTTCATGGGACAGGAACAACTACCAGTTCTTTCTGATTTGATTGGTCTGTTTGAAAATGTAACGTTAACTAACGAAGAAAAAAAATCAGCGGTCATTTCTTCTAGTTAGGTGCCCCTGTGCTTTATCCGGCCTAAACTCCCACTGAATAATTCTTGTCTTGCGTTTTCTGGGTTAGTAAAAGGAAGAATAAAGCACTAATCTGTCCTAATACATACTCGGAAGAAGCTTACGGGCAGCACGGTGGCACAGCGGTTAGCACTGCTGCCTCACAGCGCCAAGGACCTGGGTTCGATTCCGGCCTTGGGTGACTGCCTGTGTGGAGTGTGCACGTTCTCCCCGTGTCTGCGTGGGTTTCCCCCGGATGCTCCTGTTTCCTCCCACAATCCAAAGATGTGTGGGTTGGGTTGATTGGCCATGCTAAATTAACCCTAGTGTCAAGGGGATTAGCAGGGTAAATATGAGAAGTTACGGGAATAGGTGCCTGGGTGGGGTTGAGGTCGGAGCAGACTCAATGGGCCGAATGGCCTCTTTCTGCGCTCCTGGGATTCAATGATTCGATAATACTCAATATTATGTTTCCTCCCTTTACAACCTCTATCAGTGTTAAGCACAGCTGTCCATAGAACCACTGGATCGCAACAGTGCAGAAAGAGGCCATTCGGCCCATCGAGTCTGCACCGGCTCTCTGAAGGAGCATCTTACCCATCTTCATTTTGATGAAAAAGCCAAACACTTGGATTGACCCAAATCAGATGATAAAGTGGGTTTTATTCTGGGAGCTTCTCTTTCTCAGCAACATTTCTGCCCAGGGCTTTCAGGAACTTATTCAGGGTTTCCTGCTGTGATCCCACTGATCTTGCACTTGCCTTTTGCATGTCACTGATTTTCTTCACTCCATTCCACTCCAGCCATTCCATCAGCTGCCTAGGCCCTAAACTCTGGAGTTCTCTTCTCTAAACGTCCTGCTGCCTGGCTTTCCTCCTTTAAGACACTCCTTAAAACCTCCCTCTTTAGCCAAGATTTTGGCCATGTGCCCTGATAGCTCCTTATGTGGCTCGGCATATCTCTGCTCCCGTGAAGAGCCTTGTGGTGTTTAATTACATTCAAGGTTGTGCATAATACAAGCTTTACTCAGTTCATTTAATCAGTTCCCTGCTATTAGGGAAGGCAATGGCCTAGTGGTATTATCGCTAGACTATTAATCCAGAGGCTCAGCTAATGTTCTGGGGACCCGGGTGATGGCAGATGGTGGAATTTGAATTCAGTAAAAAAAAAATCTGGAATTAAGAATCTACTGATGACCAGGAAACCATTGTCGATTGTCGGAAAAACACATCTGGATCACTAATGTCCTTTAGCAAAGGAAATCTGCTTGTCCTTACCTGGTCTGGCCTACATGTGACTCCAGAACCACAGCAACTGTGGTTGACTCTCAACTGCCCTCTGAAATGGCCTAGCAAACCATCCGAGGGCATTTGGGGATGGGCAATAAATGCTGGCCAGCCAGCGATGCCTATTTCCCACGGATGAATGAAAAAAATGAATGCGTTCTCTTTGATATACATTGGTCCATGCGAATAGGAGATATTCAGAAACCCAAACACTCAGAACACATTTTAAAGCAAAGACGGAACACACAGAATAACACGCTCCGCACTCCAATGTGGACTGAGGCTACAGTTTTACTCTTATTCTGTACCATTGCCTGCAGCACTCGGAAAGGACATCAAGTCCACAGTTTGTTCAGTTCAGCTTTATTTATTTTCACACGGAATGGTGGTGACACAAACAAATAAAAGAAGCCTAAACAAATTCTAGCCTTCATTTATTCCAGTAGTTCTCCAGCCAGGAAGAACATAAGAAGCATAAGAACTCGGAGCAGGAGTAGACCATCTGGCCCCTCGAGCCTGTTCCGCTATTCAATAAGGTCATGGCTGATCTTTTCATGGACTCCACTTACCCGCCCGCTCACCATAACCTTTAATTCCTTTACTGTTCAAAAATTTATCTATCCTTGACTTAAAAACATTCAATGAAGTAGCCTCAACTGTTTCACTGGGCAGGGAATTTCACAGATTCACAACTCTTTGTGTGAAGAAGTTCCTCCTCAACTCAGTCCTAAATCTGCTTTCTCTTATTTTGAGACTATGCCCCCTAGTTTCACCCACCAGTAGGAACAACTTCACTGCTTCTATCTTATCTATTCCCTTCATAATCTTATATGTTTCTATAAGATCTCCCCTCATTCTTCTGAATTCCAATGAGTATAGCTCCAGTCTACTCAGTCTCTCCTCATAAGCAAACCCTCTGAACTCTGGAATTAACCTAGTGAATCTCCTCTGCACCCCCTCCAGTGGCAGTATATCCTTTCTCAAGTAAGGAGACCAAAACTGTACCCAGTACTCCAGGTGTGGCCTTACCAGCACCTTATACAGCTGCAACATAACCTCCATCCCTCTAGCAATAAAGGACAAAATTCCAAGAAACAAGCTCTGTTCTGAAAGATGGGAGGTGGTCTTCCTTGCGGGGCTGGGGTAGGGTGGGACACATTTTTAAAGGCAAAAAGGAAAGTGGCTTCAATGAGAGGACATGGATAAGAATGAGGTGGAATTTACTGTGGACAACGAGGGTCTTACCCGCCTGCTGGAGAATTGGTGAGAGCCCCCAGTCACCTCTATTCTGGAAGGCCTCCCACCATGAGTGCCAATCAGATGTTTAATGGGCGGCACGGTGGCACAGTGGTTAGCACTACTGCCTCCGAGCGCCAGGGACCTGGGTTCGATTCCCGGCTTGGGTCACTGTCTGTGTGGCATTTGCATGTTCTCCCCGTGTCTGCGTGGGTTTCCTCCGGGTGCTCCGGTTTCCCTCCAACGTGCTGGCTAGGTGCATTGACCTGAACAAATGCCGAAGTGTGGCGACTAGGGGAATGTCACAGTAACTTCATTGCACTGTTAATGTAAGCCTTACTTGTGACCAATAAATAAACAAACTTTAACTAGGCAGCGGCACATGGAGTCTGGGACAATTGTCCACGGAGTGGTTTTTGTCTAACTCTAAGTAGTTGCTCAAGCACAAGACCCAGGACCTGACCAATCAGAGGCTGACAACTCTTCGTTGCTCAGCACTGCCAGCAAGGGAAACAATGGTAGCTGTCGGTAATGCAGCCCCCACCCCATGGCCGAGGATTGCTGAGGGACCCTCACCCCGGCCACAGATAGGTGATGACAGGAGGGGGATTGTGGGGTGGGGGTCATGGGATAAGGGTTCCTGGGGGAGGGGTCTTGACAGCAAAGGTAGGGGGTGGCTCTCAGCAAGCCCTCCCCTTCCAAATGGCAGATCCCTCGATCAGGCTTTGAATGCCTTAGAACTAGAGACACCCACCCCCCCACCCCCCACCACATGGAAGGCCGTCCATAGGCCTTCCCACCACAGACTAAATCAGAGCAGAGGCAGGAAGGTGGCAGGATACACTGACTATTGAGTGCCCTGCTGTCTCCAAACTCACCAGCAGCAAGAACATTTTGGTCTCAAAGAGGAACCTATGTATCTATCTATATAAATAATATATGTTGAGAATTGGAGAAAGAGGGAGACAGATCACATTGTAAGTGTTGTGATATTGTATGCATATCAATGCAGACAATGACATGTACCTTTAAGAAGATGTATAGTGACAGCACTATATCAGTGTGTGTAAGAGGAGGATTAAAGGTACAGCCCCTGTGTTAGATGTTTCCTATTGCTTGTGACTCTATCAATCAGATGTCATGTATACCCTATGAGCCAAGCACATGGTCAAATAATTAGCCTCTGTAACTGTTAGGACCCAGGGTTGACCAAGGCTCATTCAGAGCTGCACATAGCTGTTGCTGGTAATAAGTCATGTCACTGTGTTCTGCCAGAACCCTCGTCACTCTCAATATCTTGCTTAGTGTGGATAGGATGGAGACAGATGCCTAGAGGTCCACATTGGGATCCTCAAAATATGGTGACAGCAGGCCGCAAGAGACTAGGCCAATAAGCGGGCAATTTGGACTAGCTTAGTGGACAAGTTGGGCCGAAGGGCCTGTTTCCATGCTGTAAACCTTTATGACTCAATGAGGGCAAGGCACAGTGGCATAGTGGTTAGCACTACTGTCTCACAGGGCTAGGGACCTCGGTTTGATTCCTGGCTTGGGTCCCTCTCTGTGTGGAGTTTGCATGTTGTCTGCATGGGATTCCTCCCACAATCTGAAAGACGTGCTGGGTAGGTGCATTGGCCATGCTAAATTCTCCCTCAGTGTACCCGAACAGGTGCCGGAGTGTGGCAACTAGGGGATTTTCACAGTAATTTCATTAAAGTGTTAATGTAAGCTACTTGTGACTAATGAATAAACTTTACTTTAGGTTCAGCTGTATCCATGAGGGTGTTTGCTGGCAGCACTGAGAGACACTATACAGCATATCCTCTGACACTGAGAGCAGCAGCATTGGGCAGCCACTAGAGAGCAGAAATTATTCTCGCCAAAGCTGTGTGAATGATTAGTGAATTCAAATTTGAATATGCTAATCCTGCCACGAAAATATGAGAGAGAGGAATTGATGAGTGTGTTCATGCAATTTGCTCAAGAGGCGATGGTATAGTGGTATTGTCACTGACCTGGACACCCAGGGTAAACCTCTGGGGATAAAAGCAAATTACTGCAGATGCTACAATCTGAATTTAAAACAGCAAATGCTGGAAGATCTTCTTTATAATGTTTCAAATCAAAACGTTAGCTCTGTGGGGCGGCACGGTGGCACAGTGGTTAGCACTGCTGCCTCACAGCACCAGGAACCCAGGTTCAATTCCAGCCTCGGGTCACTGTCTGTACGGAGACTGCACGCTCTCCCATGTCTGCGTGGGGTTTCTGCAGGGGCTTCGGTTTCCTCCCACAATCCAAAGATCATAGAATCCCTACAGTGCAGAAGGAGGCCGTTTGCCCCATCAAGTCTGCGCCAACCACAATCCCACCCAGGCCCTATCCCCATAATCCCACATATTTACCCTGCTAATCCTCCTGACACTAAGGGGTAATTTAGCATGGCCATTCAACCTAACCCGCACATCTTTAGACTGTGGGAGGAAACCGGAGCACCCGGAGGAAACCCACGCAGACATGGGGAGAACATGCAGACTCCACACAGACAATATGCGAGTTAAATTGATTGGCCACGCTCAATTGCCCCTTAGTGTCAGGAGGATTAGCAGGGTAAATACCTGGGGTTATGGGGATAGGTCCTGGGTGGGGTTGTTGTCAGTACAGGTTCGATGGGCTGAATGGCCTCTTTCTGCACTGTAGGGATTCTATGATCTTGTAATAGTAATTCCTTCAACATCTGACAAGTTTACAGGTATGAACATCCTGCCTATCAAATAGCTCCAGCCTACAAATAAGATTACCAACATTCAGAGCTTACGCATCCTCATCCTGAAGTTATAAAACAGACTTTATGTCACCGGCCTTACTGATACATCAGCATATTCACACAGGCGTGGATTGGACTGTGATCTGTTTATTGTTCATCTTTACTTCAATACAGTTTCTGAGTGATTTAAATTTAAAACAAGTTATGCAGGTGTGATGATTTATTGACACATGAATGAGAGATGCTGTGGGGCACACCCCAAGTCCAACAAAAATAAACTCCAGCTATCAGAATAAACATAATTCAGTCTGGCTTGTGATTAGCAGCAGCAATAACTTCAGAATCACACCCCTGTGATCATTGGTGAACTCGCTGGTGTCTCACCAGGTTGTATGACTGGGTGAATCTCTTCCCACACGTGGAACAAGTGAACGGCTTCTCCTTGCTGTGAACTTGCTGGTGCCTCTGCTGACCGGGTGAATCTGTTGGACATGGATCCGTCGCTTAATCCAAATGGAACTTTAGATCTTATTGATACAAAGCATGTGGACACAAGCCCCTGACAAACCCAGCTGGAAGGCGGGAACAAGGCTGGGTTGGCAGTGGGCCATAGTATTCCTGTGTGGTCAGGGGGAGCACCTTTGCTCATTCCAGCTCCACATTGGGATTGCCTAAGAAGATGAAAAATGTTAATACAAGCAGAACAGAAATTTCTGTCGGTGGCCTCGGCGCACTGATCCCTATAAGGATGGCTGGTTAGACCACCTTAGGCGTGGAAAAAGTGAGTGAAACCTGCGCAACACATGTTTCATCCAGTTTATGCTGCCTTCAGCAGCAGGCTGAAACAGGTGTTTGGCTCAAATGACCATATGCAAGGGGCCTAGTACCTTAGCGGGGGTGAGCTGGTACCAGTTATTCGGAAGACGGTGGCTGCCAAATTGGCAGTTGACAAAGGAGATCATGGCTGGAAATTGGTCCCCCTCACTCTTATCTTGTTTCTCACGGTAGAAACCAATTTCTACATCCCGTGGCTGCCAGTGTGGCAACTTTCATAGAATCCATAGAATCCCTACAGTGCAGGTGGAGGCCATTAGGTCCATCAGGTCTGCACCGACCATAAACCCACGCAGGCACTATTCCCATAACCCCACATATTTACCCTGCTAATCCTCCTGACACTAGGGTCAATTTAGCATGGCCAATCAACCTAACCCGCACATCTTTGGACTGTGGGAGGAAACCGGAGCATCCGTGAAAACCCACGCAGACACGGGGAGAAAGCGCAAACTCCACACAAACAGTGTCCCATCTTAATCACACCACACCAGGGAACTGGAAAGATACTTCCCCCACATGGGATATGGGACAATTGTCCAAGGGATGGTTTTTGTTTAACTCTTAGAAATTGGCCTGGTGGCAGTGTTTAGCACTGCTGCCTCACAGCGCCAGGGACCCGGGTTCGATTCCCAACTTGGGTCACTGCCTGTGCAGAGTCTGCACGTTCTCCCCGTGTCTGCGTTGGTTTCCTCCGGGTGCTCCAGTTTCCTCCCACAGTCCGAAAGACACATTGGTTAGGTGCGTTGGCCATGCTAAATTCTCCCTCAGTGTACCTGAACAGGTGCCGGAGTGTGGTGACTAGGGGACTTTCACAGTAACTTCATTGCAGTGTTAATGTAAGTCTACTTGTGATACTAACAAATAAACTTTAAGAAAATTGCTTGAGCAAGAACCAAAGAAACAAGAGCCAGGAGCAGTTCTCCTGCATAGCCTCTCAGGTGAGTGACGTTATGGACGAGCAAGAGTATTCTTCCCCTTTCCCAGTGAGAAGTTGATTTTATATATGTTTTTCAGAGTTGGTGGTGTGCCTGGAATGTGTGTCCAAAGACATGGATCTGTTGCTTCCTTCGGTGAAAACTGCTCTGCAGTTCATCCATATTGAGGACCAAAGGCACCACTGGTTCAGTTCTCCCAGATGAGGTGTGCTGTTCTGTACAGTTGTTAACTTTAGACCCAGATTCTTCATCCATGACATTCATGCTGTTCCTGACTTTGCAGAAATCTTTTAAAACCAAAAATAAAGACTTGTGTGTTTCCTGAATACTTCTGCTGCTTCCTTTGAGTGTTAGGGTGTTAAACCCAGAGTGTGAAAGTTACCCTGTCACCAATCACACCTCACGGTTGATTCAAGGCCCTACGACTGGGAAGGGACCCGGATTTTCATTTTCAAAGAGGCTCCCACACAGTTCCTGCTTCCTTGGAAACCATGATGAGCCAGACATTTGCAAATGTGGCTCCAACTGAGGCAGTTTCATTCTCGTCCGTCTACCGGGCGCCTGTGATTGGACCAGCACCAATGAAAATAAATTATGGCACACGGTTCCTTGTCATGATCTTCGCCCTCTTCTTTCCAGTGAGAGCATTTTGTCGCTGCAGGTCTGTTTGTACTGGGTTAGGCATGGTCCTTACAAAAGGCCCAATCCAGCTCCCTGCATGCCTGGTAACTTTATAGCATGGCTGTAACAACTCAAGAGAAAGCGGGGCCCCCAATTATTGATAAACTCTGCATCCTTTGTAAGATCACAGTTCTGCATTCACTCAAGGCCCACCAACAGGACTCTTCCAAGAAAAGTTGTTCAAAGCTATCAAGCAGCAACGGCAAACCCTTTGATGTAATCCCATGCGCAAATGAACCTTCTGAGTTGAGGCAATTAGTGAGCTGGTAATGCCGAAGGAGTCTTTTAACCCACAAATCTGTGTCTAAGGTTTGTGGTGTGCAGCCCGAATGCAGTTGGTGGGCACAGTTGTGCAGATGTTAAGTAATGCTGATTGCTGCCACAGCAATGAGAGGAAATGTGAGGAGGGCCCAACTGAACTCTCATAATCCCCCTGTCAGCCTCTGTTTTTTATGGTGGCACAAATGTCATCAGCTGCTAACTGGCCTGTGACAGACCCAAACAGGACATTAGCACCCTGCTGCTGTATGGCCTGCGCCTTCAGTGTCCGTGCTGCTGTTTGCGTAAGGCCTCTGTTTGGACTCTGCGAGGGTAAGCTATTCAGCCTTGGTTAAATGGGGTCCCGAGATGTGTCGATAAATGAATTAAATCCTTCTCCCCAACCACACTGGATCTGCTACAATGAGATAATGCGTGCACGCTCCCTCCTCACCATGTCGGGGGTTTAGCAGGTCCATCACAACTTGAGAAATGTGGATATCATCATAAGCCTTTGTTGTTTCTTCATTCCAGTTGCTATCCACTTGTCTTATTTCTTAATCTATTCTGTTTCTTTTTCCTGTCTTGTAATTGCTTTCCCAATATTGTTTCCAACTTAAAGAATGGGTTGCTAAAGATATAGTGGATTGCTATCTGTTTTCTGTTAATGGTGTCCTTGGGCTTATGAACATTTACATTCACTTTAATTACTCGGCGGCACGGTGGCACGGTGGTTAGCACTGCTGTCTCACAGCACCAGGGACTCAGGTTCGATTCCCAACTTTGGGTCACTGTCTGTGCGGAGTCTGCACATTCTGCCCGTGTCTGCATGGATTTCCTCCGGGTGCTCTGGTTTCCTCCCGCAGTCCAAAGGACGTGCTGGTTGGATGCATTGGCCGTGCTAAATTCTCCCTCAGTGTACCTGAACAGGGGCCAAAGCATGGCGACCAGGGGATTTTCACTGTAACTTCATTGCAGTGTTAATGTAAGCCTGCTTGTGACACTAATAAATCAACTTTAAAACTTTTAAGATGTCATTTTCGCTACTTTCTAATTGCTACTTGGCATGTCTGCCTGATGTTAGGTAATCTAACCTCAATCCAAATACATAACCTGGAGATTGCTAGTCCTGCCAAGCTTAATATTGCTTTTGGAAATAGATTTAATTTTGTTTGTAGTCGTTATGTAATGTTGTGCCCCCACAATTCCTATTGGCAGCTCAGTTTCTTGAGAATTCAAAGAGGCTTTGTTTTTAATAACTCTACCATAGGTTTCAGCAAAAGGATTGTGTTCTCTGATCAACGTAGCTGGGGTTTTACTGGGAGGTTACAATGAAGTAGCAATGCATTTTGACAAAGGTCAAATGTGACATCATTTTAGTACCGGACAGTAGGTGGAACCTTCCCTCCTGACAGGAGCGGGAAGGTTTGACGGGTGGAGGAATTTTGGCGTGGGATCAAAAATCAGTTTCATGACAGAGAGATGAACTTTAGGAATTTTGTTCTTGAAACCTCAAAGATGGGTTAAAGGCAGATCAATCTTCCTGACGAACAATGTTCTTTTGGACACACAAGCAAGCCAAGCATGCTCATTCAAGGACAACCTTATGCCAGAATTAAGTTCTCCCTCCAAATTAAATTCCCCACCAGTGAGATGTTGGAATGCTCACGTTCACCACTGCACATGAGTGGAGTGCACCTGGTGAGATAGGCTTCTTCCATGATTAACAGTGAGTCGCTGCTACACGGTTCTCCTTGAGAAGCGTGTGTTTGAGATCGGTTGCTGGGAGTGCGAGCTGAGCGGAGGATCACCAAAGGAGGGAGGAAGGGTTAGCTGGGAACTGTGGAGCAGTAGTCAGGCAAAGGTGGAAAGGATCTTTGAGACTGTCTGGGCACCCTTTAAATATGGCGCTTGGACCTTCAACTGAATGGAAGTTTGAAATTCAGGAAATGTTGGTTTCATCCCACCTTTAAGGTCCCCTCTAATTCTGTCTGGAACAAAGAGGGTGTGAGATGCACCTGTACAATAGCCAATGTGTAATCATGCAAATGATGGGCTTAAACTAGAGTGACAGGATCAACCAATATTAACAACAATAAAGCTGGGGATTTTTTTTTATTCATTCGTGGGACATGGACGTCGCTGGCTGGCCAGCATTTAGTGCCCATCCCTAGTCGCCCATGGTTGAGAGTCAACCACACTACTGTGGCTCTGGAGTCACGTGTAAGTCAGGCCAGGTGAGGACAGCGGAAATCCTTCCCTAAAGAACATTAGTGAACCAGATGGGTTTTTCCGACAATCAACAATTGTTTCATGGTCATCAGTAGATTCTAAATTCCAGATATTTTTTATTGAATTCAAATTCCACGATCTGCCATGGCGGGATTCGAACCTGGGTCCCCCAGAACTTCAGCTGAGTTTCTGGATTAATAGTCTAGTGATAAGACTAGCAACCTTAGAATATATACTGATGAGGTATCAAAAATGAATTGTTGCATTTCATTGTGCCAATAATTTATAACTTGTGTTGAATTATTTTTGTCCTGGCAAGATCATGGTCTGAATATTCAAGATGTGGAGATGCCGGCGTTGGACTGGGGTAAGCACAGTAAGAAGCCTCACAACACCAGGTTAAAATCCAACAGGTTTATTTGTAATCACGAGCTTTCGGAGCACTGCTCCTCATAATACAAAGGAGTCCCAGCATCTCCTAATCCTCAGAAGGTCAGCAACGGTAGGCTGGCTGAGTCAAAAGCTGGAGGTGGGCCTCACCTGAAGGTCCAGGATGGGATATTTCCTTGGACCCCTGAATAAAAGAAATGAGAAAAGTGAGTCACCTGAGGAAGGAGCAGCGCTCCGAAAGCTCGTGATTCCAAATAAACCTGTTGGGCTTCAACCTGATGTTGTGAGACTTCTTACTGTGATTATTCAAGAACCACGATCTGACATATCCTGAGTATCAGCCAGGTATGTAATGCTCCACCTCCAGTATCTCATCCACCAGCTCCCTGGGAAGTTGTGAATCACCCTATATGAATCCCTCATCAAGATTGTCTTATCATCCCAAGTGAATCAACCTGTGCTGGACAGTGCAAGGCCCACTCATTATCGAGTGAGTCAACCTGTGGCAGCAATGTGAGACGTTAGTCATTCCAGCTTGGGTCCTTCTTTCTCCCCACAACACTGTTCTTAGCTTCCTACTTCTGTAGATATACAAAGAATGACAAATGTAATGATTTGCCCGCTATTCACCTGTCCATTTTTGTTTGATGTATGTAAGAGTCTCCTGTACGAGCCTTTTAAAAAAGAGAAAAAAATTCTTTCCCAATCAACACAATGCAAACTATCTGTGGATGCAGTCCTGACCCTACTTCCACCCTTTTTATCAATAGCTGAGTGACTTCATGGATTCTTCTCATTTCTTTTATTCAGGGCTCCAGGCAAATATCCCATCCCAGACCTTCAGGTGAGGCTCACCTCCAGCTTTTGACTCAGCCGGCCTATCATTGCTGACCTTCTGAGGATTAGGCGATGCTGGGACTCCTTTACATTAGGAGCTCTCATTCCCACAGGCTGGGCCGCTGAAGCAGCGATACGAGGGGCAGCAATTTAGGAACAGCAGCAGAAAGAGAACAACATGATCAGAAATGCAACAATTAGGGTTACCAATTGTGATTAAATGTATCCAGGCTTGCCCCTATGTTCCAGCCATTCTTTGGCCAACACATCCATCCTTGTGACACACTGCCTTCCCATGCCTATTGGAAAGCAAAAATACTCATTGGCCAATTGGATGATGCTTGACAGTCAGCCGAACAGCAGGCCCCCCCTCCCCCCAACCCACTCCCCCCAACCCACTCCCCGCAACCTACTCCCCTCTCCCCCTCCCTCCAACCCACTCCCCCTCCCACACCCCGCAACCCACACCCCGCAACCCACACCCCCAACCCACACCCCCCAACCCACTCCCCCAACCCAATCCCCCTCCCTCTCCCCCCCAACCCCTCCCTCCCCCCCTCCCTCCAACCCACTCCCCCCTCCCCCTCCCCCCAACCCACTCCCCCCAACCCACACCCCCCAACCCACTCCCCCAACCCACTTCCCCTCCCTCTCCCCCAACCCACTCCCCCCTCCCACTGCCCCAACCCACTCCCCCCAACCCACACCCCCCAACCCACTCCCCCAACCCACTTCCCCTCCCTCTCCCCCAACCCACTCCCCCCTCCCCCTCCCCGCAACCCACTCCCCCGCAACCCACTCCCCCACAACCCACTACCCCCAACCCACTCCCCCAACCCATTCCCCCCTCCCCTCCCCCAACCCACTCCCCCATCCCACTCCCCCCAACCCACTCCCCCCAACCCACTCCCCCCAACCCACTCCCCCCAACCCACTTCAACCAACCCACTCCCCACAACCCACTCCCCCAACCCACTCCCCCGCAACCCACTCCCCCACAACCCACTCCCCCCAACCCACTCCCCCAACCCATTCCCCCCTCCCCTCCCCCAACCCACTCCCCCATCCCACTCCCCCCAACCCACTCCCCCCAACCCACTCCCCCCAACCCACTCCCCCCAACCCACTTCAACCAACCCACTCCCCACAACCCACTCCCCCAAGCCACTCCCCCCAACCCACTCCCCCCAACACACACCCTCCAACCAACTCCCCCTCAACCCACTCCCCCAACTCACTCCACCGCAACCCACTCCCCCGCAACCCACTTCAACCAACCCACTCCCCACAACCCACTCCCCCAACCCACTCCCCCCAACCCACTTCAGCCAAACCACTCCCCCCAACCCACTCCCCCCAACCCACTCCCCCAACCCACACCCCCCAACCCACTTCAGCCAAACCACTCCCCCCAACCCACTCCCCCCAACTCACTCCACCGCAACGCACTCCCCCGCAACCCACTTCAACCAACACACTCCCCCAACTCACTCCACCGCAACCCACTCCCCCGCAACACACTCCACCAACACACTCCCTCCAACCCATTCCCCCACAAACGACTCCCCCGCAACCCACTCTCCCCAACTCACTTCAACCAACCCACTCCCCCCAACCCACTCCCCCCAACCCACTCCCCCGCAACCTACTCCCCCGCAACCCACTCCCCCCAACCCACTCCCCCCAACCCACTCCCCCGCAACCTACTCCCCCGCAACCCACTCCCCCAACCCACTCCCCCCAACCCACTCCCCCTCAACCTACTCCCCCGCAACCCACTCCCCCCAACCCACTCCCCCCAACCCACTCCCCCGCAACCTACTCCCCCGCAACCCACTCCCGCAACCCACTCCCCCAACCCACTCCCCCAACACACTCCCCGCAACCCACTCCCGCAACCCATTCCCCCAACCCACTCCCCCAACCCACTCCCCCGCAACCCACTCCACCAATAAACACCCTCCAACACACTCCCCCAACCCACTGCCCCGCAACACACTCCCCCCAACACACTCCCCCAACCCACTCCCCCGCAACATACTCCCCCGCAACCCACTCCACCAACACACTCCCCCCAACCCACACCCCGCAACCTACTCCCCCGCAACCCACTCCCCCCACCCCCTCCCCCCAACCCACTCCCCCGCAACCCACTCCCCCGCAACCCACTCCACCAACACACTCCCCCCAACACACTCCCCGGCAACCCACTCCCCCCAACACACTCCCCGCAACCCACTCCCCCGCAACCCACTCCACCAATAAACACCCTCCAACCCACTCCCCCAACCCACTCCCCCGCAACCCACTCCACCAATACACCCCCTCCAACACACTCCCTCCAACCCACTCCCCCGCAACCCACTCCCCCGCAACCCACTCCCCCGCAACCCACTCCCCCAACCCACTCCCCCCAACCCACTCCCCTGCAACCCACTCCCCCGCAACCCACTCCACCAATACACTCCCTCCAACCCACTCCCCCAACCCACTCCCCCAACCCACTCCCCCGCAACCCACTCCACCAATACACACCCTCCAACACACTCCCTCCAACCCACTCCCCCGCAACCCACTCCCCTGCAACCCACCTCCCCGCAACCCACTTCACCAATACACTCCCTCCAACCCACTCCCCCAACCCACTCCCCCGCAACCCACTCCCCCACAACCCACTCCCCCGCAACCCACTCCCCCGCAACCCACTCCACCAACACACTCCCCCCAACCCACTCCCCTGCAACCCACTCCCCCGCAACCCACTCCCCCCAGCCCACTCCCCCAACCCCCCCCTCCCCTCCCCCAACCCACTCCCCCCAACCCACTTCAACCAACACACTCCCCCCAACCCACTCCCCCCAACCCACTTCAACCAACCCACTCCCCCCAACCCACTGCCCCCAACCCACTCCCCCACAACCCACTCCCCCCTCCCACTCCCCCAACCCACCCCCCCCCCCCCCCCCACTCCCCCCAACCCACTCCTCCAACCCACTCCCCTCAACCCGCTCCCCTGACATTTTCATTATTTTTATATCTGGTAAAGATAAGTATCCAACGAAAATGACAGACAACACAATACTTTGACATCTCCAAATGACTTATCTCCAGAATCGCACGCAGTAGCATGCTCGAGATTGATCTTCAACTCTGGGCGGCACGGTGACGCAGTGGTTAGCACTGCTGCCTCACAGCGCCAGGGACTCGGGTTCAATTCCGGCCTCGGGTCACTGTCTGTGTGGAGTTTGCACGTTCTCCCCGTGTCTGCGTGGGTTTCCACCGGGTGCTCCAGTTCCCTTCCGCAGTCCAAAGATGTGCAGTTTAGGTGGATTGTCCATGCAAAATTGCCCCTTAGTGTCCAAAGATGTGTCGGTTAGGTGAATTAGCCATGGTAAATGTGCAAGGTTCATGGGGATAGGGTAGAGAGGGCCTGGTTGGGATGCCGTTTCGGACAGTCGGTGTGGACCCGATGAACCAGACAGCCTCATCTGCACTGTAGGGACTCTATGTTTCTATGGTTCAATAGTCATGGAGACACCAGGCGAATCCTGGAAGGTTGGCAACCCTAGCAGCAGAGCACTGGAGCATTCTCAGCCACAGCGAATAAATACCAAAAAAAAATGATACAACATGCAACACGCGGCACGGTAGCACAGTGGTTAGCACTGCTGCTTCACAGCTCCAGGGACCTGGGTTCGATTCCCGGCTTCGGTCACTGTCTGTGTGGAGTTTGCATATTCTCCTCGTGTCTGCGTGGGTTTCCTCCGGGTGCTCCGGTTTCCTCCCACAGTCCAAAGATGTGCAGGTTAGGTTGATTGGCCGTGCTAAAATTGCCCCTTAGTGTCTTGAGATGGGTAGGTTGGAGGGATTAGCGGGTAAATATGTAGGGATATGGGGGTAGGGCCTGGGTGGGATTGTGGTCGGTGTGGACTCGATGGGCCGAATGGCCTCTTTCTACACTGTAGGGTTTCTATGATTTCTATGAAAGAACCACATTGAAAAAAAAATTGAAAACACAACAAAAATAGCACTGCAGCATATAGCAACATGGGAACAGGACAGAATCATAACAGCAATGCCACAATGTGAAGAAAAGGACAGGAGTATGAATCCAGTGGGAATGACAGCTCCCAATATAAAGGAGTCCCAGTGTCTCCTAATCCTCAGAAGGATCCAGCACATAGTCAGCATGGTAGGCCTAGCTGAGTCAAAGTCTGGAGGTAGAGGTAAACTCTGATTCTCAGAGCCATTCAGGTCAGAAGATAAGCATGCGGCAAGAACAAATTGCAAAAATGACTGATACTATGAGACTCTCGTGTATTGAATTTACATTAACCGTTTCCAATGATCATGCAAGTTGCTTGGAGCATGAGTGGCACATCGCTGAATGGCACAGACAGTTATAAAGAAACTCCCCTATCCTCTGGTTGCTCGGAGATTTTGGTGACATGACTGAACAAAAAGAAAAGAGTGTTCGAAGCAGCCAAAGCACTAAAGGAGAAGAAAGCTGTTTTAAAAGCTCTCTTACGCTTGTGTTTTTATCCTGCTGCGTGCAAGTATTTGCAAATGCAATTTACGGGGTGAAAACCCACTGTATTAAAGCTGTGAAACCACCACAACAAAATCAACATGCTCATCTCACAGTAGCTCTGCTATGGCACTTCCTGCTCAATGTGAAAGACACCAAAGCTTATCACAGCTTGTTCAAGTTCCACGAATACATCTCATATTGTTAGTTAGAAAAAAGCCATTGCAAGTGCTTTTCGAATGAAATCAAGAACAAGAGAGCAGTGGGCAGCAGTTTATCAAACCGCAAGCATGGTCATTTTTCAATGGTATTGATATCGCTGCAAAGAAAGAACTTGTTGTACCTCTCGTTATGTCAGGATGTCCCAAAGTGTTTCGCAAACCAATGAAGCACTTTTTGAAGTTCAGTCAATGTGGTGACTGCGTGAAACTGGGAAGGCAATAGCCTAGCGATTTTACTGCTAAATTATGAATCCAGAAACTCAGCTAATGCTCTGGGGACCCGGGTTCGAATCCCGCCACGGCAGATGGTGGAATGTGAATTCAATAAAAAAATCTGGAATTAAGAATCTACTGATGACCATGAAATCATTGTCAATTGTCAGAAAAGCCCATCTGATTCACTGATGCCCTTTAGGGAAGGAAATCCGCCACTCTTGCCTGGTCTGATCTCCATGTTCCAGAGCCACAGCAATGTGGTTGACTCTCAACTGCCCTCTGAAATGCCACTCAGTTCAAGGACAATTAGGGATGGGCAATAAATTCTGGCCAGTCAGCGACGCCCATGTCCCACATATGAATTGAAAAAAAACACAGCAGTCAACCTGTGAACAGCAAGGTCCCAAAAGCAGCTGTGTGACTTTCTTCATGGGATTTTAAGTTAACAGCGAAATATTCGGCATGGTGGCACAGTGATCAGCATTGCTGCCTCACAGTGCCATGGACCGGGTTTGATTCTGGCCTTGGGTGACTGTGCAGAGTTTGCATGTTCTCCTTGTGTCTCTGTGGGTTTCCTCTGGGTGCTCCAGTTTCCTCCCACACTCCAAAAATGTGCAGGTTAGGCGGATTAGGAGCCATGCTAAACTGACTCTCAGTGTCTCGGGATGTGTAGATTAGATGGATTAGCCGTGGGATATATGTGAGATTACAGGAAAGAGAGCGAGGGAGAGGACCTGGGTGTGATACTCTGCCGGGGAATCAGTGCAGACTTGATGGGCCAAAAGGCCTCTTCTGCATGCACTGTAGAGATTCTATGATTCTATTCTCAAAATCTTTGCACTAAACCCACCTTGCAACATTTTCTGTATGAGAGCCTATTGTGTATATAATATGTATCCAATAAATAATGTTACGAGCAGGTGAGAAGGGGTGAACTGACACCTCTCTGTTTAACTTCCCCAGTTGGGTACAAAAAAGGTTTAAGTTTCTTTCTCACGAGAAGATGCCTTTTCTAAATGAGCATGTAATAGACTACTTAAACTATGAGTAATAAAGAGCCAATCAAACAAGATTTTCTTTAGTCAAAGAAAGAACAACTTTATTCATCTCTTAACTCAGAAAATATTATAAAAAGAAAAGGCAAGCATTCGGCCTTCATGAAGTCATTAGGACTTAGCACACACAGACACACAGACGTACAGAGCACAGATACAGATGTAGAGACACAGACCGACACACACGCACAGACACACACACACACAGACGCACAGACATAGACATAGACAGACACACACAGACACACAGACGTACAGAGCACAGATACAGATGTAGAGACACAGACCGACACACACGCACAGACACACACACACACAGACGCACAGACATAGACATAGACAGACACACACAGACACACAGACGTACAGAGCACAGATACAGACGTAGAGACACAGACCGACACACACGCACAGACACACACACACACACACAGACACACAGACATAGACATAGACAGACACACACACACAGACATACACACAGAAATAGACAGACATTGAAAGATCCACACAGACACACACACACAGACGCACAGACACAGACATAGACAGACACACACAGGCACACACACGCGCACAGAAATAGACAGACACACACACACGCACACAGACTCAGAGGCACAGACATACACACAGATGCACAGACAGAGACATAGACAGATCCACAAAGACACACACACAAGGACACACATACACAGACACACATTACTGTGTGTTCCAACTGCTTCCCATCACTGTGCGAGTTTGCCAATCACGGCTCAATACTGTGTGTGCCAACCATGGCCCATTACTGTGTGAGTGTGCCAATTGCGGTCTATTACAGTGTATGCCAACTGCAGCCCATTATTGAGCCAGGAACCTGCCAGACTAAGACGTCTGTTACAATGACCACAATCACCACACCCTGCGCACAAGATGCTGGACACGAATGACAGTTTATGTACAGGCCTTGCCCATCTCTTGCCTAGGACAAGGAGAGTCCTTGCAAGGTCAGCAATCGCTAGCACTTTGCCACTCTGGCATCTTCCAATTTTGGCCTCAAATCACTTTTGTCCTTCTCTAAGACTCTCTTCCCTCTTCCCCATTCTGGTCCTGAAGACATTTCCAACCTATTCTCCATTTGCCATGTGTTAGAGTGCATCTTTTACCCCTTCTACAGTGGAGGCATTGACCTAAAGCCCCTTCCACCCTTTCTACTTTCACCATCCCCTCCCCCCAGTGGAGGCTTTGCTCTGTGGCTCCTTCTGCAACCTCTGATCACTTTCACGACCCCTCCCACTCCCCTGTCCTCCCTCCTGACTGGAGGCTTTGCCCTGTGGCCCATCCCATAGCACACTTGCCTTATCACTGGTCTGGTGGGTAGTGTCTTGCCTGAGATACCTCCGGAGAGTGATGCGGTGCCATCTGTTTGTGCAGCCTGGTGCTGAGTCAAAGTGCCCCGAGTGCTGTACAATGAAAGATAGGTGAACAAACCTCAAAATCACACGCAAAGTGCTGGTTGCCTGGTGCATGTCTCTTACATAACATTGTGAAATACATCAGCCTAATTAGACATCGAAATGACCTCTTGATCCAGCAGGGGGTGGGGAGGGGGTTGGGGAGATGAAATTGGCAATAAATATTTATAAGATTTAGATGTCTTCAAATGGCCTTCCTAGCATTGCACGTCAGGAAGTGCCATTGAAGTTCAGAGCAAGCGACAGGACCTTGTTCTCCCTGAATTAATTTTTATGCTCTTGCAACATTTGCCACTCCCTCCCTCCAACATACTAGCCACAGGTGGGAGTGGAAAATCTTGGCCGATGTCATCCACAGTTGGTGCACACATTCACTCCCAAGGCTCATTCATGAATAATAGCTACTAGGGTGAATTATCAGAAGGCATCTGAAACCTTTACAACTGCACCTCATGAGGGCGTCATGTCTTTGGGGGAGAGATGAGAAGGTGGGGAAAAATATGGAAGGTTCATGTCAAAGCAATGAACCTAAAATTTCACTGTTCCCATATCATGCCGAATCTTATTTTCATGTGTACTTGAATCAGAAGGTAATAAAATGAAAACTGTCAAGTGGAATAATCATTAATTTTTCAATTTAAACCCTGCATTGCGGTGTCAATACTGGGAGAACATTCCTGCTCCAGTTAGTGCGAGGGATGCTAATTAACAAATGATTGATTGATACAGGGGAAACATGTTAATTTTGCTGACTTGGATTGTGTAGGTTAATTCATCTTGACTGGGTTCAGTAGCACCCGGTGTGGTTGGGGAGGGGGTGCGAGAAAGGCCGAGGACCTCCCCGTGAACCTGCTCCTGGGCCAGGCCAAAATGCCATCAACAGGTCCAGGCAGCGGGCGACCGAGTGGGTCGTTCGGCCCAACTGTCTTCCCCTCTACCGCAGCTACATTCGCAGCCGGGTGTCACGGTTATGGGCGGCACGGTAGCACAGTGGTTAGCACTGCTGCTTCACAGCTCCAGGGTCCTGGGTTTGATTCCCGGCTCGGGTCACTGTCTGTGTGGAGTTTGCACATTCTCCTCGTGTCTGCGTGGGTTTCCTCCGGGTGCTCCGGTTTCCTCCCACAGTCCAAAGATGTGCGGGTTAGGTTGATTGGCCAGGTTAAAAAAATTGCCCCTTAGAGTCCTGGGGTGCGTAGGTTAGAGGGATTAGCAGGTAAAATATGTGGGGGTAGGGCCTGGGTGGGATTGTGGTCGGTGCAGACTCGATGGGCCGAATGGCCTCCTTCTGCACTGTAGGGTTTCTATGATTTCTTCTATGATGTGTCCCTGGAGAGGGAGCGTGCGGTGTCCGAGGGCACTGTTGAGGCCTTCCATGCTCGTTGGGCACCGCAGGGTCTGGGGTGTATTATTGACCCCTTTAATCACATTTTAGCTTGATGTTTTAAGTTTCCCTTCCGCTTTGTTTTCTGTTTCGGGCGATTCCCTTCTTTTTGGGGGCTGCCCCGTTTAATTTGTCCCTCAGCTCATTTGAGTCAGTTTATTCGTTTAGCCAAAAAGATTGACTGGGTTCACTAGTTCCCCAAATCAGTTGCTCGGAAATCGCTCATGCAAACAAAAATATATTTCTTTTAATCAAGTAAGACAGACATAAATCCAACATAAGTCATGGCAGATGTTTGACCTTCTAAAAGACCTAATGACGAAACTACATCAAGAATGCTGACAAACTCCTATCTCATTTATCAACAGGCATTATATTTCTTTTCTAATTCGCTCTCCTCTCCCATATAATTGTTGGTACGTGGTCCAAGAAATTTGGATTTCTCTGGTGTGAATGGCTCAATTTAACTGCAGAAATTGAGAAATTGTGTTGGGCGGAGGGTGGAATTTTCCCATCCCGCCCACCATGGGAATTGTAGCGGGCGGGGGAGGGGTGGGCCATGCAAAGGTCGGTTGACCTTGGGTGGGATTTTCCGGTTTTGGGGCGAGTGTGGCCGGAAAATCCCACCCATAGTATTCCACAAGCTGAAGATGAAGAGGGCGGCACATTGGCACAGTATTAGCCCTGCTGCCTCACAGCGCCAGGGACCCGGGTTCAATTCCCGGCTTGAGTCACTGTCTGTGTCCAGTTTGCACATTCTCCCCGTGTCTGCGTGGGTTTCCTCTGGGTGCTCCAGTTTTCTCCTACAGTCCAAAAGATGAACAGGTTGGGTGGATTGGCCATGCTAAATTGCTCCTTAGAGTCAGGGGGACCAGCTAGGGTAAATGTATGGGTTATGGGGATAGGGCCTGGGTGTGATTGTGGTTGGTGCAGACTCGATGGGCCGAATGGCCTCCTTCTGCACTGTATGGTTCTATGAAATCTATGAAAAAATAATCTCCATTACATTTTTTTTTGCCACGCATTCAACAAGTCATTGTCAGCCGCTGAACAAAAACCAACATTTCAAACAATGCGATCAGTAAACTTCTAAATTCGGCTGTAACTTCTAACTTCTAAATTAACACCTGGTAAGGGCTGAGTAGCAGATTGACCCAGTGAATTCCCAGAGGACAGAGAAATATTTTCTGCCTGTGACAGGGCTTCATGTTTAATGCTCTACTTGGATCAGGGAATTTACTCAATAGGAGTGAACGGAAAGTGGTTTGGCTCCCCGAAATTCCATGCTTCCAGAGTTATTCTGGGTCAGGTACATGTTTATCTGGAGCGAGGTGGAACATCATTGTCCCAGCAGAAGAAAAATTAGAACAAGGTTACAATCATCGGCGAGGGACATCTCCAACAGTGGCTGAACCTCTTTGTCTTCTCACTGTTATTTTGGGCATGGGCAGCGGATTCTGTTGCAGTTCTAGTTCAGCATTTATATATTTTTGGCCTCTTTGCATTGGAGAACTGATTCTGGTCAAAAAAGATTGGGCAATGTCATGCGGTTTTTAATCTGGTTCTGAAATCTGGTCCGTTTCTTTACTGTTGGAAATGAGGAATTCTACTTTTCTTAAATTAGCTCCGAGAAGGCAGCAACCCACTTTAATTTCAGCCTGCTGATGCATCGCTGAATGCAAAAACCAGCAGTGTGGAACTAGTGCCACACCACCCATTGGGGAAACGGTGCCTTGCGGCATCTGTACCTCACCGAGGTTGGTCATTATTTGTTTGTCTCTGGTGGCACAGTGCAGGGAAGAGCCAAGCTCCTGTTGAGATTGTGCTGCCGTTGCCAAGGTTGAGGTTGTCATCAGCAACAGCAGCTGACCTAAAACAATTTAATGTAGCCTTTTATACAGTGCCTCCACCCCAGTAAAGCACACCAAAGTGCTTCACAGGAGCATTATCAAACAAAATTTAACATCAAAGTCACATAAGAAGATGTTATTGGGTCAGGTTTGATCAAGGGGAGTAGATTTCAAGGAGCTACTTAAAGGAGGAGAGAAGCGGAAGAGTTTAGTTTAAAGTTTATTTATTATTGTCACAAGTAGGCTTACATTAACACTGCAATGAAGCTACTGTGAAAATCCACACTCCGGTGCCTGTTCGATTACACTGAGGGAGAATTTAGCATGGCCAATGCACGTAACCAGCACGTCTTTCGGACTGTGGGAGAAAACCGGATCACCCAGAGGAAACCCATGCAGACACGGGGAAAATGTGCAGACTCCGCACAGGCAGTGACCCGAGCCGGGAATTGAACCCGGGTCCCTGGCCTGTGAAGCAGCAGTGCTAACCATTGTGCTACCGTTTAGGGAGGGAGGTCAAATATTATAGACCCATGGCTGCCAATGGTAGAGAGCTGGAAATCAGGGATACATTAAGAGATCAGAGTTGGAGGAGAGTGGTGATCTCAAAGGTTTTTCGGACTACAAGCCCTACCCAAAGATGAACAACAGTTTCATGATAGTTTGGGATGTTCTGAGATCCAGATAGACCCTATGGAAGCTCTTTCTTTTCATTTGTAAGTGATGAATAAAAATTGAGTAAATAGCTACAACTCTTAGTTTTATTTACTCAGCCCATATAACTGAGAACTTCACTTTTAACACCTAAAGGCACACTCCTCTGTGTTTTCATATACCAAAGCAATGTTCCTACGGACTCACTGCTCATCAGCTGGTCTTTACCCCATGTACTCCTGAGAGTCACGTCTTGCATTCATCTCAGGATGAACCTTTTACATTTAAAAATAATGATTACGTTAAACCAAGCTTGGATTTTAAAGAATGAAGCTTTGAGAGAACGACATTGGAAAGGAGTCCTAAAAGGATCCTGGAGAAGTAAATACAAAGCAAATTGAGTATTAATGTCAACATATGGGAAAGAAAGGGAGTGTGCTGTACAATTGATCGAGTACCTACAGACTGGAATGAAAGCAATATAAGAAACCTTTTAAAAGGGACATTGACCACGTGAAAAAGTTGAGTAATTTTGTGTTCCCAACAATGTTTCAGTTTATATTGTTATGACTGGGTGAAGAGATCCCCAATTTTGTTACACTCCTGGACAAGGCGTGAATAAACTGCTTCCCCTTTTTTCCAACCTCCTCGATTGGTCAGAATGGCGGCCTGGTAGCATAGCGCCAGGGTCCCGGGTTCGATTCCCGGCTTGGGTCACTGCCTGTGCGGAGTCTGCACGTTCTCCCCGTGTCTGCGTGGGTTTCCTCCGGGTGCTCTTGTTTCCTCCCACATTCTGAAAGATGTGCTGGTTAGGTGCATTGACCCGAACAGGCGCCAGACCATGGCAACTAGAGGAATTTTAGGGTAATTTTATTGCACTATTAATGTAAGCCTTACTTGTGACACGAAAAAATCAACTTTACCTTAAAATTTTAAAGGTTTGTCCAAAGTTCTTTCCCTGTGGTACCTTTTCCCAATCCAAATGTATTTACTTTTTAGGAGGAGCCAGTTTTACCAGACCTTCTTGAGTCAGAGTAAGTTTCTTAGTTACTAAAACCTGAGGAAAAATAATAAAGAGATGTTAAGTGTCCAAATAAAAGTTTAAAAAGAATATATAAATCAGTCCTTGGCTTGTCCATGAGGTGTAGATGGTGATATGTTGCGGCCATTAAGTTAGATGATTCCAGTAGACTTTGGAGCTATCCATGTTGGTTTTGCAGTCTACTGGAGACACTTGTTGGCTTGTCTCCAGAGGGAGAGATGATCTGGTTCTTTCTGCAGGGTTAACTGAAAAGGACTGTCCTGTTTCTTCCTGCCTGTTGAACTACTTGCCTGCACCAAGAAAGAGAAAGGTCCTTCTTGCTTTTCCGTTCATCTGCTTCTCACTGCTCATCAGCTGGTTTTTACCCCATGTACTCCTGGGAGGGGAAAGAGTCACATCTTGCATCCATCTCAGGACCTTTTACGTTTAAAAATAATGATTACGTTAAACCAAGCTTGGATTTTAAAGAATGAAGCTTTGAGAGAACGACATTGGAAAGGAGTCCGAAAAGGATCCCGGAGAAGTAAATACAAAGTTAATTGAGTATTAATGTCAACATATGGAAAAGAAGGGAAGTGCATTGTACAATTGATCCAGCACCTGGGAAGAACACAAAGGTTTGGAAAAGAGCAATTACTACAATCATATTGTTAAATTAGAAATGTGCAAGAGAGCTCGCAACAGCAAAAAAACATTGAAGTCAACATTTATTGATTGAGATATGTACTGAATATTTTTCAGTGATATAGGGTGGGATTTTTCAGCCATTCCCACTGGCAGGATCTTCTGGTCCCACCGAAGGCAACCCCCTCCGACCCCCGCAGCAGACTCCCCAGTGGCAGGATGGGTGTGCCATGCAAAACACCACAGACATTGGGCTAAACCTTACCAAAAAATGGCAGGGTATTGTTTCCAGCGAGAAAACCAGCATGTTTCTCTCCAGAGAAACAGGCCAGTTTTCTCTCCAGATCTTGCAATACTCTACCAAAAAAATCAAGGGGGCGTGTTTCACACCATCATACCGGGGGGCCTCACCACGCCAGCAAAATCCGACTATACAGACATCGGGGTGTCATCTTTGTGGGTGCCCTGACCATAATTTGAGTAAATCTCCCATCCAGCCCACAACTGAGGTCTCAGGGGCTCCCGCTCCCACCTCCTATTGGCGTCGGTGCTTCTCTATCACCCTCCCTGATCATCGGCGCCTCCCCCCATCCCCACCCTCACATCCCCACAGTCTGAGCCGGTACCCACCGCCACCACGTCCCCACCTCAAAAGGCCATCGCTGGCATCCCCAGCTCGTCCATCCGCTCCCATCCACCACCACATCCAAATGAATCCCCTCTGCACGAGGCTTCCACTGGGGACTGCCCCTTGGTGCCAGCCTGACAGTACCAACTTGTGCGAAGGGGGAGTGCCAGGGGACATTGCCAGCCCACTGATGGTCATGACTTTCTGCCCCGGGGGAGGGAGGGCTATAATTACCATTGTTATAAACTGTGCCGACATAACGGGTGTGAACTTGACGACGTCGTGGGTAAGAGGCGGGGAAGATCCGAAATTACAAACATGCTGACGGGAACTGCAACTTCTGTGTCCTGAGCCCCCGCTGGCATTCACACGGATGGCGAGCGTGGGCTCGAGATCGTCCCCAATGGTGGGACCGGGAAAAACCCACTAGTGGCCAATAGTGAGCCACCTCCACCACTCAAACACGTTTGGTGGTGGGGGGCGGGGGGGGCGGGGGGGTGGGGGGGGGGGGGGGGCGGTGGGGGGGGGGCTGTAAAATCCCATCCATAGACTGTGGCTTGTTGCTTGAAAACTGGAAGACTCATTACTTTGAGTTACACATCTGACTCTCCTGTTTAATGATAATTTCTTTGTTGTACTGTTATGATATCCTTCGCAAATTTCCTTTTATTCTAAAGGCACTGTTTGTCTGCATAATTGGCAATGTGAAGATAGAGGAATCTGAGCTCTTTCAAGAGAAAAGGGAACTGGGCGAATGAGTGAGCGTGCATATATAACCCTGTGACTCACACACTAGGGTGAGTATTTATGTTTGGCTGCATAAGCAGCTGCCTGTAACTTTTCTACTTACCTCCTCCAGAAACCATAATTAAAATCTCTATCCTTGCATGAACTTGGACAACAACCACGATGCGCTGAATTTCTTTTGAGCATTACCTTTTTTGTCAAGAAAACGACTATAGCTATTTTTACTCACCTTCTAGATGTTGAAAATAGATCTTGGAGTGGTCCACACCTACAACTCTGCCCACAGTCATTGTGCTGGCAGACTGCAGAATATTTTCCATACCGCATTTCTGATGAGTGAATAACTGTCCAGGAGTATTATACCATCAATATGAATGAGTCAATTTAACAACAAGCATAAACATTTTGAGTCGAGCAGCAGTTCTCAAAATTAGAGACTGGGAGGACTGGAAGGTTTGAATTATTAGGATAGGCTGGGACATTTTTCTCTGGAGCGTAGGAGGATGAGGGGTGACCTTATAGAGGTTTAACTTAAGTTTATTTATTAGTGTCACAAGTAGGCTTACATTAACACTGCAGTGAAGTTATTGTGAAAATCCCCTAGTTGCCACACTCTGCTGCCTGTTCGGGTACACTGAGGGAGAATTTAGCATGGCCAATGCATCTAGCCAGCTAGTTCCTTGGACTGTTGGGGGACACCGGATCACCCGGAGGAAACCCATAGAGTCACGGGGACAATATGCAGACTCCACACAGACTGTGACCCAAGCCAGGAATCGAACCCAGGTCCTTGGCGCTGTGAGGTAACAGTGCTAGCCACTGTGCCAATAAAATCATGAGGGGCATTGAAAAGGTGATTGGCCAAGATCTTTTCCCCAGGGCAGGGGAGTCCAAAACTAGAGGGCATTGGTTTAAAGTGAGAAGGGAAAAATTTAAAAGGGAGCTGAGGGGCAACTTGTTCACACAGAGGGTGGTGCGCATATGGAATGAGCTGCCAGAGGAGGTGGTAGAGGCAGGCACAATTACAACATTTAAAAGACATTTGGACAGGTACATGGATAGGAAAGGTTTAGAGGGATGTGGGCCAAACGCAGGCAAATGGGACTAGTTCAGTTTCGGAAACCTGGTGGGCATGGATGAGTAGGATCATAGGGCCTGTTTCAGTGCTGTATATCGCTCTGACTCTGACTCTAGAGAACCGTAAGCTGCTAAAAGTTACCAATGATCAGATGGAAAGGTCAACCCTTGTTTGAAGCTCAAACTGAAACGAGCTGACCCAGAAGCAGAGGCCAATATTTGCACAAAGAACTGGAAGTCAGCATGTTAGATTATTTTCAAACTTATTTGTCTTTGTATTCAATCCATAAAAGAGGTGACATATCGTGCTGAATTATTCAACCGGATTTACATGACACTGCGAAGTTGTCTATTTTCAATATTTCAGTATTTTCAGATAAGAAGCATTAGAATTTTAAAAACATAAGATTAAAGGAGAACCGGACTTTGTGATTAGAAATGTTTGATTTTATTCATTCATGAACATGGTACTTTAATCACTTTAAAATGCATTATCTTTATTTTGCTCTCTGTACATAATTTAACATGGAATTAAATATTTTAATTTATTTTTCGTGGTTTAGACTCTGCCTGCCCAGTACGCGTGCCACAGGCCGATTGGTTGAGGAGATGTTGGCCTCTTTGCAGAGATCCCGGATCCCCTATAGAGGGCGCCTCACTCGGTGACAGTGGGCGGGATTTTATGGCCTCGCTCGTCCCCAAACCGCCTTAGGTCAACAGACCTTCCCATTGTCCGCCCCTCACCCGCTCCGATTCCCATGACAGGCGGGGCGGTAGAATTCCGGTGCTTGAGTTGCCAAACAAAACCCTCTGGGCAGCTATGAACGCAATGAACAGTGAACTCCATGCAATAGCCACCAACTGTTAAGGAATGACAAAAAAGGAGTTAAATTGGAAATGAGCACAAAGGGTCTTTGGGACACACAATAATGTTTGAGTGATTAAATTAGTAGATGCTAAAGGCTCTGATCACTTCAGCAATTGATTGAATTAACCGCTTGAAACTTGGCACAGGTTCGATTCCCGGCTCGGGTCACTGTCTGTGCGGAGTCCGCACGTTCTCCCCGTGTCTGCGTGGGTTTCCTCCGGGTGCTCCGGTTTCCTCACACAGCCTGAAAGACGCGCTGGTTAGGTGCATTGGCCGTGCTAAATTCTCCCTCAGTGTACCTGAATAGGTGCCGGGGTGTGGCGACTAGGGGATTTTCGCAGTAACTTCATTGCAGTGTTAATGTAAGCCTACTTGTGACACTAATAAATAAATTAAAACTCGACTAAAACTGAACTCAAGTTGTTCTGGCCTCATGAACATCCCCGATGGTGGCTGCGTCTTCACCTTCCCAGGCTGCTAAGCTCCCAAGGTCCCTCCTTACAGCTCTCTGCCCCTCTACCTCACTTTCCTCCTTGAAAACATTATTTTACACCAAGTTTTTTGATTGTCTGATCCAATATTTCCTTATATAGCTCAGTGCCATATTTTTGTTTATATTATTCCTGTGAAGTATTTGGGGCAGTTTTCTACAGAAAAGGCTCCATGTAAATATAAGTTGTTGTTGTTGTTGCTATGCACGCTTACCGGGAACATTCTAAGGATAGTAACCAGAGCTTGATATATCCCTTCTAAGCCCAGGGCGACTGTCTGGAATCAGCTAACTCAGCACAGACAAGGGATTGTACCCACCAAGGACATTTTTTAAAATTAAACTATTGGCCCTTTAAATGGCAGCCATCCCAAAATCCAAACAAAGCAGTTGAAGTGCCTTCTCTGAAACTGCAGTAATGCCATGTGTAAACCTCAACTGCTTCTGGTTAATTATCTGTGAAAATAAGAAACAAAAGTGTCTGTGGTTGTGGATGATTACAAGTGATTAGTGGTTATTTAATTATGGGATTAAGGTGGAAACTCAGCAATAAAAATGATTCTCCACTCCAGTGCACATTTTTTCATATTTACAATGAGGAGAACAACCAGACAAGTGCATATAAATAAAGTTTAAAGTTAAAGTTCATTTATAAGTGTCACAAGTAGGTTGACATTAACACTGCAATGAGGTTATTGTGAAAATCCCCTAGTTGCCACACTCCGGCACCTGTGCGGGTACACTGAGGGAGAATTTAGCATGGCCAATGCGCCTAATCAGTACATCTTTTGGACCATGGGAGGAAACCGGAGCACCCGGAGGAAACCCACGCAGAAACGGGGAGAACGTGTAGACTCTGCATAGACAAGTGACCTAAGCCTGGAATCGAGCCTGGGTCCTTGGCGCCATGAGGCAGCAGTGCTAACCGCTGTAAATACTGCAGATATCTCTGATGTGTATTGTGCAGGGAGATTTTCCAGGCTTGTCGTGTGAACTTTAGCAACGAGAGGTTCAAAAATGAAAGCTGTTTTGTTAATGATCTGAAACTGATAGACTTTGTGGTTCATGAAGGGTACCAAGGCTGATTAAGATTTGTTTTCCATTGGGACTAAATTATGTCATCAAAGACTTATAAGACTTTTTTGTAAAGCCGCTCCTCCTTGACCTTCATATCAATGGCTTCACTGCCATTGTGAAGGGGAGGAAGGTGTGAGAGGAATACTTACAATTTCAATTAGTTCCCCAGAATTGTCTCCTGAAAAGATAGATTAATAATCCTTTATATTACCTTGTTTAAATATCTTTGATAATAGTCAGCTCAAGAAGGCTGGCATTTTGTACCTCTGCTTCCCTTCGCATTGCTCCAATAACACAGTAAAGTGTGTTCACAGCAATTCCATTAATTGCAGTGGGACCACCCCTTGCTAGCAGGCTAATTCTGAATTCATTCATCTCAAACATTGCATTGCTTGAGTACCCAGTGGCTGCAGATATTCTCCAGTATACAGCATCTAACATGCGAATGTGCCCATGTACACGAAGAGAGAGGTTGGAAATGTTTTCACCCCCAGCGCAACAGAAAGGACGGCGTGGTATTGCCATCCAGAGACGCAGGCTGATACTCTATGACATGGGTTCAAATCCTGCCAATGTGTAGTGCAATTTAAGTTCAATTAATACATCTGAAATTGAAATCTACTATCAGTAATAATGATCACCATAAAATTATCACCATAAAACTAAAGTTCCCGATGGTGGGAGTCCAGAACTAGGGATCATAGTTTAGAGAGTAAGAGGTAAACCTTTGAGAACTGAGTTGAGGAGAAATTTCTTCACTCAGGGAGTGGTGAATGTGTGGAATTCACTACCACAGAAAGTAGTTGTAGTCAAAACACTATGTGATTTCAAGAAGAAATTAGATATAGCTCTTGGGGCTAAAGGGATCAAGGGATAGTGGGGGAGGGAGGATCAGGATATTGAACTTGATGATCATAATGAATGGCAGATCAGACTCGAAGGGCCGAATGGCCTTCTTCAGCTTTTAGTTTCTATCTTCAATTTTTCCATCTGGTTCACAAGGAGATCGGCCATCCTTACTTGGTCTGGCCTACATGTGACTCCAGATCCACAGTAACGTGCCCTCTGAAATGGCCTATCAATCCACTCACTTCAAGGGCAATTTGCGATGGGCAACAAATGTAAAGTAAAGTTTATTTATTTATTAGTCACAAGTAAGGCTTACATTAACACCGCAATGAAGGGACTGTGAAATTCCCCTAGTCGCCACACTCCGGCACCTGTTTGGGTCAATGTATCTAACCAGCACGTCTTTCAGACTGCGGGAGGAAACTGGAGCACCCGGTGGAAACCCATGCAGACACAGGGAGAATGTGCAAACTCCACACAGACAGTGACCCAAGCGGGGAATCAAACCCGGGTCCCTGGTGCTGTGAGTCAGCAGTGCTAACCACTGTGCCATCATGCCGCCATGAAATAATGGAAAAAGGTTTATGAGCATATGCAATATGACTGTTGATGTCACACCAGTCACAGCATTTAAGAGGGAATTTGACAAATCTTTAAGGGAAAAGATGCAAGCGTACAATGGAAAACAATGGAATGAAATGAGAATAGGTAAGCAAGTCAAAAGGCCTCTTTTTCTGTTGCTATATACATTGGCAAGAAGAAGCTGGGCTGGAATTTTGTCGTTGAGGCGAGAAGCTCAAGCAGGGAAATTTCCTGACTCAGTCGACGTGCTCCGGGGAGCTAGGCCTGGGATTGACTTGGGCCTACTGACCAAGGAAACAGTTCAGATGTGACCATGGAAGTGTGATTGTTAAGGTGGGCTGGTTAGAAAGCCCTCCTTCATTCTATGGGTCATCACCCCTGTTGTATTAAAAGCAATGTGATCCTCTAGCCCTCACACCCGTTCACACTCCCCATGCTCCCTCCATGCCCCGACCATGGCCCTCTGCATCCTCCATGCTCACTCACCCAGTATACACTCTAAAATCACTGAGCCATATGATAAGTCTTGAAATCACCTACAAAAACACATTCACAAATCTTCATTGAAAAATAATTGCCATTCTTACAGCCCTATAAAAGCATGAATCACACTGAGCCATTAATGTCCGCTGATGTTCTTCAGGGAAAGAAATCTGCCAACCTTACCAGGTCTGGCCTACATGGGACTCCAGAGCCTCAACAATGTGGTTGACTCTCAACTGCCCTCTGAAATGGCCTAGCAAGACAGTCAGTTCAACAGCCAATAAATGCTGGCCTGCTAGAGACACCCATGTCCTACAAATGAATAAAATAAAAATTATGGTATCAATGAAAGAAGCTTCAGCCCTCTTCACATTTGTCCAGATAAACACTGACATTGTAAGAAGCAGTGCAAAGAATGAATAACTTATTTTAACCTAATTGGTTATTTGAACTTCTCCGACTTGAAATCCAGCTGAAATCCAGCTGATCAGAGCGATATTACACTGGGGGCAGCCTCTCTTATTTAAGAGTGAATCTCCTGCCACTCAGGGACAGGAAGTCCTGCCCTAGAGATCTGTCAGCCATTCAGATTGGTCGGATGCTCTGCAGTCTCAGCAGTACCAGGTCATACTGGTCATTACTGGGGCTATAGACAGTCCCAAAGAAGAAGTAAAGATGGATACTGGACTTAGATAATTCCAGGGATTTTGGGGTGGGCATGGCTGCGAGACCCCGGTGATGGGGGCTTTGTATTAAAGAGGTCAGCGGAGGTACCATCCTGAGGAGGTACCCCCAATTGCACAGCAACCCTGCCCAAATGGATGTCGTGCCCCCCTCCCCTCCCCCAACAAGTCGGTGGTGCGCTGGCCATGCATCTTATTTTAAATACCCCCCTACCTTCTGATACACCAGCAGGGGGCCGTAAAATTCATCCCATGTAGTTTGAAATCTGTGCATACAATGAAAGTAAAATTTAACATCAGCTGGGGCAGAAAATAAACACTAGCAAATCAGTCACCTATTAAACGTCATACTTAATTATTTTTCCCATTGGTTTTCATTTGAATTTTACCCCAATGTGTCCATATGCATAGATGTGTTTACACGCGTGTAAGAATATATGTAAGTTTTTGGGCGTACATGTACATACATTTGTGACATGGCAAGAAGCCATTAGGGCAAATAAGTACTTAAGACAGGGTAAAACATTTGGAACAACTTGCCACTGAGAATCATTGCATCCCTCGGCCCATCAGGTCTGCGCCAACTCAGAATATCGTACCCAGGCCCTCCCCCTTGCCCTATCCTCACACATTCCCCATGGCTAATCCATCTAACCTGCACATCTTGGGATACCAAGGAGCAATTTAGCATGGCCAATGCACCTAACCTGCACGTCTTTCAGGCTGTGAAAGGAAACTGGCGCACCCGGAAGGAACATAGAAACATAGAACAGTACAGCACAGAACAGGCCCTTCGGCTCACGATGTTGTGCCGAGCTTTATCTGAAACCAAGATCAAGCTATCCCACTCCCTATCATCCTGGTGTGCTCCATGTGCCTATCCAATAACCGCTTAAATGTTCCTGAACACACAGGCATGGGAAGAACGTGCAAACCCCATGTAGACTGTCACCCAAGGCCAGAATTGAACAACTGGAGTTGTGGGGCAGCAGTGCTAACCACTGTCCCACTGTGCTGCCCCTACTTTCGTCCAATTTTCCAAAAGATATGTAAGAGCAAGTTTCAAATTTTGCAGCACTTCTCACATGGAGGATAATGTCGCAAAGCACTTTAATACAACGAGATAAAAGATGAGAAGAGATGTGCAAATAGAGAAAGTTATCACATATGCTTACGAACGTTTCGAGACGTGACTACTATCTAATTACAGTACTGATATTTATTCATCCCCCTGCTTATTACGACACACCAAATATGTCCAGCTGATGTTGAAATTGAAAGGATTGATTCAGTACTCTAAACATTTAAAGATGTTATGCAAATGTATCAGTTTAAATGACATATTATTCATTTTAAATTATATATGATAAATTATACAGATTCAAGACTCTCAACCCACAACTATTTAGAAGTTGGATTGTCAGCACTGAACCAAGCCTGGTGCTACTTTGCAGGAATTTGCTGAAAAGACAATGGTGTCAGAATGACCTGTGCCTGTTGCTATTATTGTGAAAATTAGTCTGCAATGTGTGGTAAGGAAAAGATGTGCTTGAATTGCGAGTTGTCACAAGAGAGATGTGAATGATTTGCACCACAATGGTGCAAAATGAAAATGGCCACTCACCCAGAATATTCTGTGAGTTTCATCGAGTTTTTTTCATATTCATGTATGGGATGTGGGCATCGCTGCTAGACCAGCATTTATTGCCCATCCCTAATTGCCCTTCAGCTGGTGATCTGCCTCCTTGAACCACTGCAGCCTCTGAAGTGTAGGTATGACCGCAGTGTGGTGAGGGAGGGAATTCCAGGATTTTGACCAGCGACAGTGAAGGAACACTGTTATATGTCCAAGTCAGGGTGGTGAGTGGCTTGGAGGAGAATTTCCAGATGGTGGTTACCCAGTTATCTGCTGGTCTTGTTCTTCTAAATGGAAGTGGTTGTAGGTTTGGAAGGTGTTGCCTAAGGAATCTTGGTCAGTTCCTGCTGTGCATCTTGGAGATAGTACACACTGCTGCCACTGCTCATCGAGGGTGGAGGGGTTGAATGCTTGTGGAAGCGGTAGCATCAAGTGGACTGCTTCGTCCAGGATGGTGTCAAGCTTCTCGAGTGTTGTTGGAGCTACACTTATCCAGGTAAGTGGAGAGCACTCCATCACTCCTGATTAGTGTCTTGTAGGTGGTGAACGGGCTTTGGGGGAGTCAGAAGGTGAGTTATTTACCACAGGATTCCTGGCCTCTGACCTGCTCTTGTAGCCACAGTATTTATATGGCTAGTTCAGTTCAGTTTCTGGTCAATGGTGACCCCCAGCGTGTTGATAGCTGCTTAAACTCATCACAGAAATTTAAGTCTAGTAATTCATTCTGACAGTCTTCCATCTGGTGGGACGATGGTTTGCGCTGTGGTGGTCAATTCTGCATTAAATATTGTCTGGTGTGGCTCAGAAGCCGCACTTCAGCATGGCAACCTCTGCCAGATTTGCTGCAAAGGAAGACGGTGGGCTGAGAAGGTGGATAATATGCTGCCCCCTGGGCCTTCAACTGAGCTTTCCATTTCTGCTTGCCTTGGCTAATGTCCCTCCAAACAGTCAACCTCCGGAGGTCACGGCCGTCAATGGCTGTGTCCTCGTTGTATGCGTCTGTTTTTCAAATGAGATATTGAATCAAGGCCACATCTACCTTTTTGGATGGATGGAAAAGATCCTATGGAACTATAATTAATACTACAATATGCTTTTAACAATATGATAACTGTTAATGGTTGCCACTCAACCTCTCTGTGTGTGAAAGCGTGACGTCTCATTCCTTCGGGTAGTGCACTGTTGTTTGAGAGTTTTTAAAAACTGTTTTTTTCCCTCTTAACTCTCCATTCTGTCTCTTTCTCCCTCTTTTTATTTCTCTGACTGTACCTGATTTGACATTCAGATTACCCACTCTAATTTACCCTGGCTCACAGTCCTTTCAGTCAACCTTTCAAACCTTAAATCTGATGGATTAAGGAGATACACTGTTGGTCCCATTCATTCTTCTAGATCCCAGATGCACTGTTGCCCTGATCGCACTATTATCAGCTCATCAATTTACAGGACACATCAACTTGAGCTAAAGGATGCAGGGAATTGTCTAACTAATAACCAGCAAAACCCACTCCATTATCACTCATGTTTCAGGAGGTTTATAATGAGAAACACCATCCTGGCATTTGAATTAAGTTTATTTATTAGAGTCACAAGTAGGCTCACATTAACATGTAATGAAGTTACTGTGAACATCCCCTAGTCGCCACGTCCGGCACCTGTTCAGGTACACTGATGGAGAATTTAGCATGGCCAATACACCTTATCAGACTGTGGGAGCAAACCAGAGCACCCAGAGGAAACCCACGGAGACAACATGCAGACTCCGCACAGACAATGACCCAAGCCGGGAATCCAACCAGGGGTCCCTGGCGCTGTGAGGCAGCAGCGTCAACCATTGTGCCACAGTGCCGCCTCAGTAAATCTGACACTTACCTGGAAGAAGATCCAGAAAATCTGGGCATCTAAGGCGAATGTCAAGATGGGGGGATGTTGAATTCAGTGGAAATGATAGAAACTAGGAGCTGACACATGGGTGCTGGTGTCCTGAAAATTGAAGTAAAACAACTTTGGTATAAGATCAGCGAAAGACTTCTCTGTTCCAATGTAAAACAGGGGGCAGAATTCTCCTATTTTGAAACTAAATGCTGTGGCAAGAGTGAGAACATGAAGTGTTAGTCACTGTTGAAGCCGGTGGGCTATGGCCAAGATTTTCCATGCCCCCGCAGCGTATTTCATGGTGGAAGAGCCCGCCCGCCATTGGCCACCACAGTCAATGGGGTTTCCTGCTCTATGCATCCCTTGCTGTCGGGAAACTCGCGGCAGAGCTTCACCGTTGGCTGACCAGAAGATCCTGCTGGTGAGAACAACTGGAAAATCCCAGCCCAAATCTTCCAGCTCCAACTTCATTAATTATGCACCCAGGTGTTTTACACCGTATACCTGGTGGGGCAGGGCTGGATGGCACGTAGTCTGCCATTGATTCTGGTGGCCATATTGAAAAGGTGCCCAACATCACTGACCCACTATTGGGTCATAGGTGGCATGGTGGCTCGGTGGTTAGCACTGCTACTTCACAGCACCAGGGACCCGGGTTCGATTCCCAGTTTGGGTCGCTGTCTGTGTGGGGTTTGAACATTCTCCCCGTATCTGCACGGGTTTCCTCCAGGTGCCCCGGGTTCCTCCCACAGTCCAAAGATGTGCAGGTTAGGTGGATCAGCCAAGCTAAATTACCCCTTAGTGTCAGGGGGACTAGCTAGAGTAAATGCATAGGGTTATGGTGTTATGGGGATAGGGGCTGGGTAAGATTGTGGTCAGTGCAGACTCAATGGGTTGAATGGCCTCCTTCTGCACTGTAGAATTCTATGATTCTAAGATGGGCATTCTGAGAGCGAAGATGGATCTCCAGGAACAAGCTGAGTCTGGGAGATGGACTTACTCCCAGTTTGCATGCATTTAAATTGAATTAATGAACAGCCCACCCAACTTTATCAGCATTTCCCCTTTTACCACCGCGTTTGCCGATCCGGAACCGCGCCGTAATGGACCTGCTAAATAAAAGTCTGAATCGGGCGCTCCAGCTGCTGAAGAGGCGAGTTCAGAGCTTCCAACGGCTCTCTGACTCAGATCATTCTCTGGTTGTGGGGGGAGGGGATTGAGGCCAGGTCGTTGTCTGGGGGAGTGGGGGGAGGAAGGAGACGGGTAAGATGTATTTCAGGCAACGGGGGGGGGGGGGGGGGGGGGGCGGTAGCGGAGGGAGCTGGGGGGGGGGCAGATGGATCTCTGGCCGGGCGGGGAGGCAGATGGATCTCTGGTGGAAGGGGCAGATGGATCTCTGGTGGGAGGGACAGATGGATCTCTGGTGGGGGGGGGGTGGCAGATGGATCTCTGGTGGGGGCGCGGAGGGGGGCTGGGGGGTCCGCTGCCACTCTGCAGACGATTGGTGGAGGGAGGGGGGCAGGGGTGGCGATCGGTCTGGGTAGTGGGAGGGTGGATAAGGGGGACAGTGATGTGTGTGGGTAGTGGGGGTGGATAAGGGGGACAGTGATGTGTGTGGGTAGTGGGGTGGGTGGACAAGGGGGAACAGTGGTGTGTGTGGGTAGTGAGGGGGGATGGATAAGGGGGACAGTGATGTGTGTGGGTTGTGGGGGTGGATAAGGGGGATCGTGATGTGTGTGGGTAGTGGGGTGGGTGGACAAGGGGGAACAGTGGTGTGTGTGGGTAGTGAGGGGGGATGGATAAGGGGGACAGTGATGTGTGTGGGTAGTGGGGGTGGATAAGGGGAACAGTGGTGTGTGTGGGTAGTGGGGGGTGGATAAGGGGGACAGCGATGTGTGTGGGTAATAAGGGGGGGTGGATAAGGGGGACAGCGATGTGTGTGGGTAATGGGGGGTGGATAAGGGGGACAGTGATGTGTGTGGGTAGTGGGGGGGTGGATAAGGGGGACAGCGATGTGTGTGGGTAGTGAGGGGGGGTGGATAAGGGGGACAGTGATGTGTGTGGGTAGTGGGGGGGTGGATAAGGGGGTCAGCAATGTGTGTGGGTAGTGGGGGGTGGATAAGGGGGACAGTGATGTGTGTGGGTAGTGGGGGGTGGATAAGGGGGACAGTGATGTGTGTGGGTAGTGGGGGGTGGATAAGGGGGACAGTGATGTGTGTGGGTAGTGGGGGGTGGATAAGGGGGACAGCGATGTGTGTGGGTAGTGAGGGGGGTGGATAAGGGGGACAGCGATGTGTGTGGGTAGTGGGGGGGTGGATAAGGGGGACAGTGATGTGTGTGGGTAGTGGGGGGGTGGATAAGGGGGACAGTGATGTGTGTGGGTAGTGGGGGGGTGGATAAGGGGGACAGTGATGTGTGTGTGCACCATCGCTGCCGCTTTTCGCTCCCGGGCCGCTTTCTCCGCTTTCTGCGGTCCGGGAGCAATCTGACACGGGCGTGATTTTTCAAATTTTTTTCCAACTGCGCATGCGCAGTTCAGACCTCCAATCGTTTCGGCCGCGCTAAGCCCCGCCCACAGCATGAATGGGACTGGAGATGGCTGAGTGCGTATGGGGGCGCCTGAAAGCAGATTTCTAAGTCGGATCTGCATTACGCCCAGATTCGGCTCTTAGAATGAAAATGGTCAAATCGGGCCCACTGGGTACAGATAAAGTGGGTCCTGCAGACTCAGACACAGGTCCAGTTACTGCCATTCATCAAAGAGAATGTAAATCCTAAGGAGAAAGTGATGTTTCTTTCCCCTAATCCTTCCAATAGGAGGGTGGCACTTCTGTTGGTTGAGAGAGGAATTTGGTCCATGTCGATTAAACATTTGCACAACGGAATTCGAGAACAAAAACACTCTTCAGAATAGGACAAAAAAGGCATGACAAGAACTTGGGTCCACGTGCTACTGGAGTTAAATTGAGCCTCAGATAACAAGATACAGTGAAAGAAAAGTGAAAACTTGATCAGGACAGGATAAAATTGTGGCTGAAAGTAACCTGTGACCTTTATTCCTCTGTTGAACTGGGTGGGCGTATATAAAATGGGACTTCCACATTTGCAAGATTAACTAATTTGTCTCGGTCGCATTTTGTCCAGAGTTTCCACTTCCTACAACTGTACGAATAAACAGTGTTTTCACGATGCCCCGCCAGGAAGTGCTCTGTCGTGGTCAGTGGACAGACGTGCTTTGTCCCATACAGTAAACCCATTTTTTTCATGCCATGTGATTCACGTTTTCAAATATTGAAAGGCCTCGGAAGTTGGATGGGAACAGTATTGAAGGAGTGTCTGGTGGCACATTCCAGCTCCCAAGTGTGGTACTGCAGCACAGCAGAATTGGGGCTGTGATTCCCCCCAGACCAGAATTATACACTACCCTCCCCCCGAGGCACATTCTGAGATGGGTGGGAAGGGAGGGGGGTGTAAAATGACACAGACGGGATTCCCTTTGGGATCCCACCTGCCCCGGCCCAGGCGCAATTTCACGTGGGGCGAGCAGGGGCTCAGGTGGGGGTGCCCTGCCTCAATTTTTAAGGAGGCGGGCATGGCTCAGAGTAGGGTGGTACATTGAAAAATGAATGAGCCTCCATCTGGGGCAGGAAGGGGGGGAAGAGGGTCACCTCAGTCTGAAGGCCCCTTTACATTTGGGGCCCCATCTGCTCCAGGACCTGGGAGCTCCGGTCTCCTCCCCCCCCCCCCCCCCCACCACCCTGGGCTATCCCGCGACACTGAGATCACACCCCTCTCAACCCCCCCTCCCCTCCTCTCTGGGCGTCCCCTATCTCCCTGCCCCCAGGACCTCCAGGATTTCCCTCAAGTGGGGTCCCTGGGACTGAGGCTGAGGCATTGCACTGCAGTACCACTTCTGGCCACTCGAGCATTGTTGCTGGATGAGTTGTAGAGCTGTCGGCCAATCAGATTGTGAATCCAATAAATTATGAATTTTAAGTCGACTTCTGGCAGGGGAGTTCCTACGAATGGAAAGAAAAGGAAAATACTGCAGATGCTGGAAACCTGAAATAAACATAGAAAGTGCTGGAAATACTCAGCAGGCCGAGCTGAAAGGAACTGAACCCACCTCACAGATACTTTACTTGAATCACCAATGTCCAATTATTATCTTTCGACACATCTGCTCTCCATAAAACAGCAGCAACATAAATTGTCAAGCATTGTGTTTATTGCTTACCCCCAGGCAAGGATGGAATGATTTTATTACACGTCATTACGTTTTAGGAGTTATCTTCCCTCATACTTTTGTTATTTTTAACCTTCTTTGAATTCTCCAGTATGATACGGCCACTCCTGAATTGAGAAGGCAAATCAACAGCCTCCCCCTGGGCCTTTATGTCTTCCAGTATAGATTCCCACCCCTCCTACACACACACACACACCTTACCACCCCATCACACACACACACACACACACCTTACCACCCCATCACACACACGCACCTTACCACCCCATCACACACAGACACACCTTACCACCCCATCACACACACACACACACACACACACACCCCTTACCACCCCATGATACACATACACACACGCACCTTACCACCCCATGATACACACACACACACCTTACCACCCCATGATACACACACACCTTACCACCCCATCACACACACACACACACCTTACCACCCCATGATACACACACACCTTACCACCCATCACACACACACACACCTTACCACCCCATGATACACACACACCTTACCACCCCATCACACACACACACACACACGTAACCACCCCATGACATAGGGCTGGACATATCTTTTTGGTCTCCATGCCATCGTTGGCATTTTCTTTGATGTTGAAGCTATCTGCATCGTGAACGTGCTCTCTTGGATATCCAATATATTATCGTAGCATTAGTACGGTTTAGTTTCAAGTGATTGGTTGAATGTCTCCATAGCAATTAAACACTTGACAATAGCAGAATCTCTCATTTGCCCGGTGACATAAATTATCAGCACTTGAATGTTCCATTCATTACCGGATCAAACCATAATCTGGTAAGATTGCTGATAATATACCCGAAAGGCCAGAGCATGGAGCTGAGAAACTGCGACATTTCCGACACACCCCGGTACCCCTGAGCTCAATGTTTAGGCAATTGTAGCTGTTGGTAACCTTCTGACTTTAAATCAGAAAAGCTCAGTCTAAAATGATGAACGTTCTATTTTTTTAATGAATTTTTTTAGTATCAGTGACAAGATCGACACAGTCTAGGCTGTAGAATTTTGCATAAAGTATTTGAATCGGGTTAGTTTTGTGTTTCTTTTCAGTTTCAGTGCTATCTCCAAACTTCCATACCCACTGCAGGCAGTTCGATGGCAGAATGCCTCTTTGTAGCATTAAAATCTTCAGAGGTTCAGAAATCCAATGAACGGTTATGTATACATTCTTGAATTTGCTGTTTCATGGCAATGACCTGCCTCGATTGATATTATTATCCGGTGGTTTGTGGCTATCACAATCTCAATCGTGAGCTGCTGCACATACACTAGGGCAACCTTTGCTATCTGCGTGATTCTAGATTGAAGCGCATGGCAAAAAATTGGGGTCAGAACACTGGAGCCCTGTCTCTGACCCAGATTGGGGAGGTGAAAAGGAAAATAGTCATCTGTACCTTAATGAGCGTAATAGGGTCAAAAAGTAAAACAGTCGAAGAACCAAGTTTCAGTCCTTTAATTTTTCTTACCCAGGAGGCTGCAGGTGGCACAGTGATTAGCACTGCTGCCTCGCAGCGCCAGGGGCCCGGGTTCAATTCCTGGCTTGGGTCACCGTCTGTGTGGAGTCTGCACGTTCTCCCCGTGTCTGCGTGAGTTTGCTCCGGTTTCCTCCCACAGTCCAAAGATGTGTGTGTTAGGTGGATTGGCCATTATAAATTGTCCATTAGTGTCAGGGAGATTAGCAGGGTAAATATATGGGGGTTATAGGGACAGGGTCGGGTGGGATCATTGTCGGTGCAGACTCGATGGGCCAAATGGCCTCCTTCTGCACTGTAGGGATTCTATGATTCTATGACTGTACAATATGGATAACGCATGATGCTGCTGTGAATGTTTGAAGCTGCAACAATCACAAACACTTTATCAATCAGCGAAATGTACATAACATAAGGTTGCATCCAATCTTGGCCGACAGCAGAAGTAAATAAATGATTTATATTGACACCCAGAGAGACTATGTGGCATGGTCATTTCAGTTCACAATCTATCGGGACTGAAAATCACAGAAATCTTGCTATCCAAGCAAGAGAAGTCAGCAGTGCAGTTTTAAACTACCACACCGGTTAGGGGTGTCCAGTGACATGGAGAGGAAATCGAAGGCTCCCTCCAGTGTTGGACTGGTTCTGTGCTTATTCTCCTGCATTACGGCAGCAACACACTCCTGCCTGTTAGATTCACTCCGGAATGGACTTCATCCCAGGTCCACACCCTGGTAAGTGACAGGAAAATGGAGACAGGATCCATGCCCATTATATTAATCAGTATGCCTTTCGTAAATCTGCTTTCAGATCAGAGTGTGGGATAAATTTTGCTGCCAATGGCAGTGAACTGACAAGCATTTTCTTTTTCAATGCATTGACAATGTTGGGTTTGCTGACCAGAGCAACTCTTTCGCAAAATAGAGAAAATGATTAAAGTCCACACACGTCTGTAATTTAAATTACAAAGTGCATCACGGCATTCCATTTCAGGATTGCTCCTTCCCCGATCACCCAGAAAATCCATCCAATCACCAACCCTTCCTCACTTGATCCCACTATGGTTGACAATGTTGAAGTCACCCACCAATCATCTGTTGCAGTGACCCACTGCATTGCCTGATGACCTGGCTACCTGCTCACTGGCACAACTATTCAGTTATCCCATGCCCAAATAGCCAATTACCGTCCCAATCCACCCTTGAGCGGGACTTAGGCCCCTATCCCCAGACCAACAATTCAACCACCTGTCATCGGGGACTATTTGAGTTCAATAAACCCCCTTCTCCCACTGAGCAGCAGTTTTGGCCTACCCCACTCCCAGTGACCAGAACCTGATGCTCCTCAAAGAGGAATCATTTCACTCTTGCCCGTGCTTTCATTGACACATCACCCTCCACCTCCAGGTCGATGATCTGGCATCTTCAGAGGAACTGCCATATGACATTACAGCTAACCCAATGCAAGGTGTCAATAACAGTCCGAAAGACGTGCTGTTTAGATGCATTGGCCATGCTAAATTCTCCCTCAGTGTACCCGAACAGGCACCAGAGTGTGGCGACTAGGCGCCAGAGTGTGGCGACTAGGGGATTTTCACAGTAACTTCATTGCAGTGTCAATGTAAGCCTACTTGTGACTCTAATAAATAATAATAAAGTAAAAGTAAAGTAGTTATTAGTGTCACAAGTAGGCTTACATTAACACTGCAATGAAGTTACTGTGAAAATCCCCTAGTCGCCACACTCTGGTGCCTGTTCGGGTACACTGAGGGAGAATTTAGCATGGCTAATGCAACTAACCAGCACGTTTTTCGGACTATGGAAGGAAACCGGAGCACCCGGAGGAAACCCACACAGACATGGGGAGAATGTGCAGACTCCCCACAGACAGTGACCCGAGCCGGAACCAAACACGGGTCCCTGGCACTGTGAGGCAACAGTGCTAACCACCGTGCCACCCCTTCTTCTAATAATAGGAGAATAAAATAAGGTGAACAACCTTCTCCCTTTGCTCAACCAGTTCATCCCAGATATGCTGTCATCACCCTTTCTTTCTCACTCACCAGCCCAGGGAAAGCTAACTGGTGAATGGAATTATTACTGACGAGGGTTAATTGTCACTGGCTTGGACACAACCCACCAGCTGTCAGAGGTGAAAGTGGAATCTGAAAGTCTGTAGCATTCAATCCTGCTTCTAGGGCCTGTGGATTCAGGTATTTGAGGTGCCTTTCTAAGATGATATGTTGCTGCGCACGCATCACACTCACGTGGTACTACTAAGGGGCGGCACGGTAGCACAGTGGTTAGCACTGCTGCTTCACAGCTCCAGGGTCCCGGGTTCGATTCCCGGCTCGGGTCACTGTCTGTGTGGAGTTTGCACATTCTCCTCGTGTCTGCGTGGGTTTCCTCCGGGTGCTCCGGTTTCCTCCCACAGTCCAAAGATGTGCAGGTTAGGTTGATTGGCCAGGTTAAAAATTGCCCCTTAGAGTCCTGGGATGCGTAGGTTAGAGGGATTAGCGGGTAAATATGTGGGGATAGGTAGGGCCTGGGTGGGATTGTGGTCAGTGCAGACTCGATGGGCCGAATGGCCTCCTTCTGCACTGTAGGGTTTCTATGATTCTATGATTTCTATGATCACAAAGCAGCTGAAACTAATGGCAGTCCAAAGTCACCCTCACTGCTAATATCTGAGGATTCAACAGAAGTCAACATTGCTTTAGAGTTTATGGCATCAGCACTTCTAACCCTTTCCTGTTTAGATAACGGTCTCCAGATGGATGCTTGGACCACATGATTCCCGGCCTTGAGGCAGCTGCCTTCCGAGGAATTCAAGGCAGCACCTCTAGGGATCTGCAGGGCCATGTTCATGCCATCCATTTTCCTCTCTTGTGATCAGTGAACACTCAGATCCAGAACCCAGTACAACTAGTACGACTAGAGCCTGCTTTCTCTGTGCCACTTTCCCTCCCCTTGACAGCTCATGTGACTTTTCCAACAATGTTGAAAATGGGGGGAATAAAATGTTCTTTGGCTGACAATCAAGCATTACCCAATTGCGTAATAAATCTTTTTGCTTTCTGATTAGTGTAGGAAGGCAGTGTAACTATCACAAGGATGGATGTGTTGGCCAACTAATGACTGGAAAGTGGGAGCAAGTCATGTGGTGAAACCTCCAGGAATACTTTTGACCACAGTTGGCAACCCTATCAATAAACAATGCCATCACCTCAATCACTGAGTCTCGATCAGCAGCTTTGTTCTCCCAACAGAAGACTATTTTTTCTCACACTGTTTAATTTAAAGTTCTCCTAAATACTGAGTGAATAGATACACCTCAGGGCATAATAGCTTGCCATGAGACCAGAGCGTTCCAGGTCCAGTTCCTGGTCTGTTGAGTATTGAACTAGTTTATCTCACAGTGCAATAGCAAGGCTCTCCAGTTGACCTCAGCACCTGGTTTGTGAAAGGAGAAACAGCCTGGATTTCTGTTTAGAATCCTACCGTGCAGAAGTAGGTCATTCAATCCATCGAGTCTGCACCGACCACAACCCCACCCAGGCATTATCCCCCTAACCCCATGCATTTACCCTAGCTAGTCCCCCTGATACTAAGGGGCAATTTAGCATGACCAATTCACCTAACCTGGAATGTGGGAGGAAACCGGAGCATCCAGAGGAAACCCATGCAGACACGGGGAGAATGTGCAAACTCCATACAGACAGTAACCCAAACCGGGAATCGAACCTGGGTCCCTGGAGCAGTGAGGCAGCAATGCTAACCACTGTGCCACCGTGCCACCCTACTGTGCCACCGTGCCATCCTTAGGATTGCCATTCAGTGATTACTGTTGAAAAATACCCATATAAGGGTAGAGTGACCATGTCTCTGACACCGTCCATGGTCAGATAGTATCTTGCCTTTCAGAGTCCAGACACGCATAAGGAATGGTCATTTGAGTGAAGAGCCAGCTGATGAACTCTTGAGCAGCTGTAACCCAGTGAGAACCAACACTTGAAGGAGAGAACTGGAAAAAAATAAGCTTAAAAGAAACTCAAAGTAACACCTCAAATGTGCAGTAAAATGAAGTTCACAGCAGAGGTGCAGAAGCAAGAACAAACTCAATGAATCACAATGAATTAATAAGGGGGCTAAATTTTCTGAATTCTCTACATAGCTGGTCATCTCGTAAAGAAGTTGACCACCAGTCCATTTCAGAACTCACCCATTTCTTTCCACTAGAATCAATAGAATGAAAATGCAGTGGATTCTGGTGGATGGTCCCCCTCACCAGATACCACTCAGGCAGTGACAAGTGTTTTTAGTTCTGTAACATTGGGTGGAATCTTTGGACTCCCCTTGCCCCCCCCCCATACCTCCCCGTCAATCCCCCCACCAAAACCCCCCACCGCCTGCCCCCTACCCCCCACCGCAGCAGTTTTGTGGCAGCAGGGGTGGGGTGGCCAGCCATTGGCGGTGCTGGGATATTCTGATCCCACCCCGGGGTCAATGGAGTTTCCCATTGTTCGCACCCTCTGCCACCAGGGAACCCATGGCCAGGAGTCACCATCAGCAAGACCGGAAGATCCCACCAGCGGGAATGGCCAGGAAATCCCATCCATTGAGCGCACTCTGTTGGATTGGAAGGAAAGGAAACAAAATAGTGACAGCAAAGCGTGGTTCACCGTCCTAACCTATACATGTGTTTGTGGGACCTTCCTGCACGTGCAGTTTGGCCGCCGTCTTCCCTACAGTTGCATTTGGAAAGTACTTCATTGACAGCGTCAGTTTGGGGCATGAAAAGTATATGAAAGCAGATCTTTTCATTTGTACCTCAAATGGAATTGCAAAGCAATGGGTTTGAATGCAATCCCCACCTGTGTGTTTGTGCAGAATTGAGGGCGCTTTCTTCAACAAAACTAAACTTTCCGAGTTCAGCTTCACCCAAAGTGTGGTTTTTTCGGTGTTCTACTTATCCCCATCTCCTCTGCATTCTATTACAATAACATTACATTTGCACCTTGCGTTGCACAATTTAGCTCATTCGGTGACACTACAACGTTAGCTCTGTAATGTCAGTGTCACGTTCCACTGCATCAGATTTGTGAGACAAACAACATTTGCAGCAGGTCCCTCATACATCCTGTGCACATAACAAAAAAAAACTTCAATATCAATCCTTTATCATACAAGTCATTTTCCACACAAAATCACATTGTATTTTGTCAATCAGCCACGTGATTGTGGAGAAGAGAATGTGAACCAAATGAAAGAACACCTGCTTGATGTTGAAACAGGACAACTTACGTTCAAAGTAGTTCTGCACTCAGGAACAATAAGATCAACTTCAGATCGCACAACGGACCCTATGCTTCCTATTTAAATATTAATTTTGGAATTCAAATTATTTCTAAGTGTGTCATATTGCAGTTTCCCATTCTACTTCAGATTCCAATGATGAACCATAAGAAGTCTCAAAGCACCAAGTTAAAGTCCAACAGGTTTATTTAGAATCACGAGCTTTTGGAGCGCTGCTCCTTCAGCAAGCGAGTGGCTCGCCACTCACCTGATGAAGGAGCAGTGCTCCAAAAGCTCGTGATACCAAATAAACCTGTTGGACTTCAACCTGGTGTTGTGAGACTTCTTACTGTGCCCACCCCAGTCCAACGCCGGCATCCCCACATCAATGTTTAAACCTACATCAAAATGTGATAAGATCATAGATTTGAGCTGAAAATTTCCCATCCTACCCGAAGGGGGAATTGTACCGGGCGGGACAGAAAATTCAGAGGATCATTTAAATGTCCGTTGAGCTCGGGCAGGGATTTCCGGCCTTGGGAGTGTGCGTCCGGAAAATCCTGCCCTTGGTGTGAAGGTCAATTCAATAACTTCACTTGGGGAAGGAAATCTGCCATCCTTACCTGGTCTGGCCTACATGTGACTCCAGATCCACAGCAATGTATTTGACTTTTAATGCCCTTTCAAACAGCCCAGCAAGCCACTCATTTCAAGGACAATTCGGGATGGGCAATAAATTCCGGCCCAGCCAGTGACGCCCACATCCCATGAATGAATTTTTAAAAAGTTACATTGCTTAAACTTCATGGCTGGAATTTTAACACCCCCACCCCCCACCCCCTCGCCCCCACTCGCCACGGGAATCAGAGCGGGTGAGGGGCGGACCATGGAAAGGTCCATTGACCTCAGGCAGGATTTTGTGGTTTCGGGACAAGGCCGTAAAATCCCGCTCCATATGTCAGGACATAAAGAGCGAAATAACCTCATTAACTATTGACCCTGTGCAATCCAAGAATGAAACAGATTCTATTGTAAGCTTCCCCCGCCAAAAATCTATCTCCTTCTTTCAGATGCGGATTTTTAAAAAATTTCAAATTCCTGTATTTAGTAACTCTTATTTCTGAAATCTAATAAAATGTCTCTCAGCATTCTTGCCGTGCGCCTACACAAAACGCTTTCGGTTCTGCAAGTTGCTTCAGGTGAGTGTAAAGAAAAGATAAGGTGGAATATTATGATCAAACCTCACTGATTGCACTGCTCTCAGTTTCGAATGGAACATTTCCTTTCACAGGTTTTATCACTGCATCCTCACAAGAGGTGTCTGATGGAACATTGAGCCGCAAGTCAACCAGGGCGGTACCCACCAACCCGACAGCCAATACTTTCAGCACACAACCTGCGTCACCCACCAACCTCTAGCCTCAACCTCTAGAAAAAAAAAAGCTTGCCTGCTTTCCCACCGATGCATATCGTCAGCTGTTTCTTATCACACCGAGCAAACCTTGTTGTGGGTCGAACGTGCACAGAGTAAGCTGAAGGCGCACCTGATACAATCGAATGAGCTGAAAAATGCAAAATCTTCCAAAACATCGGAAGAATGCTCATGAGGGGAAATATGTTCGTAATGGCACAGGCTCAGATTAAACAGAAAGAAAATGGCTCGAATGATTTGCTTAACTGGTTCGCCTTGAGGGGAAAAAAGCTCAGACCCTGAATTATTTACCAAAATGAGCAGTATAATCAGCCGTGGACAATAGCTTTGCATTTTGAGACTCATATTGTAAGTTATGATCATAGTTATAATGAAGAACCCCTATCACTGCTAGTGTTAGAGTGTGCATTGTCTCTTGTCTCACATTTAATGTACCCTGTATGTACTGGGTAGTTTCCCTAATTTGAAAGTAAAAGTAGACAATTACATTTCATTCCAAGACAAGGAGGAGACAGTATGTGTCGGCTCGCTAAATGAGCAGGAGCGACAGCTGCATCTCCCTGTTTCTCCTTGTTACTTCCCGCCTTCTCTTCTGGAACGGCTGATTCCTTCGACGTTGGAGGCCACCCTGCAGTTCTGGCTGACAGAGAAACTCTCCTACTCTTACCACCTGCCATTGGTGCACTGCAAGGATTTACAGTTTGATAATCAACCTGCTTAGCCACGTCACAAATGCACCTTCCATGGCCAACAAGTCCTGGGGTGGGACTCAAACCCCCTGCTTCTGGCCCAGAGGTAGGGACGCTGCCCATTGCGCCATAACCCTCCCCCCTCACTCCGTCCACCACCTTAAACACTCACTCCCTCCACCACCAATGCACAGTGGCAGCAGTGTGTTCCATCTGCAAGATACACTGCAATAACTCATCAAGGTTCCTTCCAAACCCATGACTCTAAGGCCTTGACAGACAAGGACAGCAGATGCATTGGAACAGCACCACCTGCAAGTTACCCTCCAAGCCACTCACCATCCTGGCTTGGAAATATGTCATCGTACCTTCACTGTCACTGGGTCAAATTCCTGAAACTCCCTCCCAAGAGAGGGAGCACTGAGGGAGTATGTACACCACATGGACTGCAGTGGTTGAAGAAGACAGCTCACTTTCTGAAGGTCAATTAGGGATGGACAATGAATGGTGGCCTTACTAGCGATACCCACATCCTGTGAAAGAATTATTAAAAATCTTGCTACATGGCACAGAATCCTGGGTCTGTTATAAGCACGACATCACAGCTCTGGAATGTTCCACCAAAGGCAGCTGAGGCCCATCGTGAGAATCAATGCAGAATAAAATCGTGAACAATGAGGCTCTCCATTGTGCTGGGCCCAGCAGCATGGAGACCACCCTCCAGGAAATTCCATCTAGATGGGGAGGCCACGTCTCCTGTATGGATGTCTGCAGGATTCCCAGGCAGATCTTCTATTGGGAACTGCAGGGCAAAAAACATTGAGGTCATCGGTACAATAGGAGGACACCCAAAAAAGGGGCCTTACAACTTCTGCATTGCAGAAGAAAACACTACAGCTGGCTGGCTCATTTGGAAGCAAGCACTAAAATTCAGTTCTTTATGTTTCGAGGGCCAACTACACCAAACATACAATATCTGACATGCCCAGAGGAAGGCCAGAGGTGGTGCAGCTGTTGAGGTTCCCCCCAGCACTATTAACACTACGAACAGCCCGTTCTGTGGGTGTTCAGGTTGATCCTGCCCCAGGCTCTTCAGTCATAAAAAGACCTTCAGAAGATGATGAAATCACTTACAGCTTGGTCATACTTGAATAGTGAGGAATCTAACAGTAACAATACTCAGGTTGATTTGCCAATTACACCACATTCTCCAAGTTTATTGATGCCTTTCTCTAATCATGTGCCATCTGCATGTGTTGAAATCATACTTCCAATGTCCAGGTTCAAATCATTTTTGTCAATGGTGGTGCATTGTGGAGCACTACTTTGCAGCATTTGTCAATCCAAGTAATTATCTTTAACTCTTCTGTTTTGCAGCCAGGTTGCTATCCATCCTACTTCTTCTTCTTTGGCAGGCTCAGGGATGACTTGCTTCGACTCCAGGGAGGTGGATTCTGCGGTGGCTGAATGATCCAATCCTGGAGCCGCAGATTCTGCCAAGGGTTTGGTAGACGGTGTTTGTTGAGGTGGGGGGTGCGGGGGGGGGGGGGGGGGGGGTGCAGGGGGGGGGGGGCGGCAGGGGGTGGGATGTTCTGGATTCTGCACTCTCTTTCCGCTGTTTACGCTTGGCCTCCGCATGCTCTACTCGGTGACGCTTGAGGTGACTGGCGCCTTTGCAGATGCTTCTTCTCCTACTACTTGTCCCCTGACTTTATATGTTCTGAAATTAATAATGAGTATACTGTGTGGTACTTTATCAAAAACCTTATTCACCCTCCCTGTTGCTTTCTCAAAGAATTCAATAAAGTTGCTCAAACGCAGCCTTCCCTTTTGAAATCTGTTCTGATGATACTTGATTTTATTTTAAGTTTCTAGATGCTGTTACCATCTTTGAAGATGGAATTTTCCCATCCCGCCTTCCACATGAATCGTAGCGGGCGGAACACAAACCATGCAAAGATCCGTTGACCTTGAGAAGGATTTTCCGGTCTTGGGGTGAGCGCAGCCGGAAAATCCCACCCCACGGATTTCATTATCTTTCCTAGCAATGACATTCAACTAATTGTGTGTAAGGGTACCTCTGCTATTTCTTCCCTAACTTGATTCATATTTGTCCAGAGTGCTGCCACTGGATGTAAAGTGACAAAAATGGTTCAAAGGTTGACACTTTGAAAAGAATTACACTTTTCACACACAGATCCTCTTTGTTCATGCTACACTTCTGTCATCAGGGATTGAACTAAAGGATGATCCTTTTCCACCGATTGTCATTTTGCAGCTCTTTCTACAATCCCATTGGCTCCATGGACTGTACTTCGTTAAAGGTTGTAAACTGGTTAGCACTGGAATCAATCTCATTCCAATTGGTTAATTTGCACTGAAGCTAAATTAGCCCCAGTTTAACCCTTCAGGCAGTTACATTATCAACTGGCTAACAATAAAAGAGTTTTTTTCCCCAGACAATTAAAGCCAAAGTATCTGTCAGTTGGACTACTCAAACTTTGTAAAGCAGTAAGATCGGCAAAACGATCAGCAAGATCTGTGTATCAATGATGGGAGTTGCATTCCAGTCTCCAGGAAGTAGAACTACTTGCTTCAAATGGGACACTATAAACTTTTTTAAAAATCTGCTTATGTAGTCTGAATCCAGATGGCTTGGAAAACATTAGCTCCTCCACAGCAAAGTTAATAGCATGTATCAGTTTTGAGTGTGCAGCACTAGGCTGGGAAGTTTTAGCCTGTGCAGTGTGGTCTATCTGTCAAAGCTATGACTGTTTGGACAAACTACATTATGCATAAACATTTGTATTCCACTGTGGAAGCCGGAATGAGTTTAGGTTGTCATGGGAAACATAGCTGGGAAGATGTATGAGGAAGCAATCAATCATGTATGAAATATGCCATTTTCTTTCCCACCAAGTGGGACAAAATTATATTGAACTGTTGACTAATCTTTGTTCCTTTTAGTGATGGGAGATCCATCCAGATTGTTATGTTTTGCCTGAGGCCTCCTCTCTCACTCTTTTCTAATTATTGCTAAAGAACTCACTGATACCTGCCATGAAGCTTGGGCCATCTTCCTCCTTCTGTCTTCCCGACGTCCAAGTTTTTATTGCACTGTTAGAAAGAGATTGGACTCCCTTAGCCTGACATTGTAGATAAGAACATAAGAACATAAGAAATAGGAGCAGGAGTAGGCCATCTAGCCCCTCGAGCCTGCCCCGCCATTCAACAAGATCATGGCTGATCTGAAGCAAATCAGTTCCACTTTCCCGCCTGCTCCCCATATCCCTTAATTCCCTTATCGATCAGAAATCTATCTACCCGTGATTTAAACATATTCAACGAGGCAGCCTCCATCACTTCAATGGGCAGAGAATTCCACTGAGATCACTGAATAGGAGAGATCACCGAATAGGAGCGAGTGCTGTCCTTGCTGCTCTCTGCCCTTAAGTCTTTTGGGTTTACAGTAAGTAAAATTAGTCAAGTAATGCAAGTGTGTTTTTTATGTCAAGCATTTGAGATTCAAATGTCTTGATGGTGCTGTAGAGTGTACTGCAGAATCTTGTAGATTTTGAGGAGTAAATATGATTATGATGTCTATATTAAATTGGATAATTGTTTTCCATTCCACATATTACAATTTGAATTTCCTGCAATGTTATTTTGATTGAAGAATTATTCAATGGGCTTCTCCCTTTCATTTAACAAGATGGCCTCTTCAGTGATCGAGCAAATCCTGCTAAAGGTAAGACTTACCAAACACTAAAACTAAATTCCTCATCCCCTTGTAAAGGATTATCACCATGATCAACTCATGTTAAAGGTGACTGGGTGGAAGTGATCTCACAGTGTTGGCTGCGGGTTCGCAGATGGTTTATGAGCCCTATCTTAGCCTCACTGGCTCTCTCACATTGAAATGTCAGTTGGAAGAGGTGCTGGCACATTGTTGGCTTGAGAAGTTACCCATTTTCTCTCTCATACTCTTCTCTCTCGATGGCTGATCTTAGAGATTGGAAGGTTTTGACATCATTTTCAATCTTGGATCACCATCTTGAATGCAATTGGGCATCCAATTCCTGTGCGTTGATGTTAGTAGAGCTGTCCGTCATGGAGGCTTTGAAATTGTCTTTGAAACATTTCCTTTGGTTTCTGTGTGAATGTGCTCCCCTGATGTTGCTCTGTGTAAAGCGCCTGTTTGGAGAGTCTAGTGTCAGCGATTCTGATGCCATGCCCCATCCCTCTCAGACAATCTGAGACCATTATAACATCTATACTTGGCATGTCTGCACCTTGGATAGTTTGTTCTTTTGTTCTCCCACTTGATTTGCAAGATCCTTTTAACACAGCAATCTTGATGTGGTTCTAGGGCCTTGGAATAGCATCTATAAATTGTCCAAATTTCGGCATCTTAGAGAAGTGTGGAGAGAACCACTGTCCAATAGACATTGAGTTTAGCGGCAGGTCTGATATCATGATTCTCAAACTCAAATGGCTGAGGTGGTACATTGGATTCAGTGTTATACCTTCTCATTAATGTCAGCTTTTTGGATTAGATAGCTCCCAAGATGTGAGAAGTAGGGGGATTTTTGTACATGACACCGTGAATGTCAGTTGAAGTGAATAGATTTAATCCATTTGGTGTGGGTTGATGTGGGTTCAGGGCCATGTTTTTGTAACTTTAGTGAATACATCGATTACCTTTTTGTAGTTCCTCAGACTGATCGCTAACTGGTGCATCATTAGGAATGGTTGGATCATTGGTTGTGACCTTTGGCCATCTGAGGTCGAAGAGTTTACCACCAATAGGTTTATTATCACACCTGTGGGGAGACTGTCGATGTTAAGCTGTTGCATTGCCACAAGAAAGATTGGGAATACTGTTGGTGCAGTGACACACAGCTGTTTGACAGCTGTTTTGACAGTGAAGGGGACTGTGGTGGAGCCATTACATAGAATCACAGAATCCCAACAATGCAGAAAGAGGCCATTTGGCCCATTGAGCCTGCACTGACTCTCCAAAGAGACATCTCACCCAGACCCTCTCTATACCTCTTACTGTAACAGTGCACATTTCCATGGCTAAACCACCTGCACATCTTTGGACTCATGCATTGTCCTATTGCATACTGTTATGTCAGAGGCAGATGATGTTTGTGAACACCCATATCTTTGTAGCACTTTCCAAATTGCATTTTGACTCTCCGAAATAAAGGGTTTTGTGACATTGAAGAAAGTCATGCACAAAGGGGTGCTGTCTACACTTTTCCTGAATTTGGCATGCTGTGTAATTATGTTGGTTGTTCCTTTGATCCATAGAATCCTTACAATGTATAAGGAGGCCATTTGCCCCATCGAGTCTGCAACGATTCTCTGACAGAGCAACTCACCCATAGTCCCACATATTTATCCCACTAATTCACCTAAACTAAATATCTTGGGACACTAAGGGGCAATTTGCCATGACCAATTAACGTAACCTACACATCTTTGGACAGTGGGAGGAAACCGGAGCACTTGGAAGAAACCCACGCAGACACGGGGAGAACATGCAAACTCCACACAGTCACCCAAGGCCGGAATTAGAATCATAGAATCCCTACAGTGCAGAAGGAGGCCATTCAGCCCATCGAGTCTGCACTGACCACAATCCTACCCAGACCCTATCCCCGTAACCCCACATATCTACCCTACTCGCCCCCCCTGGCACTAAAGGGCAATTTTCCGTGGCCAGTCAACCTAACCCGCACATCTTTGGATTGTGGGAGGAAACCGGAGCACCCGGGGGAAACCCAAGCAGGCATGGAGAGAATGGGCAAACTCCACACAGACAGTCAGCTGAGGCCGGAATTGAAACCGGGTCCCTGGTGCTAACCACTGTGCCACCGTGCTGAAATTGATCCCGAGTCCCTGCCACCATGCCGCAAATGGTGGATAGGAAGCTGCACTGGAGCTATGGAAGGATCTCCTTTGCAACTGGTGAAAGGCATTTGAGATTTATTCTTGTTAGGACTTTGTTAACTGCTGAGAAAATACCTTTTCAAAAACATCCATTTATGGAATGTGGCTGTCACTGGCTGGGCCAGCATTTATAGTCCATCCCTAACTGCCCTTGAACTGAGTGGCTTGCTTGGTCATTTCAGAAGAAATTTAGGAGTCACATGTAGACCAGACCAGGTAAGGGTGGCAGACATCCTTCCCAAAAGGGCATTAGTGAACCAGATGGGGTTTTACCACAATCGGCAATTGTTTCATTAAACTTTTAGGATTGGTTAGGTAGGTCAGGTGCTTCTCACGTATTGGTGCAAACTTAATGGGTTGAAGGGCCTCTTCTGCACTGTGTGATTCTGTGATGCAGTGACCTGAGATAGCGGGCAGTAAGCTCCAGTGCCTGAGATATTGACATTGTGGAGATTCTTGAGCTGACGAGGGATAATTCAAAGGCCATAATGGTGGCTGCACTTACTTTGGAAAGGGAAATCATGAGAAAAATGCAGAACTCATGGAGCTGGCTTTGCTATCAAAAACAAACTCATGAAGAGACTCCATGAATCCTCTGAATCAGTGAGCATCTTATGACACTTAATCTTAAACTCAGAAGCAATCAATCTGAAGCTCTCATCAGTGCATAGGCACCTACCTTGGACTCTGAGTAAAAAATGAAACAATCCTTCTGTTCCAAAATAGACACAATTCTGGCAAGTGTACCATCACAGCCATACTGGTATCATACCTCTCAGTGATTTCAATGGCAGGGTGGGGGGACAACCATACTCTTTAGCCAAACACCACTGGAAAGCATGGAGTTGGAAAAGTCCTAACTCAGCAGTGTACGCCTCCTTACCCTGTGTACCGAACACGATCTTGTGGTCACTGATACTCTTTTTGGTCAAAAAGGTTTCAAGACAACCTGGTGACACCCAAGATCGAAGCACTGGCATCTAATAGACGATGTGATAGTCAGGAATCAAAATGAATTGCATATTTTACGTGCTGTAGTTTTGACCAATAAATGGACTGATCATTCACTCGGTACTGGCACTTGAGGCAGCATGCCAAAGGAACCCGCCTCCAAGGCAGATGGGGAGAAAGTTCAAGGTTTCTGGCCTGTCAACTGACACCAGGCTCCAGGGATTTCAAGAGCAAATCAGTTGGAGATGGATTTTCACACCATGAAGCAATCCCCAAGATGACTCGCAATCATTGATATTTACCATCACGTATACATACGCTCCAGCAAATCCTCCGACACACCGCATAAATATACCAAGACTAGTTTGATAAGAACAATGCAGAAATATGCAAATACATTGATTGTAAACACATACTGAACCTGACAAAAGGATCCAAACTCCACAGGAAAGACATTTGTTACCATTGTCCACTTGGACTCAGTGGCAATAAGTGGCACTTTCAAGAAAGAGTTATGAATAGTGAAAAGAAAATATCTGGAATGTTAAGTTAAGGTGTACAATGCACATTTGTAGTCTATTGCTGTTCATTGCTAATACAGTCCACTTTGTATATATATATATGATTATGAGTGTTAGTCTCACAGGAGTAGCTGACAAGGTGACCACTCTCAAAACTCCTGAATACTTTCCTTTTTGCACCATGTTGGGAATCTTGGTTGCCATTGTTTTCAGCAGTGAATTTAGTTTCAGTGGGAAAGGAGGGTACTTGGGAGACTATCTGCTGCTGCGATATGGTATTGGTTTCTATTTGAAATCTTGGGTAAGAATTTAATGTCCTCCCCATGGTGAGTTTGGTGATGGGGGGCATTAAGTCAGGCAAGAAGTAGTGGCTGGGACCATGCCACCTTTCCGCCTTCGCCACAATTTAGCTCGGTTGGGAGGCCCGTTGTTGATCTGCTACAAATTGAGGACCTAAAATGGGCAATTAATGTCCACATAATCTTAGAATCCCGACAGCACAGAAAGAGGCCATTCGGCCCATCGAGTCTGCACCGACCACAATCCCACCCAGGCCCTACCCCCATATCCCTACATATTTACCCACTAATCCCTCTAACCTACGCATCCCAGAACACTAAGGGCAATTTTAGCTTGGCCAATCAACCTAACCCGCACATCTTTGGACTGTGGGAGGAAACCGGAGCACCCGGAGGAAACCCACGCAGACACGAGGAGAATGTGCAAACTCCACACAGACAGTGACCCAAGCTGGGAATCGAACCTAGGTCCCTGGAGCTGTGAAGCAGCAGTGCTAACCACTGTGCTACCGTGCCGCCCTGTGCTACCGTGCCGCCACATAAGGGCCTCATCTCACTATTTCTGGTATTAACCCAACGGCGAGTGGTGGAGTTCACCATACGGCGAGAATTACAAGCAAATGTTGCCATGCTCCCTTGCAGACTGTCCGTTAATCCAGTGCCTGATCAACAAACTGGCGCCAGGTGGGGAGAGGACACTGAAAGTCTTGTCCACTGCCAACTTACATAGCAAATTACTGTGTAAATTTAAGTGTCTTGATATGAATAGAAAGCTGGTTAACAAACAGGAAGCAAAGAGTTGGAATAAATGGGTCTTTTTCCAATTAGCAGGCAGTGGCTACTGCTGGTACCGCAGGGATCTGTGCTAGGACCCCAACTGTTCACATTATATATGAATGATTTGGAAAAGGGAACAAAATGTGTTATTTGCAAATTTGCACATACAAAGTTGGGTGGGAGGGTGAGCGGTGAGGAGGATGCAGAGATGCTTCAGCGTGATTTGGACAGGCTGGGTGAGTGGGCATATGCATGGAAGGTGTGATATAATATGGATAAATGTGAGGTTATCCATTTTGGTAGCAATAGTAGGAAGGCAGATTGTTATTTGAATGGGTGTAAATTAAGAGAGGTGCATACTCAATGAGACCTTGGTGTCCTCATGCATCAGGCACTGAAAGTAAGCATGCAGGTACAGCAAGCAGTAAAGAAGGCAAATAGTGTGTTGGCCTTGATGGCAACAGGATTTGAGTATAGGGCTCGGGATGTTTTACTGCAATTGTGTAGGGTGTTGGCGAGGCCACACCTGGAGTATTGTGACCAGTTTTGGTGTCTTTATCTGAGGAAGGATTTTCTGGCCAAAGAGGGAGTGCCTTTAGGTTTTACCAGGCTGATTCCTGGGATGGCAGGCCTGGCATATGAGGAGAGACTAATTAAATTAGGATTATGTTCATTGGAGTTTAGAAGAGTGAGAGGGAATCTCATAGAAACTTATAAAATTCTAACAGGATTATACAGGGTAGATGCCTCTCCCCACCTGGCGCCAGTTTGTTGATTTGGTTTCATGGTTTGAAGGTAAGGGGTAAACATTTTAGGACTGAGGTGAGGAGAAATTTCTTCACCCAGAGAGTGGTGAATCAGTGGAATTCACTACTCCAGAATGTAGTTGAGACCAAAATGTCTGATTTCAAGAAAGAATTAGGGGCCAAAGGGATCAAGGGATCTGGGGGAAGGCGGGATCAGGATATTGAATTTGATGAACTGCCATGATCAAAATGAATGGAAGAGCAGGCTCAAAGGGCCAAATGGCCTACTCCTGCTTCTATTTCCTATGTATGTTTCCATGTAACTCCCTTCAGACCCTCCAATGCAAACGCATCTGTAATCACCCTCCCACCATCGCCTATAGACCACCATCATCTGGATCCAAGGCTCGGTGGCTGTTGTACCGGCAGCAGCTACCATCGCCCCAGTGAAGAGCTGCTGGCCTCTGATTGGTGGGATTTCTGTTCCAGGGTCCTTGATCCCGGGGAGACCCGTAATTGGCCTTTCAAGTGCCTAAGTAACAGTTAATACAGTGGGCCTTCCCAAAAAGAGGTTACACCAGTTCTTCAGCCAGTGGCCGAGACCCCTATTGCCTCCAGCCTCTGTAGTAAGCATGAGTTATTCTAATATTGCCTGACTTGCCGAGTACGTGAAACATTTTCTGTTTATTTCAGATTTCTAACTTCTGCAGCATTTGACTTTCATTTAAACAGAAATGAACCTTAATAAAACATTCCATCAGCATCATTTGGAGCATGCTGTCCATTTCTGGGCACCACTCTTTAGGAAGGATGTGAAGGCTATAGGGATTTATAGGGTAAAGATTCATTAGAATGGATCAAGGGATGAGGGACATTAATTACATTGTTACCAAGTTTATAAGATTATTCCGCTTTAAGACCAATAATTTAATTTGGAGTAATATGTAGGAATGAATCAGGGGTCATGTGAGCTGTTCTGAATTCTGCCTGACAACAAATTTGGGTGGCTTAATTGTTAAAGGTTATTGGGTTGGGCAAAGAGAGATCCAGATCTTTTTGCTGGGAAGAAGGTGGAAGATAGTCACACCTGTAAACAATAGCAAGAGTATCTGTGATGGCTGTAGGTGAACTGTTATAGAATCATCGAATCATAGAAACCCCACAGTGCAGAGGGAGGCCATTCAGCCCATCGAGTCTGCACCGACAACAATCCCACCTCGGCCCTATCTCCGTAACCCCACATATTTACCTCACTAAGCCCTCTAACCTACACATCCCGGGACACTAAGGAGCAATTTAGCATAGCCAATGCACCGAACCCCGCACATGTTTGGACTGTGGGAGGAAACCGGAGCCCCCAGAGGAAACCCACGCAGACACGGGGAGAACATACAAACTCCACACAGACAGTGTTTCCAAAGGGGGGATTTTATGGAGCCCAGAAAAGTAGGAAATGCGCAGGGTGACTTAATTAGGCAGATGTGTTCATTTTACCACAGCAGGTTGAGACACAGAGATGAAATCAGCAGCAACATGTCAAGCATCGTGTTGATCTGTGATAGGTTCCTAATGTAATGCATTTCCATGCCATATATACTCATTAATGTGAAATAGTTTTAAATAAAGTCTTATCTTCAATATTAAGTTAGCGGTGCAGCAGAATCTCATGGCATCTGGTTCACGTTTGATTAAAAGCAATGTCCACCTGTCAGCTTTATGTAGTTCAGTCAAGCTAAAAAAAATGAGGGGCCTAAAGGGCAGTGTCAGTACTGTCCAAATGTATGTTCATCTCATGGTGTTGGCTGGCATTGCCCTGACAGGGCTTTAAGTTCACCTATAGCATTTCAATTAGCCCTGCTGGGGGTACTTTTGGACAAGGTCCTTGGCAGTGCACAGAAGGGAGGGCCAGCTGACCCTCAAGTTCAGCCATGTCCCACAGGGTACACCACTGAACACTAACGTGAACATTTCCTCTTTGGAAAGCAACTATCTCATTCCCTATTGAAAGAATATACGGACTCAACATCAGCAATGGTTTCTGGCAGCAAACTCCACATCCTATTCAACCTGTGAGTAAAGAACATCTTTGGAACATTTCCTTTCATTCAGTTTAAAGCCAGACTATGCATTTGAATAAATTCCAAGAATATTATAAAAACAAAATGCTGCGGATGCTGGATATCTGAAATAAAAACAGGAAATGCTGGAAATGCTCCACAGGTCTGGCAGCATCTGTGGAAAAGGAAACAGAGATAGCTGTGTAAGGCCGATGACCTTTGATCCGCAGTGGGAAAAGTTAGAGTTGCAATAGGTTTCAAGTAAATGAAAGGGGGAACTTGGGAAAAGAACAAAAGGGAAGGTCTGTGATGATATCATCCTATGGCTATCATCCACACCTAGAGTATTGTGTGCAGTTTTGATCTCCTTTTCTGAGGAAGGATGTTCTTGCTCTCGAGGGAGTGCAGCGAAAGTTTACCAAACTGATTCCGGAGATGGCGGGACTGATGTATGAGGAAAGATTGACTAGGTTAGGATTGTTTTTGCTGGAGTTCAGACAAATGAGGGGGGATCTGATAAAGACTTATAAAATTCTAACAGGACGAGACAGGGTAGATGCAGGGAGGATGTTCCCGATGGTGGGGGAGTCCAGAAACAGGGGGTCACAGTCTGAGGATTCAGGGTAGACCATTTAGGACGGAGGTGAGGAGACGTTTCTTCACCCAAAGAGTGGAGAGCTTGTGGAATTCATTACCACAGGAAGTAGTTGATGCCAAAACATTGAATGCATTCAGGAGGCGGCTGGATCTAGCACTTGGGGTGAATGGGATCAAAGGTTATGGGGAAAAAGCAGGATTAGGCTATTGAGTTGGACAATCAGCCATGATCGTAATGAATGGCGGAGCAGGCACAAGGACAAAAGGCCTCCTCCTGCTCCTATCTTCTATGTTTCTATGTGATGGAGTGAACAGCAGTAGAGATTAAATAACAAAAGGATGCAAGTCACAAGGTGAAAAGGAATGATAATGGAACACAAAAAGAAACAAAAGACGTGTGAACGGTAAGAATCATCAACTATCATCCAACAGCAATAAATAGGAAAGAGAGAAAAATGAGAGAAAATGAAAACCGGCAAAGTAAAGGGAAGCAAGATGGGAGCTGAAGGTAGAATCTGAAATTTTTGAACCCAATGTTGAGTTTTTAAGTTTATTTATTAGCGTCACAAGTAGGCTTACATTAACACGGCAATGAAATTACTGTGAAAATCCCCTGGTCATCACAATCTGGCACCTCTTCGGATACACTGAGGGAGAATTTAGCATGGCCAATGCACCTAACCAGCACGTCTTTTGGACTGTGGGAGGAAACCGGAGCACCCGGAGGAAACCCACACAGACACAGGGAGAACGTGTTTGATTCCTGCACAGACAGTGACCCACGTCAGGAGTTGAACCCAGGTCTGTAAAGTGTTCAGTCGAAAGGTGAGGCGTGGTTCCTCCAGCTTTGTTGAACATCATTGGACCACCACAAGAGACTGAGGACAGAAAGGTCAGAGTGGGGGCAAGGAATATTAAAATGACAGGTGGACAGGAAGTTCAAAGTCACACTTGCAGACTGACAGGAGGTGTTCTGCAATCGGCATTTGATGTCCCCAGTGTAGAGAACCTATTCAATGAAAAGTACAGAAGAACAGACCAGGAAGAGCACAAAGGGCACCGAATAATGAGGTGAAACTTGGCGAAGCTGTGTGTATAATGGACAATGGAGCAGCTTGCTGTAAACAGAGCTACACATTCCCACAACCAACATGCCAACTCAAAGCTCTGTTGTTCAGCCACATCCAGTCGTGAATGGTGGTGAGCAATTAAACAACTAATGGGGGAGGAAGTTCCATGAGAATCTCATCCTCAATGATGGAGGAACCCGACAAGTCAGTGAAAAAGAAAAGGTTGAAACATTTACAACCCCTTTCAACCAAAAATGTTGAGTGAATGATCCATTTTGGCCTCCTCCTGAGGTCCCTAGAATCATAGATGCCAGTCTTTAGTCAATTCGATGTGATATCAAGAAATGTTGAGTGCACTGGATACAGCACGGTATCTCCCCAGGATGTACATCGGAGGTGGAGGGGGTCAGCTGCCTACTGCGTCCCGTTGTCTGTGATGCGCGTGGCGGGCGTCCTCTGGAGGGCTTAGTCCTTGAGGGCCCTGGCCGGCTTCCAGGTATATCCATGACACCCTCTTCATCCCGCTGCCCCTGAGATGCCCCATTGTCAGGAAGGAGGGAGTCAGAAGGTGTAGTCACAGCCACAATCTCCTGGGTGGAAGGCCCTGGCAGGGGCACGGGCCTTTCCTCCTCCTTCGGGGTACCTGTGGGCCCTGGGTCACTCCATGGGATGGTGGTGCTTCTGCAGTGAACTCTAGAAGTTACAGCGTCACCTGGTCCTGCCAGTCCTGAAAGACAGCCTGCGTCCTACTCATGGTGGTTGAGCCCTCTGCAATGGCCACCTGAGTCAGGGGCCACCTGTCAATGGTGGCAGTAACAAATGCCCTCTGAGACTGGGCTATGCTCTGCAGTCCCCCAGGCATGACCTTCTGTGAGTGGGCCATGTTCTCAAAGGCTGCTGCCATGCCCGATGTGTCTCAGCGCTGTCCCGCTGGGTTTTCGTGTAAGCTCTCAAACTTCTCCGCCATGGGCCGCAGAATCTCAAGAAACCTGTTGAGGCCCTCAGCTGTGGCCCGCTGTGACTCGGCCGCAGCCCTCTGGGACTCCAGTGTGGCCTGCTGTGACTCGGCCATCGCTTGGAGCCTGCCACTCATGGTGAGGATTGTCTGCCCCAGGCTTTCCACTGCAGATGCCACCCTTGCAGTGTTGGCCTGGGAAGTACACAATATCTAGCAATGTCTGATCCACCTGAAAGCTTTGGGACTCCTCCCAACAGCCGTGCAGTCAGTCCAATGTGGCCGTCAGCCCCTCCTGCATTCCCTGGCTCTGTTGCTGCATCTCCAGTAGCTGAGAGAGAAGTGATCTCAGAGGACCAGCATGTAGCCTGGGGCCAGCTGAGTGCTCAGCTCCGGCAGGTCCCTGTGTGCCAGAGGCCTCGGACGTTCCCTCCTCCACCCATGTATGTGTTTGAGGATAGAGCCTGGGTGGGATTGTGGTCAGTGCAGACTTGATGGGCCAAATGGCCTCCTTCTGCACTGTTGGATTCTATGATTCTATGATTCTGTCAGGGGCAGTATGGGTGGAAGGGGCAGTGGGGGCCACGATGCCAGATGGTCCAGATGCTTCAGGGTCCCTTCCTGCAACACAGGACACAAGGTTAAGTGCAAGGGAGGGAGAGGAATCTGGGCTGCATGCAACTTCCTCGAGATTTCTCCAACAAGTGGAGGATTTGCAGGTGCTCATTTCTATGCTCTAGCCCGACCATAGTGTTGCTAATGGTCCGCATGCCCTCCTCTCCCGCATGCTCCAGTGCCCGCTCCTCAAAGGGGATGAGGACCCGGATCTCAGGCACACCATCCCCTGTCTTCACCCCCTCCTGGTGACTATGGGTATTCTTCTCCTGTGGGGACAGAAGGAGCCATGTAAAATCTGATGGCACGGTGTCCTGCAAGGTTACAGGGGGTGGCCCTCAGAGGGCAAGGGTTGTGATACTCTTGGGTGGGAGAAGGGAGGTGTTTGGGGGGCAGGGCTGAAACATGCAGGGTGCTGGGGGTGGGGGGATCTGGGAGTCATTTAGGAGGATGATGCTTGCTACCCGGATGAAGTCATTCAGTTTCTTGCGGCACTGCTCCCCGGTTCTCCTGGTCAGTGCCCTGGCACTAACGCATTCTGCCACCACCTCCCAGGCTGCATTTCCATCCCTTCCTCTGGGACAGTGTCCTGCTGGGGGGGAAGAGGGTGCCCCGCCTTGCCTCCACTGCCTCCAACATTCTGGTCAGGTCAGCATCTGAAAAACGGGGAGCTGTCTTCCTGGAGGCCATTCCTTCCTGCACTGCCTGCCTGCCTGTCCATCCTTGGGCTTTTTATGGAGCTGTCACTTGTTCGGGCAGATCAGCCGCAGGCAGTTTGGACGTGTCACGCATCCATTAGAGCGTTCCAATGAGTTTAATGCAGTTTGCCTTGTTACCATGAACAGGAAGCCAAGTCAGTACTTACACGTGTGCTGATGGGGGGGTGGGAGTGAATTTGTGCCTTTGTGATGATCAGGGCAGAGGAGAGAGAGGGTCATATCGGTCAGCCATCGGGGCTGGAGGGGAGGGGGGGGCGGGGGGGCATATAAGGGGGTCAGTAATGTTGGGGGTGGTCTCCAATGTCGGTGGGGGGAGGGAAAGGGGGAGGCTGTATCTGGCCTGGGGTGGGGTGGTGGGGGGGGGCGGGGGGGGGGGGGCTGCTGGCGTCAGTCAGCAGAGCTGGGGTTTTTTCCACTTTTCCTGCCCATGTGCAGTTTGTGGCTCCGATCTGAGCTGCTGGCTGTCTGGCGAATTAGGCCATGCCCACTGCCTCTAGTGACTAGAAACAGTCTAGCCCGTATTTTCAAAGACTGAGTGCATATGATTGGGTGTGAAAACTCGCCCGAAAAACGCATTCGGAACTCTCTCGTCTTCACGCTGGCTGGGCATGTAAAAAAAAAATCTCCGCCCCATGGGTCCACCTTCACCACACACACTGCTGTCATCCAGAAGATGTACAGGACCTTGGTGAGACCACATTTGGAATATTGTGTGCAGTTCTGGTCACCTCACTATAAGAAGGATGTGGAAGCACTGGAAAGAGTGCAGAGGAGATTTACCAGGATGCTGCCTGGTTTGGAGGGTAGGTCTTATGAGGAAAGGTTGAGGGAGCTAGGGCTGTTCTCTCTGGAGCGGAGGAGGCTGAGGGGAGACTTAATAGAGGTCTATAAAATGATGAAGGGGATAGATAGAGTGAACGTTCAAAGACTATTTCCTCGGGTGGATGGAGCTATTACAAGGGGGCATAACTATAGGGTTCATGGTGGAAGATATAGGAAGGATATCAGAGGTAGGTTCTTTACGCAGAGAGTGGTTGGGGTGTGGAATGGACTGCCTGCAGTGATAGTGGAGTCAGACACTTTAGGAACATTTAAGCGGTTATTGGATAGGCACATGGAGCACACCAGTATGATAGGGAGTGGGATAGCTTGATCTTGGTTTCAGATAAAGCTCGGCACAACATCGTGGGCCGAAGGGCCTGTTCTGTGCTGTACTGTTCTATGTTCTATGGCTCACCAGCTCCTTCTCAACTGTATTTAGGGTTGGGCAATAAATCACCAGCTTGCCAGTGACATCCAGAGCCCTTGGTGAATCCGAAAAATAATTCTGGATGCCTCCTTAGAGTGGAAGCTTGGCTGATTTTCCCTCTTCCCTTCTCCAGGACATTTAAGTCCAATAATAGCAGCAGCGCAGCCTCTGTACAATGTGGAATGCTGCCCTTAAACCATCAAGAATGAGGAGGGGGAGGCGGGGGGGGTAAGGTCAGAATAAAATTTTCCATAACATCTAATTATAAGCGCACTGGCAGTTTAAATTATTGTGCTATTTTGACAATGTCTTGTCCTTGTGGAGACAGGAGCTGAGATAAGAACTGCCAACCCTGCAAATGATTTACAAAATTGCAACATTTGTTTGGCCTGTAATGCAAACGGGCTATGCGTGAGTGAGTCTGACAGTTTACCCTATCCATGTAATGTAAATAAACTCTGTAACCAGGTATCGTCTCATCTCTCACAAAAGGTGGTGAAAAATGGTCTGCAAAGATCATTATTTTTTGAATCAGGTTGTCCAGCTTGCCACCAAGTGTCCTCACTAAACAATCGTACTTAGTTATCTGTGCATATTTCGGTCTATACATTTAAGGATCTTTCACAGCATGAACAATGATTGTGCACAAACCCAACTTGCTTTGCTGCGATTGTTATCATCCTTATCTATTCTATCATCTCTCCAACCCCACTTTACCTGAATATCACGCTGAGGCTTCACAGCATGGGAAATGTCCCAGGAATTTGCATAGTATATTGTTGAAAATATTGTCTGGGGCACAGAGTTCCCACATGCGCCTTGTTTTTTAATTTTCGGTTAGACCGACTGCTCAACAATGCCATTGTGATTTGCTATGTCAACAATTACACATGTCACTTTGCTCACTCAGTCATCATGGTGCAGTTGTAGGACACTGAGTAGCTCCATGGAGAAATTATCTTAAAACTTTCTCCCAATTCCATTGCTGTCTTGAACTCAAAGCAGAATGTTTGTAACAATGGTGATAGCCTTTGTTGAGTCTGCAACTAGGTTGTGGACCGCCAGTGGATGTCAGAAAATAAAATTAAAGCAGCAGCCTGTAAAGGAGCCCAGCAAATCTTCCTACCTTTAATGAATTGGAGAGAAATGGGCTTTACAGGCATGCACCCTGACTGGGGAGATAGCCACTAAAGCCAGATGGACAAGTGTGGATGAAAGCAAATTACTGCCGATGCTGGAATCTGCTGGGCTTTGACAAAAGGTCGTCTGGACTCGAAACGTCAGCTCTTTTCTCTCCTTACAGATGCTGCCAGACCTGCTGAGATTTTCCAGCATTTTTTCTTTTGGTTTCAGGTGGACAAGTGTGCCTGGCTGCAGATCCCGGGAATTGCTTTCAAACCTATAACGAAAATATTTATTGCATTAAATAATCGATTATCTGCACTGATGAAAAAAAGTTTCCCAACACCCAATCCTTAGCTGGCTCATAGTTCCTCTTTTAATCAAAATTCCTTCATTGGATTGCACAGCCATGTGTCTCTTACATGAATTTAAAACCTTTTCCAAAGCAGTATCCACTTTTAATTTTGCATGTTGTGCGAATATGTGCAATATCTTTATCCTGTGTGAAATAGGTCACTGCGGTCGAATTTGGGTAATGATTCCAGATAAGAAATGCGACAGACCCATCTGGTGCCCTGAGGCGAATTAAGGTTAAGTATGAAAGTAAAAATGTTCTTCACCACTGAACTTTTGATATGACAGTAACAGCCATGGCCTACCCAGAACGCAGTTTCTAGTAATCTGCTTCAGCAAAATGAGAGTGTGAATTGTAATGGTTAATTGAATCAAGAAGGTTCACTGTGTTCAGCAGTGACCCACTTGGTACAAAGAAAGAGTTGAATCAAGTTGAGATAAACTGTGCATGTATTCTTTTCAGAAGCAGCCTGGAGATAGGGATCAGGAGCAAGGAGCCTGGTTGGTTTTTCATTCCCTTGCCCACAAGTACTGAAACATATTATCACACTGCCTCCATTTTCTTGGTTAGGACAGCTAATTCTGAAAAGGCTGGATCAAAGATGGGTCCTTTTTAAACACTGTGGGCGGCATTTTCGGCCGCGCTCGCTCCAGGACAAGAAAATCCTGCCCAAGGTCAACAAGCCTTTGCATGGTCTGCCCGCAACCCTCTCCCTCCCTCCCCCACCCACTACGATTCCCGTGGTGGGCAGGATGGGAAAACTCCCCCCTATGGCTCAATACCGCAGTGAAAGATGCATTTAACCATTGAGCCGCTGCAGGAGCCACTCTCCCCATTGTTGCTTAATGCACGATCATCCATTATTTGTTTTGTGGTTCTTTTCCCTTTCCTTCATGATAATCATTGCACTTGAAATTAATTTGTTGTCTGTAAAGTGAGGGAAGTGAGACTGTGCTAACGGCAAGCCTCACGGTCTGCGGCCTCCCCATGCTTGGTTCAACTCTTCCTTTGTACCAAGTGGGTCACTGCTGAACACAGTGAACCTTTCTGATTCAATTAACCATTACAATTCACACTTTCATTTTGCTGAAGCGGATTACTAGAAATCTGTTCCTAATCAACAACCTATTGGCAAATCAAAGAATCATTCAGCGTAGAAGACGGCTGGTCGGCTGGTCACACCTTTGCCAGCTCTTTGAAAGAACCATTCAATTAGTTCCCCTAACCTTTTCCCATGGACCTGCAGCTTTTTTGACCATTTCAAATTTATAGCCAATGTCCCCTTAATGTCCATTCAATCTGCTTGCTCCACCCTTTCAGGCAGCGCATTCCAGATCACAACAATGTGCTACAGAAGAATTCATTTGTCATCCAGTGCTTTAACCAATACATCCCAAGAGGTTGCTCCAGGACGGTGACTAACCACAAGCTGATGACTTTCCTATTGGAGTGAGAAAGCACAGACATATGACACAAAAGCAGAAAGTACTGGAAGAACTCAGCAGATCTGACAGCATATATGGAGAGAGAATAGAGCCTACGTTTCAAGACTGGAAAACCCTTCATCAGACAGTTCTGGTGAAGGGTGATCCTGACATGAACATTGACTCTATTCTCTCTCCACAGATGCCGTCAGACCTGCTGAGTTTTTCCAGCATTTTCTATTCTTTGTTTCAGATTCCAGCATCCGCAATATTTTGCTTTTATGTGAAGCACTGATATATGCCTGCCACCTTTTACCAGCGCACCGTCATTTAACAAACTCTGACCTGTCGGCACAGAATGGAGCCTGCTCGTATGTAAATAAGTGGACGGAACATGCAAATGAGGGAAATACCCTCTCTGGTCCCATTATTTAAATGTCGGGTGTAAAGGATGTGTCTGCCCAAAGGTTAGTGAAGTGGAAAGCCCTCCTTCATTACGAAGCACGTGCAATCACTGTCAAGGCAACGCTTCGCACATGCCATATTTATTTGGAAAATGCCCTTTCACCCTACGAACGTTCCTAAAATATCTCAGATGCCCGCCACGGAGAAACTCCATTCCCATTTTGACAAGATTCCCAACAGAGGCGAGGGAGCCCAGCTTCTGTATCTAACTGCTTCCAAGGCTGAAAGTTCAGCTGGGCCTGGGATGCACATCTTTGGCAGGCAGAATTTAACACCCAGAGATAGATGCAGCCCAACTAAAAGGAGAGTCAAGGCCACGTAGAACCCAGGTAGTTTAAATTGTCTGTGGGACTCTCAATTTAAACATCTCTTTTCCTTGCAGGTGCTGCTTGGCGTATTCGGAATTCTGCTTTGGTTTTTGTTTTCCAGCATTTCATTTCCTTAATTGGGCATTCATAGAATCATAGAATCCCTACAGTGCAGAAGGAGGCCATAATCCCACCCAGGCCCTATCCCCGTAACCCCACACATTCACTCCAGCTAGTCCCCCTGACTCTAAGGGGAAATTTTAGCATGGCTCATCAACCTAACCTGCACATTTTTGGACTGTGGGAGCAAACCAGAGCACCCAGGGGAAACCCACGCAGACACGGGGAGAATGTGCAAACTCCACACAGACAGCGACCCGAGGCCAGAATTGAACTCGGCTCCCTGGCACTGTGAGGCAGCAGTGCTCACCACTGTGCCACCGTGCCGCCCCTGACATTCTGTCATAGCAATATAACGTTACTAAAATACACTTTAAATAACACATGAAAATGTTAATGGTTTAATACAGGGCATTCACAAAGACAGCAGCGCTTCTCAATTTTAAAGATTACATGGAAGTAACTACCAGTTCAACTCAACAGTGATCTCAGTCACTCCTCTACACACAGACCCATACTTGGATACAGTGAACTTCATGTGTTCTGAGCCAGGGATTTTCTGGCGTATATGCGCATGAACAAAATTTCATCCAACTGCAGTGAACAAGAAATATAATTTTGTTTTTATTTTCACTATTGCAGTAAACTATACCCTGTGATATTACAATCATTTTATTAACGGAATATATTCCATCATTATAAAGTGTATGCTGTCAAAGCTTTTTGCATATGTTTGCTATATTTGAATCCACAGCAGTCTGTAAGAATTTCCTTACACAGCCTGTGTTCAAACTCACCTTTGAAATGGGATGGTCAAATGAGCTCCCCTTCCTCGTCGTGCTAGGTGAGAAGTGGGTTCTCAGATATTGTCCACCGCAAGCCTATCTTCACTGGTACCAACTTCCTGGGGGTTACCCTTCACCAGAAACTGAACTGGACGTACCACATAAATACTGTGGCTACAAGAGCAGGTCAGAGGTTAGGAATACTGTGACGAGTAACTCACCCTCTGACGCCCCCAATTCCTGTCCACTCTTTGCATGGCACAAGAATGTGATGAAATACTCTCCACTTGCCTGGTTGAGTGCAGCTCCAACAATACTCAAGAAACTCAACACTATCCAGGACAAAGGCCAGCTAGCTTGGTTGGTACCCCTTCCACAAACATTCATTCCCTCCAGCCCTGACACACTGTGGCAGCAGTGTGTACCATCTACAAGAATTGCTGCAGGAACCCACCAAAACTCCAGTCCCCTCCAAACGCACGACCACTATCATCTAGAAGGACAAGGCAGCAGACACACAGGAACACCAACACCTGGAAGTTCTCTTCCAAATCCCCCACCATCCTGACTTGGAAATATTGATTGATTGAATTAGAATCATAGAATCATAGAAATCCTACAGTGCAGAAAGAGGCCATTTGGCCCATCGAGTCTGCACTGACCACAATCCCACCCAGGCCCTACCCCCATATCCCTACACATTTACCTGCTAATCCCTCTAACCTACGCATCTCAGGACACTAAGGGGCCATTTTAGTATGGCCAATCAACCTAACCCGCACATCTTTGGACTGTGGGAGGAAACCAGAGCACCCGGAGGAAACCCACGCAGACACGAGGAGAATGTGCAAACTCCACACAGACAGTGACCCAAGCCGGGAATCGAACCCAGGTCGCTGGAGCTGTGAAGCAGCAGTGCTAACCAGTGTGCTACCGTGCCGCCCCAATTGATTAATTGAATTGATTTATTATTGTCGCATGTATTGGGATACACTGCTGTTCCTTTCCTGTCACTGGGTCAAAATCCTGGAACACACTCCACAACACTGCAAGTGCACCTACACTGCATGGACTGCAGCGGTTCAAGAAGACATCTTGCCACCACCTTCTCAAGAGGAATTAGGGACAGGCAATAAATGCTGGTCCAGCCAGCAATGCCTACATCACTTCAAAAAATGAATTTAAAAAATGTATGCATTGTGATTCCTACACACTATTACATTATCCTTATCGGCAATCTCATCCATTTGCTCACCGTGCAAGCTTGATGCTGAAATAGGGCACATCAATAGCGTCTGCATGGTCTCGCCTGTGAGATAATGGCTATCTTGATCAGATCACGTTGCATATCACACAAACTCACGGATGGACCTAAAGTCGCCATTTTCTGTCCCGAAAAGTGCCAAGTCCACCCCAGATTGTCCTGGAAGACTAAGGAGTCTCAAAACTTTGAAGTCTCACAACACCAGATTAAAGTCTAACAGGTTTATTTGGCATCCATGAGGTTTCGGAGCACTGCTCCTTCATCAGGTGAGTGGAGAAGTGGGTTCACAAACACGACATATATAGACAGAGACTCAATTGCAAGTTAATGGTTGGAATGTGCGTCTTTACAGATAATCAAGTCTTTACAGGTACAGACAGTGTGAGTGGAGAGAGGTTTAATCACAGGTTAAAGTGGTGTGAATTGTCTCAAGCCAGAACAGTTAGTGAGATTTTACGAGCCCAGGCCAAATGGTGGGGCTACGTGTAGTGTGACATGAACCTAAGATCCCGGTTGAGGCCGTCCTCATGTGTGCGGAACTTGGCTATCAGTTTCTGTTTGGCGATTCTGCGTTGTCGTGTGTCTTGAAGGCCTTGGAGAACGCCTCCCCGAAGATCAGAGGCTGAATGCCCTTGACTGCTGAAGTTTTCCCCGACAGGAAGGGAAAACACCTGCCTGGTGATTGTCACGCAGTGACTGTTCATCTGTTGTCATAGTGTCTGCATGATCTCACCAATGAACCACGCCTCGGGTCCGTTGTCATAACATCCGCACATGTTTGTGAACCCACCTCTCCACTCACCTGATGAAAGAACTGCGCTCCGAAAGATCGTGATGCCAGATAAACCTGTTGGACTTTAACCTGGTGTTGTGAGACTTTTTACTGTGCCCACCCCAATCCAACACCAGCATGCCCACATCAAACATTTGTGGGCGTGAACCTCATGACATCAACGGCGAGGGGCATGGAAAACTGGGACATGTGATCTCGCCAGTGAGATTCCCAATTCTCGCCGCATTTTTACCCATGTCAGATCATTGATATGGGTCCAAATCACCCTCACACTCTTTGACGTAGTTTCTTGTTTATTTATTAGGAGATTAAAGTCTAACAGGTTTATTTGGTATCACGAGCTTTCGGAGCACTGCTTGTTTTTTGAAGAAGTGACCAAAATGGTTGACGAAGGAAGGGCCGTGGATGTTGTCTATATGGACTTTAGTAAAGCGTTTGACAAAGTCCCTCATGGTAGGCTAGTGAAAAAGGTTGGATCCCATGGGATAAAGGGGGAGCTGGCTAGATGGGTGGAGAACTGGCTTGGTCATAGAAGACAGAGGGTGGTAGTGGAAGGGTCTTTTTCCGGCTGGAGGCCTGTGACTAGTGGTGTACCGCAGGGCTCTGTATTGGGACCTCTGCTGTTTGTGATTTATATAAATGATCTGGAAGAAGGAGTAACTGGGGTGATCAGTAAGTTTGCGGACGACACAAAACTGGCAGGACTTGCAGATAGTGAGGAACATTGTCAGAGGCTACAGAAGGATATAGATAGGCTGGAAATTTGGGCAAGGAAATGGCAGATGGAGTTCAATCCTGATAAATGCGAAGTGATGCATTTTGGTGGGAATAATGTAGGGAGGAGCTGCACGATAAATGGAAGAACCATAAAGGGTGTAGAGACGCAGAGGGACCTGGGTGTGCAAGTCCACAGATCTTTGAAGGTGACGTCACAGGTGGAGAAGGTGGTGAAGAAGGCATATGGCATGCTTGCCTTTATAGGACAGGGCATAGAGTATAAGAGTTGGGGTCTGATGTTGCAGATGTATAGAACGTTGGTTCGGCCGCATTTGGAATACTGCGTCCAGTTCTGGTCGCCACACTACCAGAAGGACGTGGAGGCTTTGGAGAGAGTACAGAGGAGGTTTACCAGGATGTTGCCTGGTATGGAGAGGCTTGGTTATGAGGAGAGATTGGGGAAACTGGGGTTGTTCTCCTTGGAAAGACGGAGGATGAGGGGAGACTTAATAGAGGTGTATAAAATTATGAAAGGCATAGATAGGGTGAACGGTGGGAAGCTTTTCCCCGGGTCGGTGGTGACGTTCACGAGGGGTCATAGGTTCAAGGTGAAGGGGGGGAGGTTTAACACAGATATCAGAAGGACATATTTTACACAGAGGGTCGTGGGGGCCTGGAATGTGTTGCCGGGCAAGGTGGTGGAGGCGGACACACTGGGAACGTTTAAGACTTATCTAGACAGCTATATGAACGGAGTGGGAATGGAGGGATACAAAAGAGTGGTCTAGTTTGGACCAGGGAGCGGCGCGGGCTAATTGTTCCTTGTTTCTCGTTTCAAGGCTTCATTCTATGATCATCTTGCTGGTGCCAGTACAGAGCGAGACTACGGATAGTTGGGAACCTGTCTCGGGGGCAGGGAATTCATATGGTGTTCGTGGAAGTGGAAATGACTAGGGTTGGGAAGCATTTTCCGATCAGGGCCAGTGTGATCTCCTGGACTCGTTTCGATCGCCTCAGGGGGTCGGAGAGGAATTTCCCAGATTTTTCTTTCCCCATATTGGCCCTGGGGTTTTCACTCTGGGTTTTCGCCTCTCCCTGGAGATCACATGGTCTGGAATGGGGGGGTGGGGGTGAGTTAATAGGTTGTGATGAACAAAGCATCGTAGCTGTGAGGGACAGCTCGGTGGATAGGATATTGGTATGTAGATAGGCTGGAAAATTGGGCGGGGATCCTGGATTCAGGATTCAATCCTGGACCGGGGAGCGGCGCGGGCTTGGTGGGCCGAAGGGCCTGTTCCTGTGCTGTATTGTTCTTTGTTCTTTGTTCTTGTTCCTTCATCAGGTGAGTGGAGAAGTGGGTTCACAAACACAATATATATAGACAGAGACTCAATTGCAAGTTAATGGTTGGAATGCGAGTCTTTACAGGTAATCAAGACTTTACAGGTACAGACAGTGAGTGAGGAGAGGGATAATCACACACTCCTCTCTATGCTCTCTGTCCAATGGGCACTGAAAGGATTGCAACTTTTTGCCCTGGGTATTTTTGGTTCAATATGAATGATATTAAGTTTGAATTTTAGAGATTTAATGGATTTCCAACGATTTTGAAATAATTCCCACTGCTATTGCCTGGGTCCTGGGAACTGTACAGGCGACACAGAGGGTTAGTGATGATGGAGGATACATCGGGAAGCGTAGCAAAGGTGACATAGGGAAACGTGAGAGGATACTGGGGAATGTGAGGTGACATGAGCTGGTATGGGGGAACATGAGGGTGCATGGGGTAAGGTGGGGGAATGTGAGGCAGCACGGAGTGGCAAGCGGTGGGTGGAAGGGGGTGGAGTAGCAGTGAGACTGGCGAGGTTTGTGGGGCCTTTAAATTATGTTGGGAAGTGGGCTGCTATGGTGGAGAACCGCGGCAAGCCATCCGTATACACACGACTCACTCATTTCATTTTCTCCCGTTTTCCCCAGCCCAGAAGAATATTTGGCCCCTATTCTCCTGGCTAGATACAAGCAATAAGGACACACACAGTATTTTTCTTCTTTAATGGTGCCACACACATATATATTAGATATGCACAAGATATTTCTCTGCAAATCTCCTCTCTATGCTCTCTGCCCAAGCCGAGTGAATTCGCCTTGACCCTTCCACTTGTTTTTCCTCCACAGGGTTGCACTCCCTGCAGCAAACCCATGGTTACCCACAACACTGAGACAAAGTTGAGCAGGTATCCATGGATACGCTTTAACCCTTTTGAGGCATTGGCTGAAACAAGCCGGGATTAATCCAGCTTTCCTGCACTTTGATTGCACTCAGTGCTTGCCGGCTAATCTCTGCAGGAATGGCAATTTCCTCTTTCTTCAATTTGGCACCATTGTATGTTTCACACATTTAATGCTGACAGCCATTTTCCACTGTGTTCCTGTGGTTTCAGCAATTAATTGTTCCCTGCGAATCAAACTGGACATTATTCCATTAGATCACTGCCTCCGAGGTTGGATTTCGGCAATCGCTTCCTTTCCACACACTCACTGTTGTGTGAATTCGAATGAAGTAGTATTTTCCTTGGTAGCCATATTGGAAATTCCCTTAGCAGGGATTGACGTTAGATATTGCAGACAAGGACAAGTCCCTAAATAGTACAGCTGCATTACTCGTTACCAAATTTGTACCAGTTGCTTAATAGTCCTGCTAATTCCTGAGAGTGCAAACGTTCAAAAATACAGTTACTGCTGGAGCTGTTGACTCAGGTGGAAGGGTGGAGACTGAAAAAGTATTAAAGTAGAAAGGAAATAACTCTGGGTTCATACACCAAAATGACATTCGTAAATGAGCGATTGTGAAGTTACGTCGATTGACCATTCATTTGTATCGTTACACATACATGGTCACGGCAGGAGACTCCCTGGAGGTCAGCAGAACCATAGAATCATAGAATCCTACAGTGCAGAAGGAGGCCATTTGGCCCATTGAGACTGCACCGACCACAATCCTACCCAGCCCTATCACCATAACCTCATGCATTTACCCGAGCTAGTCCCTCTGACACTAAGGGGCAATTTAGCATGGCCAATCCACCTAACCCGCACATCTTTGGACTGTGGCAGGAAACTGGAGCACCCGGAGGAAACCCACGCAGACACGGAGAAGATGTGCAAACTCCACACAGACAGTGACCCAAGCCAGGAATCAAACCCAGGTCCCTGGCGCTGTGAGGCAGCAGTGCTAACAACTGTGCCACCGTGGTTAGGGATATTCCCAAAGCACCCCTGAAGAGGTCAAATATCCACATTGAGTCATGGGAGACCTTGGCTTGTGGCTGCGCCTCATTCGGGAAGGCAGCAAACACATGGAGAGGCTTTGTCAGGACCTCGCAGAGGCAAAGTCAAGGCGTTGATGGGGCACGCAAACCTCCAAACAATCCATCTACCCAATCCTTCAAGCACCACTGTCACAATGGCAGAGTCTGTGGATCATGCATCAGACCATCCCAGAACTCATCAAATTGGAATGGAAGCAAGTCATCCTCCATCCTGAGGGATTGCCTAAGAAGAGGATAGTTGCACTTGTTTTACAATGGGCCATAACTTCCTGGCTCCCCACTGACAAACTTGGGGTTGCCTCAAAGATGTGCTGGGGAATCCCTCTCAGAAATTCCCGGGCAAGGGAATTGGTCAGGACTAATTTCCCTGGGCTGGGAAACATCCAACAAAATGAATTAAATTGCTAACTTCAGATGGTTCTGCCAGTTTTACTTTCATAGTTACTCTGAAAGAGTTGGAAGGGAAAAAAAGCACTTCTAACTTCAGAGTAATTATTTTAAACACCTAGACCAAGCCCCGCACGAGACATCCCCCCAAAGGTTCCATCCACACCACAATCCCAACTAAGCATCCCACAGTATTCCCCACCCCAATCTAAAAAACTCCCACCCGCACCAACCCTACACTCCCCTGACCCAGCACACGCCCCTGCCTGCAACTACCCCCGATATTATATCCTGCTGGCCCTGCTGATGTCCACACCGTCCCCACCGAAGTCCGCACCTCAACCCCCTCCCTTGTCTGGATCCCCCCTACCCCATCGTATCTGGATTATGCTCTCCCCCTCCCCCCCACCCCCCATTCCATGCCTGGATCCCACTGCCAATGTCCAAACCCCCGCATCCCATTGTAAACTTACCTTCTCCCTTTCAATGGGACCTTTAAACTCAGCTGCTTTACGGCTAATGAGCTGCCTTTGGCTAGTTGTGTGGTCACCTGCTCCACTACTGGGGAAAGTGCAATGGGGGCAGAGGGTCACCTTCAGCTGGACCAGAAAATCCCACCCAATGTCTTGAAAAGGTGGCATCACACTTGTGACAATCAGGTGAGGGGGGGTTGAATGCCCCCACCCCCCTCTTCACAACAACACAAAAAACACAAAATGTTCAAAGATCTCAGCAGGTCTGACAACCTCTGTGGAGAGAGAATAGAGCCAAAGTTTCGAGTCTGGATGACTCTTTGTCAGAGCTTTGGAAAACTGTGGGCGGGATTCTCAAATCTGGTTGATAATCACAGCGCTGCCAGTGAGAATGGAGAACTTGGCGCTCAGCCAAAACTCCACTCATTGCAGCGGCACTGGAAAATCCCAGCCATGGGTGAGGTTGGAGATTTCTGGTGCATTGCTTTAAGATTGGTCTTCGCTCTTTGGTTCTGAGAAGCCAGGTGGGGAGGGGAATGGTACCTTCAATTCAGAGAGTCAGGACAGTTGTCGTGACTTTTGTCCCAGCTGCAGAAATGTTGGCCGATTATAGGATTTGCTCCAGATACATCTCATTACAGATATGCTGCATTACATCTTAATCATAATTCATTTTTTGGAATTAGGTATTCAATCTGATTAACTCAAGGTACAAGTGAAAGACTGTTACGATATCTGACGGATTGTCTCAGGTGGCAATGGCCAGTACTTTGGGCTCATAAATTCTAAATGTTCGCTATATGCGTCATGTAGTGCATCACACGCTGAGAGTAAGGCCTAAAAAATGATGTTGATTTTACTTAGGGGTTAACTGTAAGTTATTTAAAATTTCTACGTAAATTTATGCCTGTTTAATACTCCTGATATCACTGGCATTTATCACATGCAACAACACAAGTACAATGGGCTGACAATGAAATGCCAGACGTAATAACAAGCCTGGTTGCTATTATATGCTTTCAGGCAGGTATTTAAATTCAATATTTGCACATGGATGAGTACTCTGGTGTTTACTCAAGGACACCTCTGTCAAATCCAGGCATCCAAATTTCACAAGAGTAGTTCATAGAATCCCATAGTTCACAAGGAGGCCTCCGACAGACCATCACACCCAGGCCCACTCCCCGCCCTATCCCCATAATCCCACGCATTTACCCTGCTAATCACCCTAACCTACACATCTTGGGACACTAAGGGGCAACTTAGCACAGCCAATCAACCTAACCCGCAGATCTTTGGAGGAAACCGAAGCACCCATAGGAAACCCACGTAGACACGGGAAGAACATGGTGGGGAGGTCAAAGAGGTCCTCCAGGTAGCTGAGAAAGTTTCTCTATGGGGCATGGAGGAGCGGGAAGGACGCTGACTCGTCCTTGTCCATCCCACTCTGTGGCCTCTTCCTATTCATTCCAGGCAGGAAGTAAACTGGCAGCCTGACGATGAGGCTTGGGAGATAAAATAACCAAGGCCTGAAACTTACTTGCTTCCTAGGAGCCTGAGTAACAACCTGGGTCAGAAGGAGACCTGAAAATTAAGTACAGTGAGGAATGATATTCTAACAGTCGTTTTCAAATCTAAAAACGGAGCATAGATTGGCAATAACAATTTTTACTAAGCTCTGGTTTTTGCACTTTTAATCAGAGGAAGGTGATATCACCAGCGTTCAATCACCATCACAGCCTGGAGCTCTTCCTCCTTTATCTGTGAGATTGCAAGATTTGATCTGATTGACGTCACGGTGGTAGATAGCACAAACCAAAAGTGAGCCTGTGGTTACTGGTGCCTGTATATAGTGCTTTCTATCCCAGCAAGGACGAAAGAAGCCTTCTTGCACTGTTTGCCATGTCTCTTTCTGCTGCCATTAAATTGCATGTCAGGTTCTTGCACAGCCGTTGCTGTCTATCGTTGATTGAAACCAGATTATGGTGTGACCAAGCTAGCCTTGGGGATATTTGATTTAAGCTCGGAGGCTCCACATGGTACTGTAAGCCAGTGCTTTTTTAATCGCTGGAGGTCTGAGTTCATATCTAGTTCAAGAGTGTAGGGTAGAGACCGTCAATCACTTCACAATTAACTGTAAGTAATGGTAGAAGGGATGGACTGTGACCAAAGCACAAAACTGTTGCTTTTCAGCATGAGATTAGAACATTTGATAGCATCAAAATTTAAACACATCAAGTATTTTAGCACAACCTTTCACATGTCAGTTCATAAATCATTTCATTTTAGGATCAATTATGCTGCAAAATTACATGTTGCAGGTTTAGATGCAAGATTAGTGCTTTGCTTCCATGTGAAGTGATAAGATCGGCAGTGTGTAAGGTAAGACAATCTGAAGGAGTATCCTTCCTGTCTGCTCAAAGTTCTGCATTGCATTTGGGTCCTTTGACATTCAGCATATTGCAGAGGAATGTAAGGCCCAAATAGATGCCTGACGTTTGCCAGCAAGTGATTTGTTCTTCCTACGTTTGGAAAAGGATGTTTGTCAGCAGCTGTAGTGGAGCTGAGGAAAAACCCTGAGGGAGGCTTTACAGGGTAGATGCTGAGAGGATGTTTCCCCACCATGGGGGAATCGAGAACCAGGGGGCATAGCTTCTGAGTAAGGGGCTTTCCATTGAAGCTGGAGATGAGGAGAGATATCTTCATAGAATCCCTGCAGTACAGAAGGAAGCCATTCGGTCCATTGAGTCTGTACTGACCACAATCCCATCCAGGCCCTACTCCCGCAACCCCGTGCATTTACCCTGCTAAGCCTCAAAGAACAAAGAACAATACAGCACAGGAACAGGCCCTTCGGCCCTCCAAGCCCGTGCCGTTCCCTGGTCCAAACTAGACCATTCTTTTGTATCTCTCCATTCCCACTCCGTTCATGTGGCTATCTAGATAAGTCTTAAACGTTCCCAGTGTGTCCGCCTCCACCACCTTGCCCGGCAGCGCATTCCAGGCCCCCACCACCCTCTGTGTAAAATACGTCCTTCTGATATCCGTGTTAAACCTCACCCCCCTCACCTTGAACCTATGACCCCTCGTAAACGTCACCACCGACCTGGGGAATAGCTTCCCACCGTTCACCCTATCTATGCCTTTCATAATTTTATACACCTCTATTAGGTCACCCCTCATCCTCCATCTTTCCAGTGAGAACAACCCCAGTTTACCCAATCTCTCCTCATAACTAAGCCCCTCCATACCAGGCAACATCCTGGGAAACCTCCTCTGCACTCTCTAAAGCCTCCACGTCCTTCTGGTAGTGTGGCGACCAGAACTGGGCGCAGTATTCCAAATGCGGCCGAACCAACGTTCTATACAACTGCAACATCAGACCCCAACTTTTATACTCTATGCCCCGTCCTATAAAGGCAAGCATGCCATATGCCTTATTCACTACCTTCTCCACCTGTGACATCACCTTCAAGGATCTGCGGACTTGCACACCCAGGTCCCTCTGCGTATCTACATCCTTTATGGTTCTGCCATTTATCGTATAGCTCCCCCCTACGTTAGTTCTACCAAAATGCATCACTTCGCATTTATCTGGATTGAACTCCATCTGCCATTTCTTTGCCCAAATTTCCAGCCTATCTATATCCTTCTGTAGCCTCTGACAATGTTCCTCACTATCTGCAAGTCCAGCCATTTTCGTGTCGTCCGCAAACTTACTGATCACCGCAGTTACACTTTCTTCCAGATCGTTTATATAAATCACAAACAACAGAGGTCCCAATACAGAGCCCTGCGGAACACCATGAGTCACAGGCATCCAGCCGGAAAAAGACCCTTCCACTACCTCTGTCTTCTGTGACCAAGCCAGTTCTCCACCCATCTAGCCACCTCCCCCTTTATCCCATGAGATCCAACCTTTTGCACCAACCTACCATGAGGGACTTTGTCAAACGCTTTACTAAAGTCCATTTAGACGACATCCACGGCCCTTCCCTCGTCAACCATTCTAGTCACTTCTTCAAAAAACTCCACCAGGTTAGTGAGGCATGACCTCCCTCTCACAAAACCATGCTGACTACCGTTAATGAGTTTATTCCTTTCTAAATGCGCATACATCCTATCTCTAAGAATCCTCTCCAACAACTTCCCTACCACGGACGTCTCTAACGGGTCTCTAACGGTTAGATTTTCTCTAACGGGTCAACACTCCCCTCCGAGACACTCCCAGTCAACACATCCCTCTCCTTTGTGAATACTTTAGGAAACTTTGAAGACCTGACCAGGCAAAGTATTCATTTAAGATCTCCCCTACTTCTTTGGGCTCTAAGCATAATTCCCCACTTTTGTCCCTGAGAAGTCCGATTTTTTCCCTGACAACGCTTTTGTTCCTAACGTATGAATAAAATGCCTTGGGATTCTCCTTAATCCCGTCTGCCAAGGACATTTCGTGACCCTTTTTTGCCCTTCTAATGCCTCGTTTGAGTTCTTTCCTACTTTCTTTGTATTTCTCCAGAGCTCCCTCCGTTTTTAGCTGCCTGGACCTAACGTACGCCTCTCTTTTCTTTTTGACCAATCCTTCAATTTCCCTGGTTATCCACGGTTCTCGAATCCTACCCTTCCTATCCTTCTTTTTTACAGGCACATGTCTGTCCTGCAGCTCTAACAACTGTTCCTTAAAAGACTCCCACATGCCAGATGTGGATTTACCGTCAAACACCCTCTCCCAATCAAGAGCTGCCAATTTCTGCCTAATCCCACTAAAGTTAGCCTTCCCCCAATCCAACACCTTACCCTTGGGACACCACTCATCCTTTTCCATCACTATCCTAAAGCTAACAGAATTGTGGTCACTATTTGCCACATGTTCCCCCACCGAAACTTTGAAGACCTGACCAGGCTCATTCCCCAGTACTAGGTCCAGTATAGCCCCCTCTCCAGTCGGGCTATCTCCATATTGTTCCAAAGAACCTTCCTGTACGCATTTTACAAATGCCTCCCCATTCAGACTCCCAGCCCTACGCAATTTCCAGTCTATACCAGGGAAATTGAAGTCTCCCACTACAACAACCCTATTTTTCCTGCACCTATCCAGTATCTCCTGACATACCCATTCTTCCACTTCCCTTGGGCTGTTGGGGGGCCTGTAGTATACCCCCAACATAGTGACTGCGCCCTTCCTGTTTCTGAGCTCCACCCACAGTGACTCGTTACATGACCCCTCTGAATTGTCCTCCCTCTGCACCGCTGTAATATGCTCTCTAACTAATACTGCTATTCCCCCGCCTCCTGACACTAGGGTCAATTTTAGCATGGCCAATCAACCTAACCTGCACATCTTTGGACTGTGGGAGGAAACCGGAGCACCCGGAGGAAACCCACACAGACACGAGGGAGAATGTGGAAACTCAACACGGACAGTGATCCGAGGCTGGAATTGAACCTGGGACCCCCGCGCCGTGGGGCAGCAGTGCTAACCACTCTGCCACCACGCCACCCTTCTTCCAGAGGGTCATTAATCTTTGGAATTCTCTGCAAGACAGCAATGGAGGCTGAATCACTGAATATATTCAAGGCTGACTTAGGCAGATGCTTGATCCAGAAGGGGCATTATGAGGGCCAGATGGAAAAGTGGAGTTGAGGCCATGATTAGATCAGCCGTGATTTTATTGAATGACCAAGCAAACTTGAGGGGCCAAATGGCCTACTGCCACTGCAATTTGTTATGGTCTTACTTTCTTATCTTAAAGAGAAGCCATGGGGGATACTGATGCAGCAAAGAAGGAAAGAAAGACCATTTTCCGCCAAGAGTGAATTGCAAGTTGCACAGTTCAAATAGTCCAGCTGATAGTTGGATAATGTAAATGTCAATTCATCCACAAAAGATATAAATCAACAGTATGCTCATTGGAAAGAAAGAAAAGAACTTGCATTTATATAGTGCCTTTCATGACCTTTGGAAGTCTCAGCAGCGTTGCGTTGTCTGCAGATAAATGCAGTGCTTAATGCCAAACCTCCTTGCTGCAATTCTGTTTCCTCCATTTTCTCCTCATCCTCCTTTGCCTCTGCCTCTGTTGTTGCATCAAACATTCTCCTCTTCGCCCTGCTGTATCCTGGCTCCTTTGCAGCTTACAACATGGTGTAATATGCAGCTCCTGTTAATTACTAGCTCAGTGATGACGTTAACCACGGCTGCTAAAGATAAACCTGGTCTCCCAGCAACCTAATCTATGTGAACGATGTGAACGTAAGCCCCATGCACTCTATAATACAGGCACCATGGTTGCTTCTTAGATAGTGGACAACCATGAGTCATCCTAGATATCTATAGACGTCACCCGAATATTAATAAAACTAAAGTCTCTCTGCTGGCAGGGGGATGGGAACCTATGCAGGGAGTCAGAGGGAGGGGGAAACATGGACAAGAACAAAATACAGAAAGGGGAATAAGAAAAGTGATAGGCAGAGAAATCAAGGGCCAGAATCAAACAGGGCCACAGTGAAAATAGTCCAACATATCAGAAATGTTGGAGAACACAGGGTTTAGTGAGAGGGAGGAACTGAAGGAAATCAATATTAGCAGAGAAATGGAGTTGGGTAATTCGATGGGATTAAAGGTCAATAAATCCCCAGGGCCTGATAATCTACATCCCAGGGTACTTAAGGGAGTGGTCCTAGAAATAGTGGATGCATTGGCGGTCATCTTCCAAGATCCTAGAGACCCTGGAACAGTTTCTGCGGATTGGACGGTAGCTAATGTAACCCCACTACTTAAAAAGGGAGGCAGAGAGAAAACAGGGTATTATAGACTCGTCGGCCTGCCATCGGTATTGGGGAAAATGCTAGAATCCATTATCAAAGATTTTATAGCAAAGCACTTGGCAAAGAGAGGCAGAATCTGACAGAGTCAGCATGCATTTACGAAAAGGAAATCATGCCTGACAAATCTACTGGAATTCTTTGAGGATGTAAGTAAGAGACTTGGGGCGTAATTTTCCTGTCCCGCTACGCTGGTCGAGTCGTGTAGTCGTGTAGACCCAACTGGTCGCAATCTTTCCCGCCATTTTTTATGATGAGATCAGCCTCGCATCAGGCAACATGTAAGGCCGATTACATTGTTCATAGGCTGATTTAAATCTCTTTAGTGAACCCAGGATGCAATCGTTCAGGCTCACTTAGGGTTCCGACCTCGCCGGTGGAGGTCCACACCATCAGGGATCACAGATGGTCCCTAGCAATGGGGACGTGATGTGATAGCCTTGCTAGTGGGACCGGAGGCCATTGAGGCCCCGCTGGGAGCTCGGGGGGACAGTGCCCTAGGGCAGTGCCAGCCTGCCGTTGCCATTATGACATCCTGGCATTGCCAGTCTGAAACACTGGGAGGGGCAGGGCCATATAGGACGGAGCCAGACCGGGGCCTAGAGATAGGAGGGGAGGGAAGAGGGGAACTCTGCATCAGGGGTGGGGGCTGATGTGGGGCCAGCGGTGGGGGGTTGGGGCCAGCCAGCAGAGGTCAAGGCCGGCCATCAGAGGTCAGAGCTGGCCATCAGGAGGCTATTGGGAGGCTGGCCATCAGGGGGGTGGAGTTGGAGTCTGGTCTAGCAATCGGGGGTGGGGGGGTTGGGGCTAACAATTGGGGGGGGGCCTGTGATGTCCAGGGAGGATGGTGGGGGGTGGCGATCGGGACGCCAGCGATCCTGGCTGATTGGGGGGGGCATGTCAACCAAACTCCCGGTGTACTGGGAGATCGGCACATGCCCAATTGTTCCCTCAGCACTCTGCTGCCAGGCTCTCCGGCGCGATTAGACACTGCCCCCCTCCCCACTGGCGTGATTCTTCTGACGGCCTCTGTATTGCACAGAGTGCCATAAATTATCAGAAGTCAGCTCGCCCAAAACATGGGTGGGAAAAACTCCTGTTTTCCAACCCATTGGTACTTAGATTTATTTTGGGGAAATGGCACATTGTGGGAGAGACAGTGGAGTGGTTTATTTGAACTTTCAGAAGACCTTTGTGTAAAATTAAAGCGCATGGGATTGGGGATAGTGTATTGAGATGGATAGAAAACTGGTTGGCAGATAAGAAACAAAGAGTAGGAATAAATGGGTCTTTTTCCAAATGACAGACACTGACTAGTGGGGTACCACAGAGATCAGTGCTAGGACCCCAACTATTCAATATATATATTAATGACTTGGATAAGAGAACTAATTGTAATATCTCCAAATTTGCAGATAACACAAAGCTGGGCAGGAGGGTGAGCTGTGAGGAGGACGCAGAATCACTTCAGTGTGATTTGGACAAGCTGAGTGAGTGGGCAAATGCATGGCAGATGCAGTATAATGTAGATAAATATGAGGTTATTCACTTTGGTAGCAAAAACGGATCATTATCTGAATGGCTATAAATGAAGAGATGGGAATGTTCAATGAGGCCTGGGTGTCCTCATACACCAGTCGCTGAAGGTAAGCATGCAGGTGCAGCAGGTGGTAAAGAATGCAAATGGTACGTTGGCTTTCATAGCAAGAGGGTTCGGGTAGAGGAGCAGAGATAGATGTCTTGCTCAATTGTACAGGGCCTTGGTGAGGCCACACCTGGAGTATTGTGTGCAGTTTTGATCTGCTTATCTGAGGAAGGATGTCCTTGCTATAAAGGGAGTACAGAGAAGGTTCACCAGACTCATTCCTGGGATGGTGAGACTGACGTATGAGGAAAGATTGAATTGATTAGGAGGATATTTGCTGGGGTTTAGAAGTATGAGGAGGGCTCTCATAGAAACCAACACAATTCTAACAGGATTAGACAGGGTAGATGCAGAAAGGATGTTCCCAATGGTGGAGGTGTCCAGAACCAGGGGTCATAGTCTAAGGATAAAGGGTAAACCTTTTAGGACTGAGATGAGGAGAAATGTCTTCACCCAGAGACTGGTGAGCCTGTGGAATTTGCTGCCAGAGAAAACAGTTGAGGCCAAAACATGTTTTCAAGAAGGAGTTAGATATAGTTCTTGGGGTGAAGGCAATCAAAGGATATGGGGGGGGCGGGGTGGGGGGGATGCTGGATCAGGCTTTTGAGTTGGCATGATCATGATGAATGGCGGAGCAGGCTCAAAAGGCCTACTCCTGTTCCTATTTTCTATGTTCCTATGCTTGAGTTGGCAATGGGGTTGACATGAAGTTCTGTTGCCCATGTGGGTATTTCTGTTTTGAATCACATCACCTAGTGAAAGATCCAGCCCTATCCAGCTTTGTGCTTCTATTCCACAGGTAGATGATGAACATGTTGACCCTATGAAAAGCAGCATCTGCCATTTACACGTATGGTCTGCATACTGACTGATCCAGCCGCGAAGGGCTGTTGTATCCTCCATGAAGTGTATCCCTGCCCAAGACATTATCCGCAGGTTAGCTTGGAGTAGTTGGCATAGCTCAACGGCAATCTCTCTTGTGAAGCAGGAGCAACAAAATCAGATCACCTCAGTCACACCCAGGTGGTGAGGATGCTGGTGCAGTGACAAGGGCAGGCATTAATATCCAAGGGGCTATTGTATTTGAGCTTGACATCCTCGTGCATATTATGGAACACAACAGAAAAGGCCAAATGGCATAGATTGGGTGGAATTCTCCAGTCGCGTTGGTCTAAAAGCCGGAAATTTCTGCCTGACTGTCAATGGGCCTTCACACTGTCCATGACACCACAATCGCAGTGGCAGGCGGGGTGGGAGAATTCCAGCCTTTAGGTTTCGGGTGACCAACCAGTGGAACTCCGGCTTGGAGCAAAAAGGCCATGGTCACTTTGATATGTCGGCCTCAATTTAAATAGAACCCATGCCATATAGGTGTCCTGATGAAGTTTGACAGGTTCAGAGCAGTACAAGATGTACAAAGTAGTTCAGGCATAAACTTATCAATGCTCAAAGTCCCTTTTTACCCAAGGAAACATTGCGTATCAGCTTATCCACATTATAGTGCATAATAAGTTATGTATAATACTGAATAACATGAGGCATACCATAGAGCTAGTAATGTGCTCCCACTTAATCTCAGCTGCACCCATTGAGCTGACCTCACAATAATGCAAGTTAACTTCATATGAATGTGGTTGCCACACTAAGCAGAAGTTTGGAGTTTCACTTGTGGAGGGGGCTGGAGGATGCTGGCTACTTTGAAGTATTGCTAATTTTCTTTCCTTTAAAGGGCTGTGTTATTTAAAGGATGGGGGTGGGGGCATACTGCTCACTCCTACTGCCATTAGCACAAAGGCTGCTCCACAGTGATAGAATGCTGCTGGTGGCCGTAACAAGCTGAAGAGGGGGAAGCTTCCACCCCTCCGTGGAGGGGAGTCCCATTGCTCTTGTGGTCTCTGCAGTGCCACAACTTGGTGGTGAGTGGAGGGGGAGGGATCAGTCCCCTGGAGATGGGAGCAAGCGGGGTGGGGGTGAAAGGGGGAATGCGGTTGGAGGCCAAGCAGGGAGGCATAAAGGGAGGGTACAGTCTGAGGGAGTTGGCACAAATCATCTCACCAAAGAATGTCCCTGCCACCCCCCCCACACCCCTACCCCCACCCTGCTTCCTTCCTGCCCACCCTTTCACCAATGTTGGTGAAAAAGGAGCTTCCCACACTCACCTGCCTTCCACTGCCTTTTATGGTCTGGCAGTGGAGGCAAAGTGAGGTCCTTAAAAGGCCATTAATTGGCCATTTAAAGGCCTCAATAGGCCTCTGGTTGGGTGGGCAAGCTTTACCCACTCACTGTATTATGGGGACTGGGTCAGAGTTGGCAGGAACGCAGTGAGCTTCAGTAGGCCTCCAGTGGTCCAGAAGACCTATGTTTTATCAGAGCAAAGAGATCACATGCTGAATGGGTATTATTGGCTCTCACGCATTATATACAATGCTATGGGCCTGATATTTGCAGTGGGGGTGAGTGGTAATTGGGAAAGAGGGATGTCAGCAGTTGGGAAAGGGCCTGGGATCAAGAGGGGTATGGGTGAGACTGGAGGTCAGGGCTTGGTGGCAAGTGGTTAGTTGTTGAAGCTGTGGAAAGGAGCCATGTCGGTGGCTAGTAATAGGGGATATTGGAGGCCAAGGGTTTCCTTCAGGGGTCAGGGGATTTAGAGTGGATAGTAATCTAAAATACATGGACCTAGAAACTCCAGCAGATCTTTCTTCGCATCCTTTCATGGGATGTGAGCGTCACTCGCAGGTCTAGCTAGTTAGTCATCAATAATTGCCTTTTAGAAGGTGGTGGGGAGCCGCCTTCTTGAATCACGGCAGTGTGTGTAGTATAGGTACACTCAGACTGCTAAAGGAATCACCTCTGTTTGACTGACTCACAAGAAGTGCTGAAAAAGCCACAGTGGGGAGGTGGAAGGCTCCCATCTTTGTTCCCATTGTTCCCCAACACCTGGAAAACCCAGGCAGTAGTTTCTAATTTTAACCTGCCTCCCAATAGCTTTCTAGGAGCCCAGTTTAAACATGCTAATGAGCATCCCGATACTTACTGCCTGAAATAGATCTGGAAGGTTGGGGTCAGGCCCCCATATATCACCTTTAACCACACACCCCCTACTCCATTCCCAATCTTCTTCCAGTCATTGTAGGCAGCAGCAGTAAGTCTACAAGTCTTCCCATCTCTCACCATCATTAGGAAACAAGTCACGGAATAGGGAATAAAAAGGTAAATTCGGCATAGCCCTAGATGACCATAGGCTGCTCTCCCCTTTTGAGGGGGAGAGCTGAGTGGTGGTGATTTAACCAGAGGTTCACACACCTCAGGCGAGGGGCAAGATTGAGAAGGCGAGCCTAAATAGGAAATAGGACTGGGGCAGCAGTCACATGGGAACCTGCAAATTCCCCTCCAAGCCGCCCACCTCCCTAAATTTTTAAAATTCTTTTATAGGATGTGGGCTAGGCCAGCATTTCTTTTCCATCCTTAATTCCCCTTGAGAAGGTGGTGGTGGGCTGCCTTCTTGAACCACTGCAGTCCATGTGGTGTATGCGCCCCCAAGGTGCTGTTAGGGAGGGAGTTCCAGGATTTTGACCCAGCGACATTGAAGAAACGGCGACATATTTCCAAGTCAGGATGGTGTGTGGCTTGAAGGGGAATCTCCAGATGGTGGTGTTCCTATGCATCTTCTGCCCTTGTCCTTCCAGGTGGCTCCCTACCACCTTCTGAAGGGCAATTATGGATGAGCAACAAATGCGAGACCTGCCAGTGATGTTCACATCCCATGAAAGAAGGGGAAGGAAGATCTCCTGGAATGTCTAGGTCCAAATATTTTACATTGCTATCCACTATAAATGCTGTGCACCACAGAATATAAATTGCAATACGGGTCCGATAGCCTGAGGCCTAGAATTGTGCATGAGATATCGAGCTGGATTTTCCTAACTTGTCAGCCTGAAGCCATTTTTTTCCCCAAATTTGCTTGCTCCCCACTCCCACACATACCCGCCAGCCCCCTACCCTCCCACTTACGTACCCGGCTCCAAGGGCCAAGCAGGTCAAGAGTGATCACCCTGTGGTTGAAGTAAGTTTTCCAAGTGGTTTTACCTCATTTTTATCCTGAGAAGTCAGAGCATTTGTGCAAGGACACAGCTCTTTGTTCCCTTAATGATATGCAATATTTTGTGCACAAGAATATGCTGTACAGTGTTTTTGTGTTGTTGCTATTTATTCTAACTTACGCCACGCTGCGCGTTATAACCATATCTGACAATATGTTATGCAATATTTGCGAACATATATTTGACGTGTTTGTTGTTGCCGGCCCAAGTTTCATATAATTCCTCCCTTTTTAGGCAGCAACTGTTTCCTTCTTGAATCTGTAATAACCGTTACACCTCATGCAGGAAACTGCGGTTCAAGAAAGGCTGAAACGTTTTATGTTTGACAAATCATGCGAGTAGGAAACCCAAATAGATCTGTCACCCTGCCGCAACTCCATGGAATATCCGTGTTTGGCCTGCAAACGTGGGATTGTGAAACATATGGAAGGCAGGCTTGTGAAGCTTAGAAACCGTTATTAACTGCAGACACTTTTGAGGTTAGACTTGCGGATGCGCTGACATGCACGCATGTGTAACAGTGTCTTAAACCCTCTTGTGCACAAGCAAGTGATTCTCATGCTCATCGCAAAGTAGCGAAAAGAGCATGTTCTATTTCTCCACCATCACAGTCCTCCCAGTTGCTGCTAAGTCAAAAGACAAGAAAGAAATGGAACTGTTCTAAGGCATGTAACTCTGTGCAATGGAATATTGTTCCATAAAGTGGCAGTCCCTGGTGTCATTTACTTGGTCACAGAGTGCACAGTTTGCAGTTTGAGGTTATCTATTTCAACACTTTAGACTGTGGACACAAGCGCAATGTAAACTCTACGGGGTGGGGGGTGGGGGGGATGTTGGATAAGGCGCGATAACAAGAGCAGGGATCGCAAATAAGGCACAATTTCCAAGCACATAGTTGTCGTGCAGAAAAATTTGTGCTCCTTGCTAATTTAAATGACAGCAACTTGTTACCCAGAGCTAACGGTGCTGCAAAGAGGCTGCATGCCTCAGCAGGGGACCCGAGTTCATACCAGGAAGCTAGCCTGCACTTGTTAAAGTGGGGATACATTCTGACTGCAGTAGGTACTGGAAATGGTTCAGAAAGGGTATCAGATCTGCAAAAAAAGTGAGTAAGGGGCAATAGGGAAGAGAGAGAGAATGCTCCAAGGTTCTCTGCTGCAGGAGATAGCCATGTTCTGTTACTCAGAGTGGGTTAGGGAGAGCTCCAGACAAACACTGAGAAGGCAGTGGAAGCAGACAACCATCATGGTCACTGCCAACAGTCTGAAGACCTGGATGAAGTGCTGAAAGAAGCTCAATGACCTCAAGCAAGCAGTCAGGGTCAGTCAGTAAATTCATCTTCAAATTCCAAACTCTTCCATATGAATTACTAGCTTTCTACCTTGTTCCATTCACTCAGGTATCAGCAACTATCTAGCATGACTCATTCATTCACAGCTTCACTTCACCCTCACACAATTTACACTGCGACAAACCTCACACCCACATCTCTCAGCATCACACACGGCCAGCTATTTAACCATGACAGGCACATCGCCCAAATACACTCACTGGGTGGAATTTTCCTGTCCCGACCACTGCGGGAATCATAGTGGGCGAAGCAAAAGATTTGGCGGACCATTTAAAGGTCCGTTGACTTCAGGCAGGCATTTCCAGTCTTGGGGCATGCGTGGCCGGAATGTTTCACTCACTGATGCACTTTCCTCCCTCTTGCAGGACAAGGTGACGTGGTAGGTGGCAGCACCCAGCAGGCAGGGGTCAGGCATGGCTGCATACTCCCATCCTCGTGGTGGAGACAGTGCTGACAGACCAAGCCCATAGCCCACAGTGGGACTGAAACCACAGGGGATGACGATATGTTTCTACCTAATTCACTATTTCACATCCTATTTTCCCCCAGCTCATGATGCCATCTAATTTATAAGCTTCAGGCAGTGTAAGTATTGCACCTCTCATAGAATCCGTACAGTGCTGAAGGAGGCCATTCGGCCCATCGAGTCTGCACTGAACACAATCCCACCCAGGCCCTATTCCCATAACCCCATATATTTACCATGCTAATCCCCTGACATTAGGGTCAATTTACCATGGCCAACCTAACCGGCACATCTTTGGACTGTGGGAGGAAACCGGAGCACCCGGAGGAAACCCATGCAGACACGGGGAGAATATGCAAACTCCTCACAGTGACCCAAGCAGGGAATCAAACCCGGGTCTCTGGCGCTGTGAGGCAGCAGTGCTAACCACTGTGCCACCGTGCCGCCCACCTCTTGCTTTCCCCTCTTTTCATCACCGTAACACTTCATGGACAAGGAATGTAAATCGCCATCAACTTTGGCGAGACCAGAAGATTCCACCAGCGGTCAATGGTGAGCCGTCTCCACCGCGGGAGGCTGGGGTCTGGAGAATTCTGTCCACTGTTCTTGGATTGGGCTGGGGTAAAAGAAACGCTCCCAGAAGACTTTGAATGGGTAAGACTTCCTCCCCTCCCCCTCCCCCTCTCTCTACAGGTACCTTCTCTTCTCCTGTGTTGTCTCTGTTCCGTTTCCCTGCCATGGTGCAGGTCAAGGGGACTGGAAATTACAGTGCCCATGACTGGAAACAAGAGACTAGAACCCTTGAAGTCAAAGCCAAAGCTTTCTCCACATGCTGCTCCGTTTCCTGCTGACTTCATCAACTTTAAATAGCACTTGTATAAACTCAGAGAAGAGCCCAATTCTAACTCAGTTAAAAACTATTCACTTGCACGCTGTTAAAATCTGACCCTATATAGAAGTCAATCAGCAACTTATATGGCAACATCTGCAACTGAAGCACAGTGTTTGTAACCCTGGAATCATACATATAAGAAAGCACACCAACGCTTCTACTTTCTCAGAAGACTAAGGAAATTTGGCATGTCAGCTACGACTCTCACCAACTTTTACAGATACACCATAGAAAGCATTCTTTCTGATTGTATCACAGCTTGGTATGGCTCCTGCTCTGCTCAAGACCGCAAGGAACTACAAAGGTCGTGAATGTAGCCCAATCCATCACGCAAACCAGCCTCCCATCCATTGACTCTGTCTACACTTCCCTCTGCCTCGGCAAAGCAGCCAGCATAATTAAGGACCCCACGCATCCCAGACATTCTCTCTTCAACCTTCTTCCGTCGGGAAAAAGACACAAAAGTCTGAGGTCACGTACCAACCGACTCAAGAACAGCTTCTCCCCTGTTGCTGTCAGACTTTTGAATGGACTTACCTTGCATTAAGTTGATCTTTCTCTGCACCCTAGCTATGACTAACACTTCATTCTGTGCTCTCTCATTTTCTTCTCTATGAACGGTATGCTTTGTCTGTATAGCGCGCAAGAAACAATACTTTTTACTGTATGTTAATACATGTGACAATAATAAATCAAATCAAATCAAATCAAATACATGACCCCGAGATGAGCCTTCAACCACATACTTGTGCCATCACATTTCTACCGCTATAACATCACGCGACCACACCTCTGTCTCAACTCACCTCCTGCTGCAACCCTCATTCAGGCCTTGGTTAGCTCTAGACTTGACTATTCTAATGCACTCCTAGCTGACCTCCCATATCCAATCTTCAGTAAACTTGAATTCATCCAAAGCTCTGTTCCCCATCTCCTAAATCACACTGAAACTTGATTACTGATCATTCTTGTTTTCATTGACATAATCTGGCTCCGGATTAATTCACATCCTGATTTTCAATTTTCTGCATGGCCTCACCCCTCAGCAGCTCCGTGATCACCTGCAGCCCCACAGTCCTCCCAGATAAATGTGCACCCCTTGATGCCTCTTCAGTAACCTCAATTTTAATGGGGAAGTTGTTGATATAATGGTATTGTTGCTGGGCTAGTAATCCAGAGACCCTGGGTAACGCTCTGGGGATCCGGGTTTGAATCCCACCACGGCAGATGATGAAATTTGAATTTAATCAACATCTGGAATTAAAAATCTACCATAAAACCATTGTTGACTGTTGTGAAAACCCCATCTGGTTCACTAATGTTCTTCAGGGAAGGAAATCTGCCATCCTTACCTGGTCTGGTCTACATGTGACTCCAAATCCATAGCAATATGCTTGACTCTGAAAAGCCACTCAGTTCAGGAACAATGCTGGCCCAGCCAGCGACACCAACATCCCGTAATGAATTTTTAAAAATCCCTTCACTGTTGGCTATAAGCTCTGGAATTTCCTTCCTGCACTTTTCTACTTTGCGTTCCTACTTTAAGGCATTCCTTAAAACCTACATCTTTGACCATGCTTATGCTCCAACATCTCAAGTGGCTTTGAGTCATATGTTTATATAATAGTGCCTTGGTAGGTTTTATTATGTTAAAGAGCCATATAAATGCAGTCTTAGTTGTTGATGTAACCTGAGAGTGGTCGAGGATAACATTAAAGAATACTTATGGATGTTCCTTCCAGCCGTTGAATCCATGGCCAACTGGGCATGTTTAAGGGAGGCCGTTAGCTGGAGTGGAGTGGTTAAAAATGGCAGAGTTGGCGTTAAGTTGGCAATGCACCCTGACTGATGTCACATTCTATCTATCCCGTATCTTTCAAGTGTTCCTGGCTCCCTCTAAATGGTTTGGATCACATCAAAAGTATACTTGTGGGGTGGGACACCAGCTTGGGACCAAAATGGCACCTTTAGTGCTGAGAGGACGGCACGGTGGCACAGTGGTTAGCGTTGCTACATCACAGTTTCAGAGACCCAGGTTTGATTCCCTTGAATCTCTTGGGTATGGGTCACTGTCTCTGCAGAGTCTGCACGTTCTCTCCGTATCTGCGTAGGTTTCCTCCGGGTGCTCCGGTTTCTTCCCACAGTCCTAAAGATGTGGTGGTTAGGTGCATTGGACATACTAAATTCTCCCTCAGTGTACCCGAACAGGTAGTGGAGTGTGGTGATTAGGGGATTTTCATTACAATGTTAATGTAAGCCGACTTGTGACACTAATAAATAGACTTAAAATTAAAGATGCAGAGCTAAAGTTGCAGCAACTCAATGTTCTCCTGCCTAGCCTTCAACTCTCCACCTTTTGTCCACTTCAGTTTATCCAAATCACAGCTGCACAGATCCTATCCCGCTCCAAGTCCTGCTTGCCCAATAACACCACCCTTGCTGATTTCTTGTGGCTCCCAGTCCACACGATGGCTAAAGTTTAAAAGTCTCCTCCTCATGTTTAAATCCCTCCATTCCCCCACCCCTCCCGAATGCCCTCCGCACAGCCCAATAACCCCAGCCTGAATTCTTTGTTCCTCTAACTCTGGCCTTTATCTATTCCCACTCCCATCAGCTGCCTCAGCCCCATCTGGAGTTCTCTCCCAAACTCTTTCACCTTCCCACTTTTGTCCTTGTTTCAGATTTAAACCCAATCTCTTTCACCAAGCATTTTGGGACGTTAATCACATCAAGGTGGAAGTGTGTGTGTATAACAAATAGCAGATAGCCCCAGAGCATTTACCACACTGTAAGCTATCTGAGGAATGTGGATGGTGTCACATTCACAAGAGCAAAGTTCACTGGTATAGAACTGACAATATAAGAGAAGGAATAAAATTCTTAAAGGGGTGCAGGAGCAGAGGAACCTTGGTGTATATGGACATAGATCATTGAAGGTGGAAGGACAGGTGGAGAAAGCAGTTAATAAAGCCTAAAATATCCTGGGCTTTATTAATAGGAATAAAGAGTACAAAAACAAGGAGATTATGCTGAACTTATACGAGACACTAATTAGACCTCAGCTACAAGATTGTGCACAGTTCTGGGCGCCACACTACAGGAAGGATGTGAACACATTGGAGAGAGTTCAGAAAAGCTTTACAAGAATGGTTCCAGGAATGAGAAACTCCAGTTAAGAAGATAGATGGAGAAGTTGGGACTGTTCTCCTTGGAGAGAAGAAAGCTAAGAGGAGATTTGATAGAGATGTTCAAAATCATGAGGGGCCTGGATAGAGTAGATACGGAGAAACTGTTCCCACTTTTAAAAGGATCAAGAACGAGAGGGCACAGATTTAAAGTGAGTTACAAAAGAAGCAAATGTGAGGACAAATACTTTTTCACACAAGTGGTTTGGGTCTGGAATGCACTGCCTGGAAGTGTGGTGAAGGCCGGTGCAATCGAGGCATCCGAGAGGGCATTAGATGATTATTTGAATAGAAACAAAGTGCAGGAGTATGAGGGAAAAGGCAGAATGGAGTGGCACTAAGTTATGATGCCCGTTTGGAGAACCAGGGCAGACACAATGGACCAAATGGCCAACCTTCTGCGTCGTAACAACTCTGTGAATCTCAGATTAGATTGTGACTTTGAAATCATTTCTGATATCAATTATTGCTCATAGCAATGTTCCGACTTTAGATGAGGAGGCTTTCTTCTGTTTTTGTTTGTCAGGCACTGCCAGAGATGTCTCATGTTTCAGACCACAGCGGCCAGCCAGGGTATTGCATGATGCTGATATACAACAGTGGTTGCAATAAACTATTAAAATGTGTCTGCAGTGCCTTAGGAATAAGTAATCCAGAGTTTACAGAAATGATCACATCATTAAAAATACAGAAATAAAAGTGACAAACAAATTCTAAACAATACAGGAAAGGAAATCAAAGGGAAAGGCAGATTAAACAAATCCAGATCTCCCTGGCTGATAAAGGGGATAGAGGTTATAGATGTCAGGTGGGCAATAGAACTGAGGCCCAGGCTGAATTTAGGAGATTCAGAGGGGAATTCAAAAAGCAAATAAAAGTAGCAACGTATGAGAAGAGACTGGCAGCTAATTGAAAAGGGATTCAGAAGTTTTCATTCAAACCATAGAGTGAGAATTAAGGCCTATTGTGGACCAGAAAGGGGATTTACACATGGCTCACGAATGTCCTTTAGGGGAGGAAATCTGCCATCCTTACCCGGTCTGGCCTACATGTGACTCCAGAGCAATGTGGTTGACTCTCAACTGCCCTCGGGCAACTAGGGGTAGGCAATAAATGCTGGGCCCAGCCAGCGACGCGCCTGTCCCATGAATGAATTTTTAAAAAACATGGAGGTGGGTTTTTGGCTGAGGTATGGGTGGCACAGTGGCACAGTGTTTAGCACTGCTGCCTCATAGCGCCAGGGACCCGGGTTCGATACCAGCTTGGATCACTGTCTGTGCGGAGTCTCCACGTTCTCCTCATGTCTACGTGGGTTTCCTCTGCTCCGGTTTCCTCCCGCAGTCTGAAAGATGTGCTGGTTAGGTGTATTGGCCATGCTAAATTCTCCCTCAGTGTACCCGAACAGGCGCCGGAGTGTGGCGACTAGGGGATTTTCCCAGTAAGTTCATTGCAGTGTTGATTTAAGTCAATTTGTGACACTAATAAATAAACTTTAAACTTTATTAAATGAATATGTCCTTATCAAGGAAGAAAATACTGCATAGGTCATGGTGAACAGGGAAATGGTTCAGACATTTGAAGGGTTTAAAATTGATAAGGAAGAGGTCTTGGATATGTGGCCTGCACTTAAAAGTTGAGAAGACACCAGAAGCATCCAAAGACAATCCATATTGTATCCATATTGTATCCAAAGACACTAAGAGAAGGGAGGGTGAAAATTGCGGAGGCACTGGACATAATTTCCCAATCTTCTTTGGACTCTGGGGTGGTACCAGAGGACCAAAGAATTGCAAATCTTGCAGACTTGTTCAGAAAAGGGGATAAAGATAAGCCCAGCAACTATAGGCTGGTCAGTTTAATCTCAGTCATGGGGGAACTTTTAGGAATGTGATAGTCCACATGAGGTCCATGGGGAATCACTGATTGATCTCCTCGGGGGCCTCATTGAGTATGAGTTCCCCTGGTAAGAAGTTTAACAACACCAGGTTAAAGTCCAACAGGTTTATTTGGTACAGGCAGTGGCCTACCCAGCTGGCACTCATTACCTAAACCTTTTATAAGGCAGGCCCAAGACTGCGCCTGCTGTACTGTAGTCCGAGGCAGGGACTAGTGTGTGTAAATTATGTTTGTGGCTTCACTTTACGTTCTGTAATAAATGATGTTCCTTTCCAGTCGGGTTTCCTGAGTCACTACAATACATGATAATTTGGGACAACATTAATAGTTGGGAAAATGCGGGTTAATTAAGAAAAGCCACCATGGATGTTGGGGAGAATCAAGTTGGGACTTTTTAAATATGTTTGACTCAGTTTGACATCAAATTGGGTACTTATCAACTCAGTCAGAGAATGAGATCAGTACTCTCTAAGTGAGTTTGGTGTGAATTCACACCCACATAGTGAGATAATCACATTCATTCCTTTCACTGGAATTAAAGATAATGGCCCAGATTTTTACCTAAAACAATTCAAGGAAAGAACACCTATTCACGCCTCTCTTTACCTCCAGTTGGGGAGTCTGAAGATCAATGCTCACGAAAGGTTTGTGGTACTTCTGTTTCAGCTGTGCTGATCTACATTCAGCACTGTCGCTTTTCATCAGTGGGTACCGAGGTCCCTTTGAGAAATGAAGAAATGTGACTCATTGCCAAAGCCACCAACTCAGATGACAAGTTTACAGCAAAACAAAAATATTTGGACTGGAACAGAGGTGCATAGCTTGTGCAGAGCAAGCACAGATTGATCAACTGACTAATCCGCAACTTGTCCATTTTTCTTCTGAAAGACTGAGTGGGCATATTTTCAACTTCTGGTTTTTTTTCTAAATGTATTCACTCACAAAATGTGGGCACTGCTGGCAAGGGCAACAGTTATTGCCCATCTTTAACTCCCTTGAGAAGTTGGCACTGAGTCACTTTCTTAGACCACTACAGTCTATCTGAGCCATTTTGATACAATTTGCTACCGTGAAAGGCCATTTCAAAGGACATTTAAGAGTAAATTGTCTCAGCAATGTCACTGAGAGCAGATGACGAAGGTAAGATGCTGATGGAGCCTGGACTTAAAGACTGGCTGACCCCAGAAAGGTGAATGGGGGAACCGGGATCACTGGGGGAATGGAAACTGTCGGGGGGAGCTCCAGGGGGGAGGGGGATTATCTTGGGGGAGGAGTTCCAATGGGCAGAGCGTGCACGAAAAGAAGGCACCCCAAACCATGTCCGGCCACCAGTCCACCAGGTGGAGGAGTGACACTTGGCATCAGCCTCCCCTGCTACAGATAAAATCCCAGCAGAGTTGGGAGAAGGCCTTTAATTGGCCATTAAAGACAACTGGCCCAGAGGTGAGCAGGCCCTCTGAACCTTCTCCATTGCTGGTAATATCACATCTGGGATGGGTGGATGCTGGGCATGACACCGCTGCTATGATGCCCATTTTTACACCCGTCCATCAACCCCAATTGCGATACCACGTCACCCCTGGGTTGGGGTAAGATTCTGGTCTAAGTATCCCATGACAGAATCTCTATTATACCATATTCCCGCTTTTCACTTGGACTTACAAAGAGTTTCTTTCTCCTGATAGCAGAGATATGCCGTAAGACCATAAGACCACAAGACATAGGAGCAGAATTAGGCCATTCGGCCCATCAAGTCTGGTCCGCCATTCAATCGTGGCTGATATTTTTCTCATCCCCATTCTCCTGCCTTTTCCCCAAATAACCCTTGATCCCCTTATTAATCAAGAACCTATCTATCTCTGTCTTAAAGACACTCTATGACCTGGCCTCCACAGCCTTCTGCGGCAAAGAGTTCCACAGATTCACCACTCTCTGGCTGAAGAAATTCCTCCTTATCTCTGTTTTAAAGGATCGTCCCTTTAGCCTGAGGTTGTGCCCTCTGGTTCTAGTGTTTCCTACTAGTGGAAACACCATCTCCACGTCCACTCTATCCAGGCCTCGCAATATCCTGTAAGTTTCAATGAGATCCCCCCTCATCCTTCTAAACTGTGCCAACTGTGCCAACTGTGGACTGAAGCCCAGTGGGCCACATCCATCAGGAAAATAACACCCTTCCTCTTTCATACCCACGTCCTCATTCTCAGGAAGATTATGTGCTTCCTCCAGTGAGCACCCTTTTAATTCAACCCTGAGTAGGATGAGGACAGTCAATGCTCTAGTATTTCCAGGAATTATTGTCTAATCTCCAGGATACAGCGGTGAGCAATCCAGGAGAAGGAGCAAACAAGAAAAGTTGTTGCTTTGAAAAGAAAATGTCCTTGGATCTTATTGTTTATCAGTCAGCAAAATATTGGACATGGTTCAAAAAGTTTGTTGGCCTGTCAGTCAGGAACTATCCAATCTGGGAGTGAAAAGCTGATTAACTTTCTGATTGACCTGGGAGGCTAGTGTCCTGTGGGAACATACATGTCAGGTAATCGGTGACAATAGTGTGGGCAAGGGCAGTTGATGGCAAGTGGTCACGTGATCAAATCTCAAAGAATAGGTCCAACCAGATTGGTAACCCTAAAGTGTCTCGAATTGGTGTTCGTGCAGGTAGAGCACCGCATTGCAATTGGTGACAAAGTGGTGAGAATTGTGGATCTAAAAGTGTTGGCACTTGAGGCACCGAAAGGGGCAGGGTGGGTCGTCAGTGTGCCAATGACGCTTTTCTCAACACTGCCCCTCATGGAAGAGCTTGCTTAGTACATACTGCGATAACCCCCAGGACTTCCATGGGGAATTCCTGATTGACCTTCCAGTAGAACTCCTAGAATACAAGCCCCCAGGTGATTGGTAATTACCTTACGAGGTGGAGCTCATATCCCGAGCACTTTATAAAGCAGGATCCTTAGTGGGTCCATTGTTGGATTGTCCCAGTTACGATCTGTATGTGTTCACCACAGGCTTGTGGATTTGCTTTACTTTTACTTAGTGCAGTAAAATACCATCCCTTTACAGCTGACTCCTGAGTTATTATACATACCTTAATCTTTTACCTTGAAAAAAAAGCAGGGCATTCCAACACAAGAAGATACATGAATCTGCCATTACTTACACCTTTCCCAACTTCCTGTTTCCACCTTACTTCCAACCTCATTATATTCCACAGCTTCTCCTGTCTCAATCATTCGGGCTGGCTTTTGTTTGAGGAAGTGGGAAGGTTGAGACAGGAAACTTCCCAATCCAACAGACCTGTCTCCTTGAAAAGGGCTCCCACTTGTTCATATTTTTGTTCCTGGGAGTCTGTTTGGGGTGGAGTTGGGCCCACTGCCTCAGGCCTAAAGTGGCAGCAGCGGCTGCCATTTGACAGGGCTGACAGGCTAGCCACTGCGACATTAGTCCAATTTTAATGAGTCTCAGGCCCTCAAACCCTCAACAAACCATTACACACCCAAGATTCCCCCCCTTACTCCTCATATTGCCCTGCTCCCTCCATATCCCCACATATTCATCATGTCTCCTCAATGCCCCCTCATATTCCCATGCCTCTTATATGCTTCCCCATGTAACCTCCATAGCTATTCCCCAAGTATACACTAGGGGCAGACCTCAGGAACAATGGACATTAAAATAAAACTAGATTTCTAACGATCTAACAGTGCTGTCATTGAAACACATTTCATACAGAAAAAGACTCCTTCGAAAAATACGTAAATCCATTCAAGTGGTCACTTATTGTAAAAGCAAACAAACATCTATTTCATTAATCACATTAAAGGCAAGTGATGCTTTAATGACCTCTTAAACCTGTCAATCAAAATTTGAATACTGACCCCTGCTGGAGCCTTTGAAACTCAGCCAAGCATTACAGTCAAGCTCGGCTCAGCTGTAATAACAAACATTGCAGCTCAGAAACAATGAAGCCTTTTAACATTGCAAAAAAACAGATGCCTATAGTTTTTTCAAAGCTATGCCAAATGGCCTGATAATCAATGCGCTCCAGCTACAAATGTCCGTTTTTTCCCCTCTAAGCGAAAGCTGTAGACTGGTTTTTTTTCAAATCTTAAGATTTAAATCACCTCAGATCATGACACTTAGAGCTGGACTTTTGCCATCGAGGCAGGAAACACAAGTTAGGAAGTCTTCCAACTTGGCAGACCCATCTCCATAGAAACAACCCATGCATGGACGATTTTCATTTGGAGGGATGGGGGTGTGATCAAGTCAGGCTCATCGCTTCAGGAGGCAGTTGTGAGGCAGCCCCAGAGACAGGTGAGTGAGAGGGCGAGCTGGTTGGAAAGCCAGCATTGGTTCTCTGAGACTTCGGCCTGGTTATACATAAAAGGCCATTCGGCCCTTTCGGCCCATTTTATTTTGGTCTCACACCTGGGACTGGGATTCCTCCATGATTCACATCTCCTCTCAAGTGCTGTGAACATTACTGACTTTTCAGGGCAATCATCTGATAGAGGATCCTGCAGACTTTAGTTAGTGCAGAAAATGCTGGACGGAGCAGTGGAGAGAATTTGCGCAGAAATCACACCCCCATTTTACAGACCAAGCTGCAGTATTTTGCTAAGTAAGTCACAAACCTTCTTTAAAATGCGAAGACTTGGTAAGTGGATAAGGGTATATTCTAGGTGAGGGTGGAGGATGGGTATGGGGATAGGCAGGGTAAGGATGGTGGGGTGGGTAAGGGGGTAGGATGGTAGTTGGCAAACGTCAGATGGGTCGGTGGAGTCAGACGGTCAGGGGAGTCAGGGATTGAGGGGGAGAATCAGGGCCAGGGGTCAGTGTGTGATTAGGGTGGGAGGCGGGTCAGTTCTGTAGTTACCCAGGTGTTGGACTATGGCCCGAATTCTTCCACCTCGCCCACTGCTGGGATTCTCCGGTCTCACTGCAGTAAGTGAAGATTTGGTTCAGCCTCAAATTCTCCGCTCCGGCCTATGTTTTAATCTGACATTCAGAACTGTCCGAAGTTTCCCACTCTAATCTTGAGTCAAGGATCTTTTCAGAGGGTCCCGGAGAGCAAGGGAATTCTCTATCCAAAGTTGCCGGGCAATTCCCACAGACGTTGGCACTTCCGAGGGATCCCGCGCATGTCCAATCTCTGACTATCTGGAGACCGGAGGACCTGGGCCATCGAAAAACAAAAATGAAATAATGGAAAAGTGAAGCCTTAACATTCCCCATCCCACCCCTATTTCCCCATGGAACGACAAAAGAAAGTAAAGCCAAAAATATAAAATCACACCCTGAAAAATGCCTGACCTCAAAATGGCAGCAAGACATTTTGAAGGAAGATATTTAAGCATTTTTGCACCATCAACCCTTCCCCATTCTCAATTGAATAACAACACAATCTTGTGTAAATACATTACCTTACCTCAGCCTCTTTTACAGATTAGGTTGATACGTTTTTAAGATTACAGTGAAGTTTATCTGTGCCACTGAAGAAAACTATGTAACAGTATGTGCCAACCATGTTCAAGATGTTTTAGGCCACAGAGGAAGATGTTGAACAAAACAACAACCGCTTGCTTTAATGTAGCACCGTTAATGCCATCAAATATCTCAAGGTGCTTCACAAGGACAATTAGCAAAATAAATTTAATGGACGGAAATGTTGAATCTACCACAAGCTTCTTCCACAAACATAACCAAGCGAGTAGACTCATTGGTTTCAGCCTGTCTTGCCCCCACTGAGCTGATATCTTTCCACCTTTTTTTCTCTCCAACCTCTTACATCTATAACTCTTCAGCTGCCCCCTCCACCCCCCACCCCTTTAAATGTTTCCAGTTTCCTGGACCTTGCTATCTCCTTTTCCCCATAGATGTCCAATCCCTTTGCAAGTACTCTAGCTCCACCAGGACACTTTGAGGGCTCTTCACTCCTTCCTTGAAGAGAGGCTCAGCAAATCTTCTTTCCCCACCACCCTCCTCCTGGTTGAACCCGTTCCCGCATTGAACAACTTCTCTTTTAGTCTTCTCCTATGGCTGCTGTCGCTGGGCAAAGAGTGTATGCAGTGCATATTCCACTCATTAATACCTGAAAATGCATTGGGATCCTACTATCCATAATATATAAATAAAGATGTGCGGGTTAGGTGCATTGGTCATGCTAAATTGCCCCTTAGTGTCCCAGATGAGTCGGTTAGAGGGATTGGCGGGGTAAATACGTGGGGTCATGGGGATAGGGCCGAGGTGAGATTATTGTCGGTGCAGACACGATGGGCCGAATGGCCTCCTTCTGCACTGTAGGGTTTCTATGATCCTATGAAAGGCTCCCACCTGTTTTGGGCAGAGTGGCGAGCCATCCTTTTATATGCCCACAGGCCTAAGGTTGTTGATCAGTAGTGCTATTTGTTGTAGATTTCTGTCTGGGTTATTTTCCAACAGGGGCAGCATGGTGGCACAGTGGTTAGCACTGCTGCCTCACAGCGCCAGGGACCCGGGTTCAATTCTGACCTCGGGTGACTCTCTGTGTGGAGTTTGCACGTTCTCCCCGTGTCTGCGTTGGTTTCCTCCGGGTGCTCCGGTTTCCTCCCACAGTCCAAAGATGTGCCGGTTAGGTGGGTTGGTCATGATAAATTGACACTTTGTGTCCCAAGATGTATAGGTTAGGGGGAATTAGCTGGGTAAATAAGTGGGGTTATGGGGATAGGGCAGGGGAAAGGGCCTGGATAAGATACTCTGTTAGAGAGGCAGTGCACACTCAATGGGCCAAATGACCTCTTCTGTACTGTAGGGATTCTTTGAATCTATGATATGATTTTATGAGGAACATGACAATATGCAGCTGAAAATCTCTCCCATTTTTACAAAAGAAACTTGAGAAGTTGAGCCTTATGTTTACTGTAGCTTAGAAAGTTAAGGGGTTTCAGTGATAGAGGTTCCAAGATGAGGTTGCCCAAGATTAGACTTGCCAGTAAATTCAATTTTGTAAATTGAGTTTGTGTCTTTATATGCCCTGTTTGTGAACAGAACTCCCACTCACCTGACGAAGGAGCAACAAGCGCTCCGAAAGCTTGTGTGGCTTTTGCTACCAAATAAACCTGTTGGACTTTAACCTGGTGTTGTGAGACTTCTTGCAGAAATCAGTGAAGCAGCATCCATAAATTCTTCTTTCAAAAGGCAATTAGAGAGTTTTTTGGAAAAGAGGAATATTAAAGTTTGCAGGAAGTGAGTGGGAAGAGTGGAAATAGATTAGACGGCTAACGAGGGGGAGAACACAGTCATAGGATTGATAGGGCAAAGTGGCTTACTTGTGTGCTGCTACGCTAACATGGAGCTTACTTTAAGGTATGTCAGTATTTTAGGACAAGGAGGAAGCAGACATTAAAGAAAGGTATTGTAGGTGACAACAATAGGCTCATTCAGGACACAGTTAGACGACTTGACAGCGGGACCCTAACCACTTTTTATGCGGGACTGCACGAGCTAACATAGGCCTCTCACAAAACAGTGACTTTGTAACTTGGCATCAAAGCCTCAAGTGAGTCCAGATCTAGGGGTGACTGTGTAAAGTGTCATTAAAAAAAAAGGGCTGAGGTAAGGATGGAATACATAATCAACTTCTTTCCTGGCACAAGGTGAAGAGTTGGCTTAAATAAATGACATCATTGTGTCAGTAGAATCAAAACAAAATGTACACATTGTTTCCACCTTGAACTGAGTGAGCAAGAGGCTGGCTGAGGCTTGCTTTAGTCACATGCTGCTTTCCTTCACGGATTGGAAAACACTCCCTCCTCAGAACCTTACTCAGAAAAAGAGAACCAAGAAGGTCACCAATATTTCTGTTTCAAAGTTCATTGTGTATTGATATTTATTATTTCCAGTCAGCTGTAGCTTTCTTACTCAAAATGCTAGCCATTATAGAACAGAGGCTCATACTGAAACAACAAACGTAAAGGCAGGAGTCCTGCGTTCAAACGTCACTCATTGATTAACCTTTCCAATGCAGTTTTCACCAGCTTTTTATTGCTCGGTTTCTCTTCCATTTCATTCCATTACAGTGCATGGAGAACCCATTCGGCCCATCAAGCCTGCACCAACAACAATCCCACCCTATCCCCACATATTTACCGTGGTAGTCCCCCTGACATGAAGGGGCAATTCTTAGCACGGCGAATCAACCTAACTTGCACATCTTTGGCGTGTGGGAGGAAACCGGAGCACCCGGAGGAAACCCACGCAGGAACGTGCAGACTCCGCACAGACAGTCACCCCCGAGGTCGGAATCGAACCCGGGCCCCTGGTGCTGTGAGGCAGCAGGGCTAACCACTGTGCCACCATGCCATCCTATTCCACCTTGGAGGAGTTTGGTGGTTTACAGGACTGTGCAGCCTGGTCTGTTTATGCTTCCAGTTGACTCCACAACTTCACCGACAACAGACATACAGCTGCATGTGGAATCTCCCTGAGTTTGTTGGAAATTGCCAATCACAGCTCTCGCCACTTCTCCGGTAGGATGGGTACAAGAAAAAAAGGAAAGATTTGCCTTTATATAACATCTTCCCCAACCTCAGGACACCCTAGAGCACTTTCCAATCCATGAAGTGTCATCACTGATATGATGTAGGAAAATTGGCAGCAATCTGAGCTCAATAAGCTCCCCAGAACAAAATGTGATTTTTAATGATGCAGGTTGAGATATATGTATATATAGACCAGTGTACAAGAGACCTCTCTACTCTTCAACGAGTGTGTGAGATCTCTGACGAACTCCCACCCATCTGACGAAGGGACAGCCTGTTCCGAAAGCTAGTGGCTTTTGCTACCAAATAAACCTGTTGGGCTTTAACCTGGTGTTGTTAGGCTTCTTACTGTATCTACCGGCGAGGACAGTCATGGCTTTGGTTTAACAAAGCATCCAAAATAATGGAAACTTGAACATTGCAGCACTCCCTCAGCCCTGCCCTGGAATGTCAGACCCGAGGATGGGGCGGCACGGTAGCACAGTGGTTAGCACTGCTGCTTCACAGCTCCAGGGTCCCGGGTTCGATTCCCGGCTCGGGTCACTGTCTGTGTGGAGTTTGCACATTCTCCTCGTGTCTGCGTGGGTTTACTCCGGGTGCTCCGGTTTCCTCCCACAGTCCAAAGATGTGCGGGTTAGGTTGATTGGCCAGGTTAAAAATTGCCCCTTAGAGTCCTGGGATGCGTGGATTAGCGGGTAAATATGTGGGGGTAGGGCCTGGGTGGGATTGTGGTCGGTGCAGACTCGATGGGCCGAATGGCCTCCATCTGCACTGTAGGGTTTCTATGATTCTATGATTCTATGTGCTTGAGACTCTGGAATAGAGGCATGAGCACTCAATCAAAGCTGGGCGGTGGTGCCATTAATATTACCTTGGTTGCCCACATTCAGGACATCATCATTGTACAGATGGACAACCAGCTCTTCATTGGCTGCACGCCTGTTGGGGATGGGGGAAGAAATTGTGCATTGCTGAGGGCTATTCCAGGCAGCCAGTGCTATTAAATGGGATGTGCAGTGTAGCTGAAGGCTATCTTCTAAGTACAAAAATGATCACAAATGCTACAAACAGTACAGCCAATTTGTCTGCTTCAGAGTCCCTTGTACAGACGATGCAAAGAAAGAGTGTGTAGGCCCTATAATGCATCCCACCCCCCTTTCTCACAAGCCCTCCAGATAGAATCATAGAACCCTACAGTGCAGAAGGAGACCATTCAGCCCATCGAGTCAACACCGAAAACAATCCCACCTGGCCCTATCCCCATAACCCCATGCATTTACCCTAGCTAGTCCCCCTGACAGTAAGGGGCAATTTATCATGGCCAATCCATCTAACCCGCACATCTAGGTTTAGGTGGATTGGCCATGATAAATTGTCCCTAAGCATCAGGGGGACTGGTGGGGTAAAATGCATGGGGTTGTGCAGATGGGGCTTTGGTGGGATTGTGGTTGGTGCAGACTCGATGGGCCAAGTGGCCTCCTTCTGCACTGTAGGGTTTCTATGATCTTTGGATAACATCTTCGATATCAATAGGAATAGGTGGATGATGAGATGAATGCAAGGCGAACATAGCTAAAATTTTGAAAGTAGTTCAATGACCCTACCAGGGTTATCAAGAGAAGAATCCGAGTTCTCAACTCAAGTATTATCTCCTCACACCTACGCCACATGCAACCCCGTTACTCTTAATAGCCCTCTCTCTCCACGCACCCTGGACATACTCTCTTCCACCTTCTTCCATTGGGAAAAAGGTACAAAAATCTGAGAACACGTACCAACCAACTCAAGAACAGCTTCTTCACTGTTGCCATCAGACTTTTGAATGGATCTACCATATATTAAGCTGATCTGTCTCTACACCCCATCTGTAACTGCAACACTATATTATATATCCTTTCCTTTTTCCCTAAGTACTCTATAAAGTGTATGCTTTGTCCGTATAACACGCAGGAAACAATACTTTTCACTGTATCCCAATACAGGTGACAACAATAAATCAAATCAAGCTTTTTCCACTGAGGCTAGGGGACAAAAAACTAGAGGACATGGGTGAAGGGGGAAAAGTTTAAAGGGAATATTAGGGGGGCTTCTTCACACAGAGTGGTGGGAGTGTGGAATGAGCTGCCAGATGAAGTGGTGAATGCGGGCTCACTTTTAACATTTAAGAAAAACTTGGACAGGTACATGGATGAGAGGGGTGTGGAGGGACATGGTCCAGGTGCAGGTCAGTGGGAGTAGGCAGAAAAATGGTTCGGCACAGACAAGAAGGGCCAAAAGGCCTGTTTCTGTGCTGTAATGTTCTCTTGTTCTATGGTTCTAAATCAAATCAAATCAAATCAAATCCTTCCTTTCACTCTCATTCACCCACTGCCCCTCTGTAAACTCCACCTCATTCTACTCTTCCTCTGTGCCTCTTATTCTCTTATTGGAACACCCGCTTCCCCTACCTCCCAGCCTATTTGCAACATTCCACACTATCCCACCCCATTCCCAACTCACTCTCAACACAGCTCACAAGGCTACGAGTCATTGAAAGGGATAAGAGATAAGGGATCTTATTGAAACTTACAGGATACTACGAGGCCTGCATAAAGTGGACATGGAGAGGATGTTTCCACTAGTAGGAAAAACTAGAACCAGAGGGCACGACCTCAGACTGAAGGGACGATCCTTTAAAACAGAGATGAGGAGGAATTTCTTCAGCCAGAGGGTGGTGAATCTGTGGAACTCTTTGCCGCAGAAGGCTGTGGAGGCCACGTCTTTGAGTGTCTTTAAGACAGAGATAGATAGTTCTTGATTAATAAGGGGATAAAGGGTTATGGGGAAAAGGCAGAAGAATGGGGATGAGAAAAACATCAGCCATGATTGAATGGTGGGGCAGACTCGATGGGCCGAGTGGCCTAATTCTGCTCCTATGTCTTATGGTCTTATGACTAATGGGACAAGATGGCACAGAATATGAGACAATGTGTTGGAGGCCAGGGGAGAAGGAGCCCTCCTCCAACGGCCTCTCTAACTGGGCCTTCAACCGAGCGGGCAGTGGACAATTCATGGCCATGTTGAGTGGAAATGCTGGAGGAGATGAGCTGAAGGATTTCCTTGCACTTTGTCTAATTTTTCCCATCCAGCCTCCATGTTGTTCTGTGCATTGTGCTGCTCAAACTGTAGCTGCTTTGAGTAGCCAGTCATCTTTCTCTGCTCTCATAGAAACATAGAAAATAGGAGAAGGCCATTTGGCCCTTCGAGCCTGTTCCGCCATTCATTATAACCATGGTTGGTCATACAACTCAATAGCCTGATCCTGCCTTCCCGTCTCTCCCTTTGGGCTAACAATTAATCTTTGACCCTTTCTTTCCTTTCAGGTGCAGAAAATGTCAAGGTGTCCATGCTACTGGAGAGAGGGTAGGGCAGCCTTCCTGAAGTCATACTGTCTCCATCGGTGGGTCTTTAACCTTGGTGACAAGAGGCACAACTTCTCACAAGCTAAGAAAGGTTTCATAGGTAAACAGGGTGAGGCATGTTAATTTTTATTGATCCAGAAGTGGAGGCAATAGGAAAACATGAAGTGCGGAATTTTGCCGTCCAACCCACCACGGAAATTGGAGCAGGCAAAGGGGAGGGCCATGGAAAGGTCCATTGACCTTGGGTGGGATTTTCCGGTTTCGGGGCGAGCGAGGCTGGAAAATCCCACCCAAAGTATTTTTAAACTTTGGAAAAATTGAGTTCAAAGAGGTGTCTGAGGGGCATGAAATCTGAGATGAAAGGGGAAAAGGATATTTGCGGAAAGATGTTTTGTTGACTGGAGTGGCTGAGTGGTGGAAATGTTTCGAGACCTGCAGATCTGCGTCGGGAGGAGATGTGAAAGTTGTGAATTAGAAGCAACCATCCAGTCAAGCCAGAAAGTGCCTTTGTTATCAGAAGGCAGTCTGTTTCTGAACCTTTCTTTTGGATTTCCACATCAGAGTGGAAGTATTTGAGGATGTGTGCGGTGTTACCTTTATTAAAGTGACAGCAGTTCTTTTCTTCAGGTAATATCACTGGAATTTTACAGTTGAAATCTATAAGGTAGTTGTTGCCAAGAAGGTGTGTTCTGGCCAAGTGGGTGTTTTGGAGGTTGCTCTGCAACACCAGTTTAACTGTGTAACTTTAATCTTATTTGCTTAAAATGGTCTCCTTGTTAATCTTTTAATTTTTAAAATCGTAAAAGTGTTACTGGAGCTTTATGCTTCTGGGGTCAGTAGCTTTCCTGTCTTGTTTTCCAGATACAAAAAAGTGTCTGAATAATGAAGGAAAAGCACCAGATTACGTCTGGAAAAAAATGATCTTTAAATAAGACCTATGAGGTTTTTTTTAAATGGACACACGAGTCACAAGATGGCCAAGCATGTAAAGTCAGTCACTGACTGAATTGCTGGTGGAATCACCCTGTTTCCAGACAAAGTTCTTCCACAGCATCCAGAAATTAATTGCCATCTCCAGTGGAGACAATGGGACATAACAGGAGACGAGTATCATCTCATCAAGAGAAAACATGTGCAGTAATTTGCGTGTGTGTGTGTGCATGTGTGTTCGTGTGTGTGTGTATGTGTGTGTGTGTGCAATCTCAAATTTTAATTGTCACAAAGCTCAATCATCTACCTCAAAAGTCAAGGGGCAGAATTTTCCCATCCTGCCCACCATGGGAATCATAACGGGCAGGATAGGACCATGCAAAGGTCCGTTGACCTCAGGCGGGATTTTCCATTCTTGGGAAAGCGCGGTTGGAAAATCCCGCCCAAAGTATTTTGTATACCTTTTTTAACTTACCTACTTTGGACTTAATTCTCACTTCTAATCTGTATGAATGCAAATGCATGTGTTTGATCATTTTCTTGCCTTTAGTAGCTAATAACCTCACACTATCTTTAACTCAAGAAAACCTGGTTAAATTGGCTGCTTTTAAAACATAAATATTGGGATTGGGAAAAGGTATCTGCAAAGGGAGGGATCTTTTTTTTTAATTGACCTTGTTGCGATAATCAGAAGGGGTTGGATAGAAAAAGAGAGCCAGTTCATCCCTTCTCATCTGGGGCATAACAACTGGGGGTATATATTTTCCAGCGTTTTCTCTCTTTGGGGGTACCAGCTGGATGGTAACATATTGAGGAATCTCGCCTGGGTTAACAAATTTTGGGAACCTCAGCTGGGGACCAGTCGTAAGAGATCAGTAAGACAGATTTAAAGTTTCAAGTTTATTTATTAGTGTCTATTAAATATCAGAAGGTATACTTTTAAGTAAGAAATTTATAGAAAGAGCTGATATTTAACATTTCAATCTATGACGAACACATATCGAATATGAAAGAACGTGGCCAGGTTAAGTCCATATCTATTTATGATCATTTCAGTGCGGACTACATCCTGGGATATTTCATCCACATGTTGTCTGCTGGAATCTTACTTTCTCTCCACAGTGGGGTAGACACTGGCATGCGGAAAAATCCTGGAGCTCAGCAGCTTTTGAGTAGCTGGATTAAGTGCTAGATCAGGTGGAAGATCTAGATGACTAATTACAATGCTGGAGGAGGGGATGGCTACATTCACATGGATTTCAATCTTGTTAATTTATGACTTATACTACTTTACAGTGTACACATGCTTCAGAAGAATTTGTTTGCATAAATTCTTAATGGGCTCTTATGCGTGACAGAACTAATAATGAAACTGCAAGATGTGACCGATAATTGTTCACACAATATTCCTATTCGTAATCGCACACAGGGGGTTGAGTTTGCAGTTTCAGATATCAGATTATTAAGGCTGAAAAATGAAATAAAGCAACTTAATTTTTACTGTAATAGGCAGAAGGATTAACTGGGCCATCAAGTCATGTGCGATGGTGCCCAACTTGCAAGATGCTAATTTAATTCTGCTTTGGACTGCGAGACGATGGCCCCAGATTTTTGATGCCAAAGCTGAGATGATTGTAATTCACACACTATTATTAATGTGTAAATGGTTCGGCAGCTAGTGGCGAAGAAGATATAACCCGTGAATTGCGAATCGCCACGAGTTATTGGTTGATTTGCAGCACTCGGCCGGTTGCGTTGCAAAAACAACAGCTCACACTCAATACCCCTGCGAGTTTCGAGACATTATTGCATTTGCACATTAATTGTCAATTAAGCTCACCACAGGAAGTTAGGGCTCATACGTAACAGCCTTAGCATCTCCTTAATGGTGAGATTTGTGTTTCTGCAACGTTACTCAATCCCAGAAAAGGGAACAATTGCAGCGCGGAAGAATTGAGAACCAAAGGATGAGGGATAACGAACGAACTGGGCATGCCACCAGACGCCCCTGCTCCTGCAAAGCCTGAGACAATATGAAGTCAGATATAAATAATATATGAATGAGGGTAGTGGAATATTTTTCCAGCTGTGCTGCAGTCAGTGCGCCTTAGAAGGGTGACTATCGCATCCTCCCTTTTCCTTTTTCCAACATATCATCAGTGTTTTCCATCCTGCTGCAATGAAGGAGATGGGGAACTCAGTGCAGTGACTTTTGAATCAGCAATGCCGCAGTCCAGCATTTTACACTTGTGGCACTCAGTGCCACCCTGTTCCCCTCATTTGATTTATCCACAAATTTCTGAGGTCCTGACTCAACTACCAGCAATGCCACAAAGCGACACGGTGGCACAATGGTTAACACTGCTGCCTCCAGGGACCCAGGTTTAATTCTGGCCTTGGGTAACTATTTGTGTGGAGTTTACATGTTCTTCCTGTGTCTGCGTGGCTTTCTTCTGGGTGCTCTGGTTTCCCCCCACAGGTTAGATGGATTGGCCATGCTAATTTGACCCAATGTCAGGGGGATTAGCAGGGTAAATGTGTGGGGTTACGGGAAGAGGGCCTGGGTGAGATCGTGGCCGTGGCAGACTCGATGGGCCAAATGGCCACCTTCTGCTTTGTAGGGGTTCTGTGATTCTAAGAAACTACTCAACAACCATGTATAAACTGTATGTAATGGAGGACAGGCTTAAAATTCCCAAACCAGCTTTCTTAGTACATTTTTGCAATGATGTGATGGGCAAGTTACATCATTGCAATGATTTCCACACAGTTGTTAGACCTGCATGTATTATGCAGCCTTGCAAATTGCAGAGAACCGGTGTTACAAAGAGCATCTCAGTATCGTATCAACAGAAAGGCCATTTCACATGTATCAGGTTCCTGAAAACCACATGATTGACGGGAGTCCCATCCCACTGCATGTAAACCACAGCTCATCAGACCACATGCGTGGTAAAGCAAATACAATGATTGATCAGTTCAGTCATCATTACGTGTCAAAAGAAAATTCTGTTCATTGAAACCTTCTCAGAAGCGCAGTTGATTTTGGTAAAAACTGCTGTTTCCCTGGGTAACCTTTGCATAGCTTGACATATGGTGGGAGGTATAAAGCATACACAAGCCTCACTTCCCCATGATGGACTTGTCTCCATTTTACCATGAAATGTTTGAGCACCAGTTTTTGTTTTTTCAAGTCTGCATCAGGAGGAAGTAAATTTACTGAAGAAAAACAGCAAGAAACCAAATAAAGAGATAAATTTAAAAATACTTCTGTTTTGATATAGTTTAGATATTTAGATGGGAAGGATATAGAATTACAGGCAACTTGTTACGTGGTCCAAGGCAGTTATTAAAATGGCTTGTTCTAACTGTTTCCTCATCATTGTTAACATATACACAGTGGCTGCAGGAAATACACATTTGGAAAAATTCATTAAACAGCAAACACCATTTCCCCAGTTGCTTTAGTTGCAGGGATGAGGCAGACAGACCAGGAGAAGGTTCTTAATTCAATCCTCATTTTATACTCAGATGGTTAGGCTGGGACGTTTTTCCCTGGCGCCTAGGAGGATGAGGGGTGACCTGATAGAGGTTTATAAAATCATGGGGGGCATAGATAAGGTGAATAGCCAAGGTCTTTTCCCCAGGGTAGGGGAGTCCAAAACTAGAAGGTGTAGAATCAAGGTGAGAGGGGAAAGATTTAAAAGGGACCTGAGGGGCAACTTTTTCACACAGAGGGTGGTGCGTATGTGGAATGAGCTGCCAGAGGAGGTGGTAGAGGCGGGTACAATTACAACATTTAAAAGACATTTGGACATATTCATGGATAGAAAAGATTTAGAGGGATAGAGGCCGAAAGCAGGCAGATGGGACTAGTTTGGTTTAGGAGACCTGGTCAGCATGGACGAGTTGGGCCGAAGGGCCTGTTTCCGTGTTGTAAATCTCTATGATTCTATGACTGACCTCAACCGTTGCAGTGATCAAGATGATCTGGTTTCTATATTAGATGTAGCTCTAAGGGCTAAAGGGATCAAGGGATATGGGGGTAAGGGGGAATCAGGATCTTGAATTTGATGATCAGCCATACTCAAAATGAATGGTGGAGCAGGCTCGAGGGGCCGAATGGCCTACTCCTGCTTCTAGTTTCTACGATATGGCGATCCTCAGTAGCCAGGATAGGGAAGAGATTTCTGACTGCTGACCAGTAATCACTGCTCAAAGTTGTACCTACATTGGTGTTGAGTGAGAACAGGATTGCCTTGACTTTGATGCCCTTCAATGAATACCATTAGCTGGTCCATGGTCACACATAAAGATTTGTCGTTCGAATGAGGTTCTAGAGGGTAATTAGTATCTGTGGAACCAGCAAGAGAAGAAGAAAGAAAACAAAATGGAATGACATTTTGAGGTTGCCAAAGCAAGGCCCCAGCTTCTGACTAAACAGAACAATCTGAGCTAAAAGTCGCCAACCTTAGCAATTAGACATTGCAGAGGGCTAGCATGTTATTATTTCAGCTTTGGGATCTGGGCCCTGCCCAGACTAATGGATTGAAAGTCTACTTTCTCTGCTGATTGTGAGGATTCTGATTAAAATGAAGGTAGGCAGTTTCACCCAATTTATAAAATGGGGTGCTGACCTAGTGAAGCTGCAATACAGGACTACAGGAAAGCTGAAGCTGAAGAAGCAGCTTTTATTCATTCATGGGACATGGGTGTCACTTGCTGGTCAGCATTTATTGCCCATCTCTAGTTGCCTTTGTTCAGTTTAGAGTCAACCACATTGCTGTGGCTCTCGAGTCACATATAGGCCAGACCAGGTAAGGACTGCAGATTTCCTTCCCTAAAGGACATTATTGAACCAGATGGGTTTTTCTGACAATGGTTTCATGGTTATCAGTAGATTCTTAAAACCAGATTTTTAAAAATTGAATTCAAATTCAACTGCACAGTGACACAGTGGTTAGCACTGCTGCCTCACAGCTCCAGGGACCTGGGTTCGATTCCTGGTTTGGGTTACTGTCTGTGTGGAGTTTGCACATTCCCCCATGTCTGCGTGGGTTCCCTCCAGGTGCTCCGGTTTTCTCCCACAGCCCAAAGATGTGCGAGTTAGGTGCATTGGCCATGCTAAATTGCCCCTTAGTCTCCCGGGATGTGTATGTTAGAGGGATCAGCGGGGTAAGTATGTGGGATTACGGGGATAGGGCCTAGGTTGGATTGTTGTCGGTGCAGACTTGATGGGCCAAATGGCCTCCTGCACTGTAGGGTTTCTATGTAAATTCCACCATCTGCCATGCCATAGATTAAGTTGAGCTGTCGCACAATCAATGGATCCAATCAAAGCGTGTTATATTCAGTTGTGAATGCTGTTGGAAAATTAAATGTTGGACTTTAACCTGGTGTTGTGAGACTTCTTACTGTGTTTACCCCAGTCCAACGCCGGCATCTCCACATCAGGAAAATTAAAGAACCAGTGGGAGGAGTCTCCATGATTCTCTGCATCCAAAGTGATAGCGGAACTCAGGACTTGAATGCAAAAGCAAGAAATGGTGGTAGCTGCTGAAGAGTCATCTCAGCCTCCCCCTAAGATCCACAAAAAGTCACCAATATTCATCCAATTTGACTTACTCCACAGGATATGGAGAAGTAGCTGAGGTACACTGAATACAGTAAAGTCTCTGGTTCCCGACAAGACCCAGGCTCTAGTGCTGAAGACTTGTTATCCAGAACAAGACATGCACCTCAGCCAAGCTATTCCAGCACAGCTACAAAACTGGCATCCACCCGACAAAGTGGAAAATTGCCCAGATGTACCCTGTTCCCAAAAGAAGAGAACAAATGCAAACCAGTCAATTACCCCCTCATCACTCTATTCTCAATCATCAGTAAGGTGATGGAAGATGTCAACATCAACTTTATCAAGTGGCACTCACTCACCAATAACCTGCTCACCAATACTCAGTTTGGGATCCACCAGGTCTATTCAGCTCCAGAACTCATTGCAGCCATAGTCCAAACTTAGGTTGAAGAGCTGAATTCCAGAGGTAAAGTGAGAGCAACTTCCCTTCACATCAGTACAGCATTTGACTGAGTGCAGCATGAAGGAGCACTAGTAAAATTGAAGTCAAAGGGAATCATGGGGAAAATAACTCTGCATTGGTTTGACTTGTCCCTGCACAAGGGGAGATGGTGGTAGCTGCTGAAGACCAACTTTCACATCCCCAGGACTGTGGTTGCTGCAGGAGTTTCTCAGGGGGAGTGACCTAGATTCATCCACCTTCAGTTGCTTCATTAATCACATTCCCCCCCATCATTCGGTCACAATTAGGAGTGCTTGCTAATGATTACACAGCCTTTATTCTATTTTCAACTCCTCAGGCACTGAAGCTGTCGATGCCAATTTGCAGCAAGACCTGGACAACATCCAGACTTGGGCTGATAAGTGACAGCTAATTTCCAAAACACACGAGTGCCAGGCAATAACCATATCCAACAAGAGAGGATCTAACCCTTGACATTCAACAGCATTGCCACCACTGAATTACCCACCATTAACATCCTGGGGGTTACATTGAACCAAATCTTAACTGGACCAGCCCTACATAAATACTATGGCTACAGGGTGGCACGGTGGCACAGTGGTTAGCACTGCTACCTCACAGCGCCAAGGACCCGGGTTCGATTCCCGGCTTGGGTCACTGTCTGTGTGGAGTTTGCACATTCTCCCCGTGTCTGCGTGGGTTTCCTCCGGGCGCTCCGGTTTCCTCCCACAGTCCAAAGATGTGCAGATTTGGTGGATTGGCCAAGTTAAATTCCCCGTTAGTATCCCAAAATGTGTAGGTTAGAAGGATTAGCTATGGGAAATGTGTGGATTGGCAATGTTAAATTGACCTAGTGTCAGGGAGATTAGCAGGTAAATGTGCGTGGTTACAGAATAGGGCCTGGGTGGGATTGTGGTCATTACGGGCTCAATGGGCCAATGGCGTCCTTCTGCACTGTGGGGATTCTATGGATTCTATGGGCAGGTAAGAGGCTATTGAATAACTCACTTACTGTCTTCCCCAAAGCCACCTTTCACAAGGAACAAGTCCACTTACCTAGATGTGTGCAGCTCTCAGAACGCCCAAGAAGTCTTATGCCATCAAGGACAAAGCAGTTCATAGAATCATAGAATCATAGAACCCTACAGTGCAGAAAGAGGCCATTCGGCCCATCGAGTCTGCACCGACCACAATCCCACCCAGGCCCTACCCCCATATCCCTATATATTTTATCCACTAATCCCTCTAACCTACGCATCTAAGGAAACTAAGGGGCAATTTTATCATGGCCAATCAACCTAACCCGCACATCTTTGGACTGTGGGAGGAAACCGGAGCACCCGGAGGAAACCCACGCAGACACGAGGAGAATGTGCAAACTCCACACAGACAGTGACCCGAGCTGGGAATCGAACCCAGGTCCCTGGAGCTGTGAAGCAGCAGTGCTAACCACTGTGCTACCGTGCCGCCCCGTACCGTGACTGAGACCTCACCTACCATCTTAAACATTCACTTCCTCCAAAACTGCACACAGTCAACCATCAATTAGCTGCACCGTAATAACTGACCGAAGCTTACTCAACAGCACCTCCCTAATCCTAGATTGACAAGGACAGCAGGCACATGGGATGACCATCTCCAGCAAGTTTCCTGTAACTCACTTACCACCCTGACTTGGAAGCATATCATCGTACTTCCATTGCTATTATATCAAAATTTCTGGAATTTTCTCCCTAATCACACTGTGGATGTAACTTCACCACATGGATTGCAGCTGTTTAAGAAGGCAGCTCACCACCACCTTCTCAAGGGCAATTAGGGATGGACAATCCTACAAACAAATTTTTAAAAGTCCACACTTCAAATTTACCTATAATTCGGCATCACTCAGAGAGATCTCAAAATTGCAAGCTTGGGAAGAAGAACATTTTGGGCTTTTGCCCACGCCTGAGAATATTTGATCTGTGCATTGAGTAGCAAATGTGGAAAAGCATTCCACCCTCCAATATTGATTTTGCCATAGTGAATGGTTTGCTCTGCAGTCGGAGCTGATGCTAGGGAGGAGAATAGTCTCCCAAGTGAGAGAAAACTTTTTAAAAGTTCATTCGTGGGACATGGGGCATTGCTGGCTGGCCAGCATTCATTACCCATTCCTAGTTGCCTGAGGGCATTCTCCTGTGTCTGCATGGGTTTCCTCCGGGTGCTCCGGTTTCCTCCCACAGTCCAAAGATGTGCGGGTTAGGTGGATTGGCCATGCTAAATTGACCCTAGTGTCAGGGGGATCAGCAGGGTAAACGTGTGGGGTTACGGGAATAGGGTCTGGGTGGGATTGTGGCTGGTGCAGACTCGATGGGCTGAATGGCCTCCTTCTGCACTGAGGGATTCAATGATTCTTCTATGATTCTAGCCAACAGTCCCAAGTACGTGGGTCAAAGGTGGGAATGGAGTTGAGATACAGATCAGCCCTGAAAAGATTTGTGGGACTGAATGGCCAATTCCCATTCTTACTTTCCGAAATCCAAATTGAATGAACTTATGGCATGACTTAGTTAATTTTTTCGCAGGTTTATAACTCCATCGTGTCAACCAGAAACCTCCAGAATTCATTTCTGGCCTGTGCTCCATTATCCAACGATGGTTAGGACTTGGATAGTTATGTCACAATTCTTCTCAGTGTCCTGGGTGAGGTGGAAGTAAATGAGTCTGAGTTCTCTCTGCTGACTGCTCCGCAATAATCTTACTGAGAAGTGTGGGAAATGCATAAGGACAGGACTGGCTTCAGCTGTGATCCTGTTGTGATAGAATGACTGGCCAACTTCACTATCTAGGGTCACACACATAGCGGATATCCATTTGGGTAAGGAATCTGAGGGCATGTGTGAATACACCCAAGCAGAGGTCAATGCCTTTAGGTGATGAGTAATAGAAAACATTAACAGGCCAAAAAAAAACTGAAAGAAAATACTGCTGGCTAACAGTATAAAGCCAATCAGTATTCAGCAACAACTAGCAGGCAAATTTTAAAATTATCATTGGCAAAATTATCTTAACAAATTCATTTCAAACATTTAATCCTTCACTGAAGTAAAAAGCAAAGGGACATAATATGTCAATATTAATCATTGTGATTTTTAGCTGTGAATTGCCAACTTCATCCAGAGCGCATGTCATATCATAGAATCCCTGCAGTGCAGAATGAGACCATTCAGCCCATCCAGTCTGCACCGTCTCCCCGACAGAGCATGTTACCCAGGCCCACCACCCCCCCCCCCCCCCGCCCCCCCAGCCCTATCACCATAATAACACATATTTACTGCGCTAATCTCCCAAACCTACACATCTTGGGGTACTAGGGGACAATTTAGCATGAGCAATCCACCTAACCCGCACATCCTTGGACTGTGGGAGGAAACCGGAACACCCGGAGGAAACACACGCAGACACGGGAAGAACATGCAGACTCCACACGAACAGTCACCCAAGGGCCGGAATCGAACCCCTGCCATTGTGAGGCTAGCCACTGTACCACTGTGTGAGAAAAGGCAGAAAAAAATAACATTTTCAAATCTAACCTGAAGGAAAGCATTTGGCATAATACTGTGTACAATATTGCATCGGCCTGACCTAGCTATCTTACATCTAATTCTGCCTGAAAGTGCCATTTAGTCATTGTCAAAGAGAGATACAGGTACAAAGACTACTTTCCTTCCTGTGCCCTTTACCTTGCTTTTTATTCCATTTCAATATGGACTGATGGGCCACATAAATTATATTGTTTTTTTTACATATTGCCTTGCATAATAGTTTCTCAGTCTTCTGCTTTGCATGTGATGGCAAGCCCCTTCAGGACTTTACACCCATTACGAAAAAAACAAGTTTCTTTAGCATCTTGAAGTATTTTCTATTAAGTAAGTGCTGTGCTCCATCAGATAACATCAGCAAAAGTGATACTATTCTGTCATTCTGCAGAATGCTGGTAAATAGAATGAGAAAAAGTTCCATCCCCTGTTTTTGTTCAAACTTAACTAAAACTTTGTTGATTGTTCTTTTAATTTGTGACATAGATTGCTGCAGTTTTCCAAATATTGGTGGTGTTTTTGGGTGTCTTGAAGAGAACTCTTCAAAACTCTCCTTTAAATACAGAATCACGGAGCGGTTGCAAAGCAGAAGGCCATTTGGCCCATTGTGTCCGCACCGGTTCTCCAAATGAGCATTTCACCTGGTGCCATTCTCCTGCTTTCTGCCCATAACACTGCACATTGTTTTCTTTCAAATAATCATCAAATTCCCTCTGCAATGCCTCATTTGAATCAGTCTCCACCACACTCTCAGGCAATGCATTCCAGAGACCCCAACTACTCATTGGGGCAAACTTTACCACTCCGCCCACCATGGGAATCAGAGAGGGTGAGAAGTGGACCATGGAAAGGTCCGTTGACCTCAGGCGGGATTTTCCGGGTTTGGAGTGAGTGCGACCGGAAAATCCCGCTCATCGTGTGAAAACATTTTTCTCATATCGCTTTTGCTACTTTTATCGATTATCTTGAATTTGTGCCCTCTGGTTCTCAATGCTCCCTCCAAGAACCAAAGAATTTCGACTTACATTAAGAGTCTTTGGGAGTTTTGTTGAAGTTGGGAGGGATGGAAGTAGGGGGTGCAAACCTGTTCAAAATCTACTGAATGAATTTAAGGGAACAGGCCAACCAGAGTGCGCTTACTGTTTGAAGTGACACGGTGGCACAGTGGTTATCACTATTGCCTCACAGCACCAGGGAGCTGGGTTCAATCCCAGCCCCCTCGCAGTCCTAAATTGCGCCGGTTAGGTGGATTAGTCGTGGTAAGTTCATGGTGTTACCTCATTTGGGTGGCACGGTGGCACAGTGGTTAGCACTGCTGCCTCACAGCGTCAGGGACCCGGGTTCAATTCCAGCCTCAGGTGACTGTCTGTGTGGAGTTTGCACGTTCTCCTTGTGTCTGCGTGGATTTCCTCCGGGTGCTCCAGATTCCTCCCACAGTCCAAAGGTGTGCAGATTTGGTGGACTGGTCCATGCTAAATTGCCCGTGACTGTCCTGAAATGTGTAGGTTAGAAGGGTTAGCCATGGGAAATGTGTGAGGTTACGGGGATAGTGTCGAGGAGAGGGCCTGGGGAAGATACTCTGTCAGATAGTCGGTGCAGACTAAATGGGCTGAATGGTCTCTTCTGGAATGTAGGTATTCCATGATTCTAAAAAATGAATTAATGTCAATAGAGAGTCCAACATTAAATAAAAGGACTTCATCAATCATGTATTATCAATTAGGTAATGTCATTCTAACCCCTCATGCTCCTGAGGTTAGTGTTTCAGTTCAGCCAGTCACCGAAACTCACCATTAATTAACAGAAGCACGGGAAATGAAAGCTGAGTTGATGTTCCGTTCTTGGCAACATTTTGATATTGGGCGAAAAAAAAAAGTTGGGGTCCTTCAGGTAACCCTCAGCCACGAACTGAGGAACGAGAAGCACGGAAACAGTTAAATAGGAGATACTTTTCAACGTAACCTCTCTGCCAGATGAGTAGGATTGAACATTCAAACATTCTTTTTTTTAAATATACACAATGACAGAATAAGTACCATCTGGAACAGTCTTACATTACACTGGCCCATAAACCACACTATTCTACCGCTTGACATAAATTGATCAATTAAAGCAGATATTCAATCACGTAGGCAGCTTACAGTAAACCACCGCGAACGTTTACAGTTAGCCTCCTTCCTAATGTCAACGTGACACATACAGAGTTGTTCACCTCCATTTTCCCCCTCCACTCCACTTCCTCTCTCCCTGCTTTCTCTGACAGGCGCGCAATGCATATGTACAGTCACATTCCAGTAGAACCCACGAATCAAGGGAAAAAAATCTCTGCTGAAAGCAGCAAATGAACCAGATGGATACTCCGATGGACAGGCATTTCAAGTCAAAACAAGTCACTGAGGCAAGATAATTCGCCCTGCCGAGGAATTAGTCATTATTCACATGTAATATCAATTGCGCCCTGTGCAGGCCTTTCAAACAGCTGTTCGTTCATTGATTTCTTGTGTTTCACAAGACTGCACCTGGCAAATCCACTGAGTGATGGCCCGGAGTTGACTTGTACTTAAACAGCTCTACCCTGAGTTAATATCCAGCCCAAGCTTGACATAGTGGGAAGGTTTTCTCCACACACAAATGGGTAAACTTTGTGAGAGTGCTCACCACTGCCAAACAAGCTTTAGTTAGTTTTATTTATCAGTCACAAGTAGGCTTACATTAACACTGTAATGAAGTTACTATGAAAATTCCCTAGTCGCCATACTCCGGCGCCTGTTTGGGTACACTGAGGGAGAATTTAGCATGGTCAATTCATCTAACCTGCACATCTTTGGAGTGTGGGAGGAAACTGGAGTACCCGGAGGAAACCCACGCAGACATGGGGAAAATGTGCAAACTCCACACAGACAGTGATCCAAGCTGGGAATCGAACCCATGTCCCTGGCGCTGTGAAGCAGCAGTGCTAACCACTGTGCCACCGTGCCGCCCAAATGAGGTAACACCATGAACTTACCATGTTCCTTCTCTTTTCCTTCTCTATGTACAGTATGCTTTGTCTGTATAGTGCGCAAGAAATAATACTTTTCACTGTACACTAATACATGTGACAATAAATCAAATCAAATCAAAATCAAATCAAATTCTCCGACCTTGCTTGCAGTGGTGGCGGGGTATTAATGGCCAGAAAATCCCAGCCATTATCTTTTAAGATGTTCCCACCTCCTTTACTAAGCATTTGGCCACCTGTGCTCATCTCTCCTCCTGTGGTTTGACATCACATTTTGTTTGATGACCCTCCATTGAAGCACTTTGGGCTGCTTGACCACATTAATGGTGCCATATATGTCTGCTCTGATGAAGGGTCAGCTAGACTCGAAATGTTGGCTCTATTCTCTCTCCACATGCTGTCAGACCTGCTGAGATTTTCCAGCATTTTTCTGCCTTTGTGTGTCATGTATGTTGTTGCTGTTGTTGAGGCGCAAAGGACAACTGAGCTGAACTGATCCTATTTTCCCCCGGCTGGCCTCCACATATGAAAACTTTCCTGTATAAGCAATCAGGGATGGGGGGAAGCCACGGCTGATGCTTCTCCTGCCTTTCCTGGCTTCGGGGCTCCAAGATGGATTGGACTCCCCTGCTGTAGTAAAGCTTAGTTAACCGTGCGCAGATTTGAAATCAAAATTGGCATCTCCACACAGATTGGCTGAGCCGTCGGAAGGGCCAATGCCAATAATTTTCATCATTTTATATATGTATGTAACAGGCAATAAAACTTCAGATTAATCTATCGCAAATTATATCATAATAATATTGGTACAGTGTTGACATTACCAACAAAGTTAATATGTTATAACATTGGTGCGAACTATAATATATATCCTAAAATATTTCCATTTAATTTCAATGAAAATAAGAATTGGGAAAGATGGAGAGAAGGCTGCTGAGTTGCTACGCTGTCACACAATGTCAAAGGGGAGAATTTTCCCATTCCGCCTGCCACGGGAATCGTAGCGGGCGAGGGGTGGACTAAGGAAAGGTCTGTTGACCTCGGGCAAGATTTTCCGGTTTCGGAGCAAGTGCGGCAAAGAATCCTGCCCAAAAGCTACCGCTTTGCTGGAATTTTACCGCCTCGCCTGCCCGAGGCTCGTAAGATTCCTTAAGAGGCCAACGGAGAATGCCGTTCTGCGAGCAAAACTCCTGTGTCTTGAAAATCCTGAATAGACAACTGAATTGGAGAGAGATTGAGGAAAGAAAACATTTCAATTCAGCAGAAGATTTCACTGGCAAGTGCTCACCTTATTAAGAACAGTGCTCCTTTTAAAAATGTTCTGTGTTCAGTTTGTTTCATATATCTCTGCCTTTGTGTGTTTTCTGGTGGCCACTGGCAATGAGGCAGGGAACTATTGAAAGTGGGATTCTTGGACTCAATACAACGTATATAACGCAGAAGTGGAGGAAGGTGGGTCACTGAATAGTATGGTTCTTAGCATTAGCAGAGCATGTTTAACCAAAGAGAAGAATTGGATACTCCTCCTAATGTTCAGTGGATTAAAAACGAATAAAACTGAATTAATTAAATATAACCACACACTCTTCTTATGGTTTATGTGTCTCCCGAATTCCTAGATTCAGCCAAAGTCATTACTCACACCCTTTGTTCCATTTTCACACACTCTTTATTTCTTTCATCTGTTTCCGTAACATTTTATCCAGGTTTTCCAGCAGTTCTGTGCTCAATCTTTCCCAGCTTAAATCGCTGAGATACCGTGACACATCTGACTTGCATTTCCTGCAAAATCGCAACTGTCTTGGACTTGCTTAATGAGAAAGTGTCTCATTCTGAACAGCTAAGCCTGCCTTCTGACAGAAATGACTGTATGAAGCCAATAAAACAGCTGGAACTGTGTGACCTGCCATTACAGCATACCTTCAGATTGGCTTCGAGGATAAAACTAATTGCTGTAATCCTCTGTGCTCTAATGAAACACGTCTGTATCAAATGGGCAAGCAGAGAAATGCCAGCTTCTCCTGTTTACTAGGAACTTAATGACGGCAAAAATGTTTTAATTTTCTTCCTTGACCTTTCTCTTCTCAAATTAGTGACCCATACTGAGTTACAGATACGCAGGAAGCCTCCAGCAGTTTGCCCAGTCGGCCGGCCGTCAAATGCCTCTAAAGAAAATGTATTGCCGCGCTATTTAACCACAGGGAGAATCACAGTCTGGACCTTGCCTGTTCTCGCCATATAGAAACATGCAGAAAGCAGGAGGTATTGGGAGAACAATTAGGAATAAGAAGCTTGTCAATCAAGCACAGGAGCATTTGGTCAGGGAACCTTTAGGGCAATTGTTACATTCCTTCTTGGCTGATTGGTTAATATGGTTTTACATGGGTTGTTGTGAAATCTTAATGGAGTGTGATGTTGAAAGTGGGACAGATTACCCAGAGGACGTCTAAATTGTAGGTGGGGGGGAGGGATGGTTGGTGGAGTCTTCCCTCCAAAGATTGTTTTGGGCATTTCGGTGATATCTTTGGATAGATCCATTACTCTTTCTTTCAGTATAATGGAACACAAAACAGTTGATAATGTGCATAAATTCCATTGTAAGCCTAATAAGAACAAAGAAAATTACAGCACAGGAACAGGCCCTTCGGCCCTCCAAGCCTGCACCGACCATGCTGCCCGACTCAACTAAAGCCCCCTACTCTTCCGGGGGCCATATCCCTCTATTCCCATCCTATTCATGTATTTGTCAAGACGCCCCTTAAAAGTCACCATCGTATCTGCTTCCACGACCTCCCCCGGCAGCGAGTTCCAGGCACCCACCATCCTCTGTGTAAAAAAGTTGCCTCGTACATCTCCTTTAAACCTTGTCCCTCGCACTTTAAAGCTATACCCCCTAGTAATTGACTCTTCCACCCTGGGAAAAAGCTTCTGACTATCCAATAATAAAGGTCCCAGAACTGCTGAACAGAAAGCTAACTGATAGTAGCCTCCTCACTCTGATTCATTTTGCCCCTGTGGGCAGGAGATAATTTTTAAAATCTTCAACTTTTAACAGGGACCTCTTGCTCTCTCCAGTTCAGCCTCTGGTCAATGGTGACCACCCCAGCATGTCTACAGTGGGGTCTTCAGCCCCAGTAATGCCAAGGGCAGATGGTTAGATTCTCTCTTGTTGCAGATGGCCATTGCCTGGCACTTGTTGTGGCATGAATGTTACTCATTTAGTATAACTCATCTATTTACGTCAAAGCACTCGATATGGTTTCAACAGCAGAGAGTCATGCACAGAGAGCCTTTTACGTTTATATTTAAGTTTAAGTTTATTTATTAGTGTCACAAGTAGGTTTACATTAACACTGCAATGAAGTTACTGTGAAAATCTAACATTGGGCATTTATACAGGGTGTTGGGAACCGGTCAGATTGCCAAGTGTCAAGAAATATTTGAAATTATTTCTATTGACTCACGACCCATTATACCACAAAGAATCACCAGCTATTTAAATATAAGCCACACAATTTTAGAATCCAATAAGCACGATAACTGTATTTCCCCTTTTTGAAAACATATGTAATATGTAGCTTCGTGCACTAACGTGCAAAGTCATTCCAGTGGACTTAAGAATCTCGAAAAGAAGTTTGAAGAATGGACTCTGGGGGAAGAATTTAATGTAGGCAATGAGGATCGTGCCTGCTAGCTGGGGAGTCGATTAGAGTCCAGTGTTACCTCTTTTCATGAAGATCTGCCACATTAAGTGCCAATCAGGGCACCAAATGGTGCCAGCCCATCAAAAGCCAGAAGCTCTTCACTGCTTGCCAGTGCTACAGTGGAGGTGGCAGCTGCTGCCAGCAATACATAACCTGAGTCCCAGAATTGCCAAGGGACACAAGCCGCAGGTGAGTGATGGCGAGAGGGGGAATCACAGGGTGAGACTAGTGAGAAGGGAAGGAAGTGGGGTGGGGTTGGCACCAAGATCAGGGAGTTGGCTCTCAGTGGGCCCACCCCTTCCCAGTAGTGCGACCCTCAATCAGGCTCTTGGTGCTTTGAATGAGGGACCACCCCAGGAAACCTGCAAGCAGCCTGACAGGATTTACTCTTTGGGGTTCCCACATGGCAGATACCAGTGGTGATGGGATTAGGCATTAAGAGGGCATTAATTGCCCTCTTAAGGGCCTCAGCTGGCATTGAGGCAGAAAGGCAATCCACGATCCTTCCTGCCACAGACTTAATTGGGCAGAAACGGGAAGGCGGTCACCCGATCAAGGGAGGGAATTAAGTTCCAATCTGTGTCCATGTCTAGCTTTTTCTGAAATACATCAATTCTGTTTACACTATCCTCCTCAATGATGGAAGAGCCCAGCACATCAGTGCAAAGGATAAGGTTGAAGCATTCGCAACAATCTTCAGCCAGAAGTGCAGAGTGGATGATCCATATCGGCTTCCTCCAGAGATCTCCAGCATCACAAATGTCAGTCTTTAGCCAATTTAATTCACTGCACATGATCTCAATAAATGGCTGACAGCACTGGACACTGCAAAGGCTATGGGGCCCTGATAATATTCCAGCAATAATACTGAGGCACTGTGCGCTAGAACTTGCCACATCCCTAATCAAGCTGGTCCAGTACAGCTACGAAACTGCACCTACCTGGCAATGTGGAAAATTGGCCAGGTATGTCCATTTACACAAGAAATAGAACAAATCCAACCCAGCCAATTACCGCCCCATCAGTCTACTCTTGATCATCAGTAAAGTGATGGAAGGGGTCATCAACAGTGCAATCAAGCGGCACTTGTTTAGCAATAACTTGCTCATTGACACTCAGTTTGGATTCTGCCAGGGACACTCAGCTCCTGACCTCATTACAGCCTTGGTTCAAACATGGACAAAAAAGCTGAATGCCAGAGCTGAGATGAGAGTGACTTCCCTTGACATCAAGGTGACATTTGACTGAATGTGGCATCAAGGAGCCTGAGCAAAACTGGAGTCAATGGGAATCAGAGGGAAAATCTTCTGCTGGTTGGAGTCATACCTGGCACAAATGAAGATGGCTGTGGTGATTGGAGGTAGATCATCTCAGTTCCAGGACATTATTGCAGGAGTTCCCTAGAGTAGTGTCCAAGGCTAAACTATCTTCAGCTGCTTCATCAATGACTTTCCTACCAACATAAGGTTAGAAATGGAGATGTTCACAAAGTTCAGCAACATTCATGACTCCTCAGGCACTGAAGCAGTTGATGTCCAAATGCATAAGACATGGACAATATCCAGGCTTTGGCTGACAATTGGCAAGTAACATTCATGCCACACAAGTGCCAGGCAAGGACCATCTCCAACAAGAGAGATTCTAACCACCGCCTCTTGACATTCAATAGCATTACCATTGTTGAATCCCCCACTATCAATGTCTTGACGATTATCAGTGACGAGAAACTGAACTGGATTAGCCATATAAATACTGTGGCTACATGAGCAGATCAGAGGCTAGAATTCTGTGGTAAGTAACTCACCTCCTGACTCCCCAAAGCCTGTCCACAATCTGCAAGGCACAAGTCAGGAGTGTGATGGCATACTCTCCACTTTCCTGGATGAATGCCACTCCAACAATACTCAAGAAGTTTGACACCATCAAGGACAAAGTAGCCCACTTGATTGCTACCCCTTCCACAAACATTCATTCCTTCTACCACTGACACACAGTAGCAGCAGTGTGTACCATCTACACGGTGCGTGGCAGTAACTCACCAAGCCTTCCTAGGCAACAACCTCCAAACTCTTGACCACTGCCACCCAGAAGGACAAGGGCCGCAGACAGAAGGGAACACCACCATCGGGAAGTTCCCCTTCAAGTCACTTACCATCTTGACTGGAAAATATATCACTCTTCCTTCACTATCACTGGGTCAAAATCCTGGAAGTGTCATTGCCACCCCCCCTCCCTCCCCCTCTGCTAACAGAACTGTGGATGTACTGACACTTCAGGGACTGCTGTAGTTCAAGAAGGCAGCTCACTACCACCTTCTCAAGGACAACAAGGGATAGACAATAAATGCTGACCTAGCCAGCAAAACCCATATCCTGTAAAAATGAATCTTAAAAAACCACTGTGGTAGGGTTTCACTTTCTCAACACTCTTTGGGTAAAGTTTCTTTTGAGTTCCCTATTCAATTTCTTGGTAATTATTTTATTTTGATGGCCTTCAGTTATGCTCTTTCTCAAAAGAGGAAATATTCTCTCTGCATCCACGCTATCAAAACCTATCATTTTAAAGGCCTCTCTCGCCTTCTTTTTTCAAGAGAAAAGAAACTCAGCCTGTCAATCCTTTCCTACTATGTATGTTCACACATTCCTGGTATCAACCTTGTAAACTTTCTTTGCGCCCTCTCCAGTGCCTCTATATCCCTTTTAAAATATAGTGAACAGAACTGCATGCAGTTCTCCAAGTGTGGCTGAACCAAAGTTCAATAAAAATTTGGCATTGTTTTCCTACTTTTCAATTCTCCCCCTCCAGAATTAAAGATGTGTGCTTGTCTTGTTTTTTGTATGGCCTTGCTAACCTGTGGTGCAACTTTTAATGATTGAAATGGAGAGGGGAGTGTGCAGCGGGACCTGGGTGTCCTTGTGCACCAGTCACTGAAGGTAAGCATGCAGGTACAGCAGGTGGTAAAGAAGGCAAATGGCATGTTGGCCTTCATTGCGAGAGGTTTTGAGTATAGGAGCAGGGATGTGTTGTTGCAATTATACAGGGCCTTGGTGAGGCCACACCGAGAGTATTGTTTGCAGTTTTGGTCTCCTTTTCTGGGGAAGGATGTTCTTGCTGTTGAGGGAGTGCAGCGAAGGTTTACCAGGCTGATTCTGGGAATGGCGGGACTGATGTATGAGGAGAGATTGACTAGGTTAGGATTGTTTTTGCTGGAGTTCAGACGAATGAGGGGGGATCTCATAAAGACTTATAAAATTCTAACAGGACTAGACAGGGTAGATGCAGGGAGGATATTCCCGATGGTGGGGGAGCCCAGGACCAGGGGTCACAGTCTGAGGATTCAGGGTAGACCATTTAGGACGGAAGTGAGGAGACATTCCTTCATCCAAAGTGTGGTGAGCTTGTGGAATTCATTACTACAGGAAGTAGTTGATGCCTAAAATTGAATGTATTCAAGAGGCAGCTAGGTATAGTACTTGGGGCGAATGGGATCAAAGGTTATGGGGAGAAAGCAGGATTAGGCTATTGAGTTGGCTGATCAGCCATTATCGTAATGAATGGTGGAGCAGGTCGAAGGGCCAAATGGCCTCCTCCTGCTCCTATCTTCTATGTTTCTATGTTTTTTACTCCGAGATCCCTTTGTTCCTCTAACTCACTTAGACTTGCTCCTTCCAGGTAAAAGTGACCTACCCACTCTTACTTCCAAATGTATGATTTCACATTTAACTGTACCCAACTCTTGCTCTCAGTGATCCTGGGCTAGGGAAGTGAGAGAAAAATCTACCTAGTTCCTGTTCTTAATTTCTATCCAGTGATATTTACGGTAAAGTGCACAAGTGGGGGTGTCAGATGAAGACAGAACATGGTTCTGCAGTTGACTGGACAGTCATCCCTCGTTCTTGGAGAAGGTATCTTGGGTGAGATAACTTGTTCTCACCACCCCAACGTTATCACCATCATCCAGAGGCAGGCAGAGAAAGAAAGATACAATAGGCAATAATAAATACAAGCCAATAAAAGGGGGAAAACATCAATTCTCTCCAGTATGCTAACTGGGCTGTGCTTTCTTGTTTATTCATTCCGCACAATCCCATTACTGCTTAATGTGCAATGGAATTTCTGCATTTAGTATTTCATTGAAAGTTTGTATAAAGTGAGCTAAGCAACATCTTAAGCAGTTACCAGTTTGAGTTCTCCCTTCTCTGAGTAGCTGAAAAAGCGAAATAAAATAAAAGCTCTTGATTTATCATTGCCACTGCGGTTGCTCTGGGCGGCACGGTGGCACAGTGGTTAGCACTGCTGTCTCACAGCCCCAGGGACACGGATTCAATTCCTGGCTTGGGTCACTGTCTGTGCAGAGTCTGCACGTTCTCCCCGTGCCTGCGGGGTTTCCTCCGGGTGCTCCGGTTTCCTCCCACAGTCCGAAAGACATGCTGGTTGAGTGCATTGGCCCTGCTAAATTCTCCCTCAGTGTACCCAAACAGGCGCCAGAGTGTGGCGACTAGGGGATTTTCACAGTAACTTCATTGCAGTGTTAATGTAAGCCTACCTGTGACACTAATAAATAAACTTAAATTAGCTGCAAAATCCAAGCCATTAGATATTAGTCCAGGTACTATTGCCACTATAAACCCAACAGAAGGAACTGCAAATGAAAGGGTATTCAAAGAGTGGTTACTTCTCACTGCTTTTTGTCTTGCCAGAGCAGATTTTACATCAAATATTTCTTACTAAAGCATTGTAATTGATATTGAGCCAATGATAGGCGAGGTTAATAGCTTCTGAAGGATTACAGTGTTGGCCAATTGTTTACATTTATAATCTGAATTCCCAACTCTGTAGAAACTGGTTTCGTTCTTCATACAAATGCACCATTCACAGTGGAATCCCTTAGGATTTCCTTCCAAGACATTGCCAGTACTGTTAGCTGTGGGCAAATGTGGTTGTAAGATAGTAGTTTAAAAAATGTCCCCAAATTTTCCCTGCCAAGGGCACAAACAATAACATGGGTAACCTGCTATACTGCTTGAATAGGCCACAGGAGATACAAATGTACTTTCCCCCTGATGAGTATCTGTAAATTATACACGCGCTGTGCTCAAAACATCAAAGTCCTTCTGAAAATAAAAATTGAAGGCGGATTTTTAAAAATGCGTCCACCGTGGTAATACTGAAGCAGAGAAGAAATAAAAACCATCCCCTAATGGTTCAAGTGGTTAAGATGGAGTGGCTGAGTCATATAGGCCAGGAAGGTCTGTTTTATCTCAGTTGGGGAGACCAGTTCACATTAATGGAATAAGCAGCTTTTCTGTTCCTTGTTATTCAGTTTATTACCAACCTGGGTGTTGTGGAACTTGGTGACAGGTTTCAAGTCTTTGCAAATTTCCATTTTACAGTCATTTTTCAAGTCCTCCTCCCCTTGGTTCGAAAACACACTTGAGTCGGCAAATGAAAATGGAACCTTCCACAGAGAAAAACAAAAAGTTCATATTCGCTCAGATTAGAAGAGAGTAGAATTTAGAAGATTAAGGGATGATTTGATCACTGGCAGGATATTAAGGGAAACAGTTAGAACAGGTAGAGAGAAACTATTTTTAGCGGTTAGGGAGATTAGGACAAGGAGCATGTTATACTAATTAGAACCAGATGTTTCAGGATTAAAATTAAGAAATACTAATACACACAAAGGTGATGACCGGAATGTTACGGCTGTTCACGTTGGCGGGATTTTCCCATCCTGCCGCAGTGAACGGAGATTTGGCTGGGCGCCAAATTTTCTGACCTCGCTGCAGTGGGAGCGTGGCGTGAACGGCCATCGAGATATGTTTGGAACCGTCTTCCACGAATGGAAATCGATGCAGAGTCAATCGTAAATTTTAAATTAGAGGTTGAGAGACATTTTGTTATCCTAAGGTTTTAAGAGGTGTAGGGAAAAGGCGAGTTGATGGAGTTAGGTCACAGGTCAGCCATGATCTCATCGAATGGCAGAAGAGGCTCGTAGGGTCAAATATCCTAGTCCTGTTCCAGTGTTCCTATGTTCATACAATCCAAGTTCAGCCCCTACTAGCCTGCAGTTTAAAAGTCACAAGCACATACTACTTTATTTTGGACTTCTTAACTCAACCTACAGCTGCTAACGTTTGTTACTGGCCACTTCATCACTGATACAATAAAGCATAATCAAGGGAGACTCAAATTTTATTCTGATCATCTTAACATCTGCAAATTGCTGTTTTAAAATGATTGCAGTGTGTAATGCAATTTCTGTTAATGATGCTCCATTAAAGTCTGGTAGAATCCCTCCCATGGGCACACTTAACAAGCAACCAAGATAAATCTTGATCTAGCAACGTCTGACATTCCAGAAATCATTGCAAAAGGATTAACTGACTTGATTGGGTTTAAATGCATGAACTTTCTCATTAAGGAGAGGTTAATGGACATCCCGTGCTCCCTATTTACCAATGATATTTGTAAAGGATTTCAATGTGGGCTCTCTGGAGTTGAGTTTTACAAGCCATAACTAATATCGGTTCAAGATGAGGTGCGGCAAACATTCCATTAGATAACTTTCAGATCAAACTTTCTAAAAAAAAACAGGCTCTAAAAATGCGCCACTCATTTACTGGAAGGAAATGCAATTTTGTACTTCCAAATTTATAAAAAAATTGTTCTCCTGATCACTGCCCTTTACTGGGATGCCAAGCGTTTGAGACCCACCTCGGTCCATGTTTCCATTGACAGTGAATAGCAGTAGGTTATTCTGCATTGAGTGGCATCACAGTTAATGTCAATTTTGCCCCGTTGATCGCACTTTTGGCTCATAGGAAGATGAAGGGTTAAATTTCTTTCCAGAACTTGAGTGGACAATTTGGGGTGACGCGTAAGTCTTGTACTTGAGATGCTAGATGCTATCTTCTGGGTGAGATATAAATCTCCACCTATCATGCTTTAAGTGGATGTTGGAGATCCCTTGGCACTGGCAAGATGTTGTCCTGACCAATATTGTGTCCATAACTGACACCAACCTGTCATTCATTTTGCTGCTCTGTCTTTGAAACACAAAATGACAGCCCCATTTCACATTATACCAGTATGTGTCATTAACTGCATGACTGTGAGGCTGCCTAAATGTTATTTCATTTAGTGCCCTTAAAACAAGCAAACAGAAGAGACTTTCTTCCTACTGACCTGGACTAGATTTGAACCCAGGTCCCAGCAATGGGAAGTCAGCAACCACCCTTACATTGTGTTTTCTGAAAATGGGAAGCTGATAGGAACCAGAGCAAATGGCAGTAAAATGGAGCAATGCATTGGCGCTGACATGGTAGAAAATGCTTGCATTCATGTCCAAGCCATTGGGTGAAAGCACCAATAAAGGCCAACTGCTCCTCATAGATGGAGTGCAAGTCAGATGGCACTTGTTATCTGGTTTCACACATGAAGAATGGTCACTTGGACAACATATTGAAGATTAACTGGTGCCCTTGGAACCCTCCTTCAGGAAGGAGTGCCTTCAGGAGGGGCAAGAGGGAAGTGAGAGAGGTAAATAATGAAGTGATGAAGAACTCTAGGTGGAATCTTATGGAGGCAACAGGGGACTCGCCTGCCAGCTGGAGGGCCAGCAAGGGACCCGCATTGCTCTCTTTGGGGGAAGGCCCACCAAGCCACAAGCCAATCAGGCTGTTGATAGACCAGCAGCTGGTCTTTTGCCAGGATCAGGACCCCAGGGGTGGCAGTCCCACCGCTGAGAGCCAGCAGATCTCGTGCTCAGCAGTATAACTGGGTAGGTTGTGGCTGCTGCTGGAACAACGCCTGCTAAAGATGCTGGATCGCAGAGCAACCTGGGTCACAGGTAAGTAATGGTGGGAGGGTTATGCAGGGCAGGAGTCGCAGGGTAGGAGGGTAGAGGACAATGTAGGTGGGTTCAGCAGCAAGTGTGGGGGATGTGGCTCTCAAGAAGCACCTCCATTCCTGATGCTACATTCCTCGATTGAGTGTCTTTGAATGATGCTCCCCCGCCCCCCCTTTCTGCCAGAGACCACAACCTCCCGGCAAGATTTGCTGCCTCACAGCACCAGGGACCCGGGTTCAACTCCGGCCTCGGGTCACTGTCTCTGTGGAGTTTGTATGTTTTCCCGTGTCTGTGTGGGTTTCCTCCGGGTGCTCCGGTTTCCTCCCACAGTCTAAAGCTGTGCGGGTTAGGTTGATTGGCCATGCAAAATTGACCCGAGTGTCAGGGGGGTTAGCAGGGTAAATGTGTGGGGTTACAGGAATAGGGCCTGGGTGAGATTGTGATCGGTGCAAACTCAATGGGCCGAATGGCCTCCTTCTGCACTGTAGGGATTCTATGATTCTATGATAATATGCCCACCCACAGCTGGGTTAATACATGAGGCATGAGGCCCTTAAGTGGTTGTTGATTGTCCATGTAAGGTCCTCAATTGGCAGCAGGGCAGGAAGGGCAGCCACTGGCTTTACCACCCCGGACCTCACTGGGGTGGAGGCAGGAAGATGCGAGGTGGCCAGCCACCACTCCGCTGCCCAATTAAATGTCCTACCAACCTCTAAACACGCCACTAGAGCGGGCAGAAGATTCTGCCCAATGTATCATAGTAAGAAGTCTCACAACACCAGGTTAAAGTCCAACAGGTTTATTTGGTAGCAAATGGTATTTGTGAGACTTCTTACTGTGTTCACCCCAGTCCAACGCCGGCATCTCCACACAATGTATCATAGACAGTGGCCGTAAAAGCAAAAAGAGAACCTGAAGATTAGTCGGTTAGTTTTAATGAAAAACCTCCTCTTAAATGTAGCTATCACTATTCCGTGCTAGGATAATAAGGATAAAGTCTCCAGATGCACACTGTCATAAAGACTTAAGAGTGTAGCTGCATGGAATGCTGATGTTAGCAAGGCTGTCAGTGAGTTTATTTAACACTCATTTGTCTCAGTCTGTTTTAGATCATAAATATGCATTACTTACAGTGCTGGTGGTAGAGTTTATATATGTTTGGCGTGGTGCTCGGTATAGTTGATATCCAGTAGCCATGCAAATTCTTTTCTTATCAAAAGGATTTGACATTAAATGAAAAAAAATCATACCTTTAATTTTAAGATATAATAAGAACCTTGGATTCTACTAGCAGATCTCCACAGCGCGAGTTATGCTACACATTCAGTGTAAGGTACGTCACATGCGCAGTGAATTTATTAATCCACTGATAGTTGACAAATTATTCCGAGCTGTAATTAATCTAATCCCTGTTCCCAGTTGAAGAAGGGCAGACACTGTCAGCCAATCACAATGACAGCAGTGACCTCAGGTCAGATCAACCTGTGGCTAAAAATGTTGGCATGGTGACAAAACACATCTGATCATGGGAGAAGGTGGAGAGATTTCACTAAATTGGCTTTTATATATATATATTCACATCGGAACAATGTAAAAGGGCATGCATCTATGCCTAACCCCACCTTTTTGTGTATCTGACTGGAGGTTATGCATCACCTCATGTCTCAGTCAGTGATCCACCTTTTCCATGTGGGTTATTTATAGCAAAACGACTGATATGATCCGAATTGTTTATAGCTTTTTCATTAGTAAGGAGGCCTAGGGTTGCCTCCGCAATTAAGTAAGTGTAGTCTCAGCTATTCAGAAGTTGCCAGCTATGAATCCAAGTAAACATCCAGGGTGGGATTTTATGGCCTCGCTTGTCCCGAAACCGTGAAATCCCACCCGAGGTCGACGGACCTTTCCAATGTCCATCCCTCGCCCGCTCCGATTCCCGTGGCGGGCAGGGCAGTGAAATTCCGGTGGTAATGTTAAACTTAATTTATCTTCCAGAGGGAATATTGAATCTGAATAACCAGAAGGAAGACCCCATTTATAGAGGTGGCTGGGTGAGTAGGGGCGTGAATTAAGTTTTGGGAATATATTTGACCCTGTGACTGGATAGGTTTTTCTGCCAAATGACCTCAGTAATAGTCACTGAGCCATCAGTGATTTAGAATCATAGAACCGTAGAATCCCTAAAGTGCAGAAGATGCCTTTCGGCCCATCGAGTCTGTACCAACTCAGAGCATCATACCAAGGCCCTCTCTACTGCCCCAGCTCCATAACCCAACACATCTAACCTACACACCTTGGGACACTAAGGGGCAATTCACCTAACATTTACAACAACAGAAAATGCTGGAAAATCTCAGGAGGTCTTACAGCATCTGTGGGGAGAGAATACAGCCAATATTTCAAGGCTAGATGACCCTTCCTCAGGCTCTGTTGGATCTATTCTCTCCCCCCCGCCACCGACGCTGTCAGATCTGCTGAGATTTTCCAGCATTTTCTGTTTTTGTTTCAGATTCCAGCATCTGCAGTATTTTGCTTCCGCCTAACATTTAGCCTTGCTGAAGAGAGAACCAAAGAATCTCAAAGTTACACGGACATTTCATTAACGTATTTTTAAAAGATATTTCTATCATATCTGGTTCACTGAAACAAGCTCTCAAAGAGAATCTCAAAGGTAAATCTAATAGAGAGAGGGTTCTGAATTTAGTAAGATCAAGCAAATTAGAAGCATTTGTGTGTATTAAGGGAGCTCCACAGTACCACTTTTGCACTAGCATCTGAGTTCCTCTGAAAGTTTCCCACTCAAGAATAAAATGGACGTCACTGCAATGAATAAGAAAACAAACACACATTTTACAGTGAAATAACCTATCCTGTCACATCTACTTACCCACACATTTACGGTCATTGCTTCTGAATAAAGTACATTTCAGCATTACTCATCACACCCCTCTAATAACCATTGGGTAAGTACAAGGTAGTCTCATGACGTGTTCAGAAGTTATTCTTGAATGAAAGCTGATTTTTCCACCACAGTTTGGTAATCTAAAAGTCAAAATACGAATGTAATTTCAAACACTGATAGTTGTCATGATAAGACACATGGTGGAGTCAATTCTATTTCCCGCAAAAGGTTTGACACAAAAAAGTAGTAATGAACACCTACAAAAATGTTTCTAGGTATCTGGAGATGAAGAGTGTCCATCTGAAGTGGTTCAATACAACGGGCACTAGCAAATGAAATACGCTACCTACCCAGAAGAATGCGAAGATAGGCATTAAGGGGATCATTTTAACCTAGGCCTAGTGGTATTATCGCTATACTATTAAACCAGAAACTCAGCTAATGTTCTGGAGACTCGGGTTCGAATCCCACCATGGTAGATTGTGGAATTTAAATTCAATAAAAAATAAATCTGGAATTAAGAATCTACTGATGACCATGAAACAATTGTCAATTGGCAGGAAAAAACTATCTGGTTCACTAATGTCCTTCAGGGAAGGAAATCTGCCATCCTTACCTGGCCTGGCCTACATGTGGTTGACTCACAACTGCTCTCCAAGGGCAACTAGGGATGGGCAGCCAGCGATGCCCATGTCCCACAAAATAACTTGCAGGGAGGGAATCCCATGGGATCAGATGGAAAGCACACTCTACCCAATATTATTTTCCATTGACTTAAAGGACAAGTTACCAATGGGTTGCCAAAATAATGAGGGCAACATAAGATCACGGCTGTTTATTGCCAGTCTGTCAAGCCACTGACTCTGCTTTCACAACAAGATGGTACCTAATACAGGGGACAAAGGTTGGGGTCAAGTTGAGCATTTGGGTTAAAATGGGTGAGACAAATAAAAAATGTGAGGATGGCAAGGATTTCAGTTAAAATTTTCAGCTTGAATATGAATTCTGATAAAATATGGCTATGTTAAAAAAACGCAAGGAAAGTATTGTGAGGACTTTCACGGATAAGGAAACCTTAACAACACACTTAGAAAATCATAATGTAATCAGACAGAACCAGTATGGTTTTAGAGAAAGGAAATAGTGTCTGACAAATTGATTTGAGTTTTTTTGAAGGTGTAACTAGTCAGACAGATAAAGGGGACCCAGTAAATATATTATTCATGGAATTTCAAAGGGCATTTAAGAAGGGCCGGGATTCTCTGACCTCGTCCGTGGCTGTGATTCTCCAATCCCGCTGCAGTGAATGGAGATTTGGCTGAGTGCCAAACTGCCAGTTCTCGCTGGCAGCAATGGTTGAAGAATTCCAGTCAAGGTGACCTACAAAAGGTTATTCACAAGTTAAGGCTAATTGAATAGAGGCTAATATATAAGCATGGATGGAGAATTAGGTAAGGGGTTGGAAACATAGAGTAAGGACAAATGGGGTATTTTCAAGCTGTCAAAGTGGAGGGTTGTAAGGATCAGACCTAGGGCCTCAGCTATTTAAGATCTATATTGATGACTTAGACAAAAAGACCAAGGGTAATATCTTCAAGTTTGCTGATGATGCATAGTTAGATGGGAGCGTAAGCTGTGAGGAGGCCACAAAGAGGCTGCAAAGAGATATAGGCAGAATAAGTAGGTGGGCACCAAAGTGGAAGCTGGAGTATAAGACCATAAGACCATAAGACATAGGAGCGGAAGTAAGGCCATTCGGCCCATCGAGTCCACTCCACCATTCAATCATGGTTGATTTCAACTCCATTTACCCGTTCTCTCCCCATAGCCCTTAATTCCTCGAGAAATCAAGAATTTATCAATTTCTGTCTTGAAGACGCTCAACGTCTCGGCCTCCACAGCCCTCTGTGGCAATGAATTCCACAGACCCACCACTCTCTGGCTGAAGAAATTTCTCCTCATCTCTGTTCTAAAGTGACTCCCTTTTATTCTAAGGCTGTGCCCCCGCGTCCTAGTCTCCCCTGTTAATGGAAACAACTTCCCTACGTCCATCCTATCTAAGCTGTTCATTATCTTGTAAGTTTCTATCAGATCTCCCCTCAACCTCCTGAACTCCAATGAATATAATCCCACGATCCTCAGACGTTCATCGTATGTCAGGCCTACCATTCCTGGGATCATCCGTGTGAATCTCCGCTGGATGTGGGGAATGTGGGGAATGTGGGGAATGTGGGGAAGTGTGAATTTTTCACTTTGATAATAAGAAAAGCAAATCAATTTTTTCTTGAAGTAAGAACTTGGAAAATATTGATGTTCAGAGAGACTTGGGTGCATTCATATAAGGAACAGAAAAGTTAGCGTGCAGGTCCAACATGCAATTAGGAAGACAAGTGACATGTTGGCCTTTATTGCAAGGGACCTGCGGTACAAGAATAAGGAATACTTGCTACCATTAGATAAGACTTTGATGAGACCATACCTCGAATACTATGCGCAGTTTCAGTCTCCAATTTTAAGAAAGGACTTACCTGCCTTGGAAAAATTGGGCCTATACACTTTGGAGTTCAGAAGACTGAGAGGTGATCTCATTGATACATGCAAGATTCTGAAGGGTCTTGATAGGGTAGGCACCAAGAGATTATTTTTCCTTGCTGGGTGACTGAAAACAAGGGGATGTAGTCTCAGAATAAGGGATTTGCCTAAGTAAAGGCAAATAAGAGACCCACCAAACCCATTTGTCTTGGAAGAGGAGTAAGGCCACAGTATCCACTATTGCCCAACCTATTAGATGTCTTTATTGTTGATGTGTTGAATCTTGGAACTATCTCCTCCAGGCATTTCTAAACATTTCTGATCAGCCTTAATGGAGTAAAGAAATTGGAGGGCAATAGACCACTTTACTTTTCATCAGGACTGAAATGAGGACAAATTTCTTCACTCAGATGGTTCTTAATCGTTGCAATTCTCTACCCCAGAGGTCTGTGGATACATCATCATTGCGTATATTCATGGCCGAGATAGACAGATTTGTGGTCTCTCAAGGAATCAAGTAATATGTGGAATGGTAGGAAAGTTGAGTTAAGGCAGAAGATCAGCCATGATCATTCTGAATGGCGGAGAATGTTTGAGGAGCCTTATGGACTACACCTGCTCCAATTTCTTAGGTTCCGATGATAAGCAGTAAATGTAGAACAGATTGAGTTAATATTTTTTGGCCTGCGATATTGGGTCTTCCACATTCTAAATGGTCAGGTCAGCTTATCTTGTCAAGTTGTTTCAATGTAAAATGAATTATCTTCTTGTGAGGGATCCTCTTGGAATGAGTGATCACAATATGGTTGAATTTCTAATACAAATGGAGGGTGAGAAAGTAGGGTCCCAAACCAGTGTCCTCTGCTTGAACAGAGGGGAGTACAATAGGATGAGAGCAGAATTGGCTAATGTAGACTGGGAGCGCAGACTAGTTGGTAGGACAGCTGAGCAACAGTGGCGGATTTTTAAGGAGATATTTCTCAGTACTCAGCAAAAATATATTCCTGTGATAAAGAAGGAATGTAAGAAAAGGGATAACCAGCCGTGGATAACTAAGGAAATAAAAGAGAGTATTAAATTAAAAACCAATGCGTACAGAGTGGCTAAAACTAGTGGGGAATTAGAAGATTGGGAAAGCTTTAAAAAACAACAAAGAACTACTAAGAAAGCGATGAAGAAAGGAAAGATAGATTATGAAACTAAACTAGCACAAAATATAAAAACTGATAGTAAAAGTTTTTACAAATATATAAAAAGGAAAAGAGTAGCTAAAGTAAATGTTGGACCCTTAGAAGATGAGAAGGGGATTTAATAATGGGAAACGAGGAAATGGCCGAGGCCTTAAACAAGTTTTTTGTGTCGGTCTTCACGGTAGAAGACACAAATAGCTTACCGAAAATTGACGGTCGTGGGACTGTAGGGGGCGAGGTCCTTAAAACGATTACTATTACTAAAGAGGTAGTGTTTAGTAGGCTAATGGGACTAAAGGTAGACAAGTCCCCGGGCCCAGATGGAATGCATCCCAGGGTACTGAAAGAAATGGCAGAAGTAATAGCAGATGCGTTGGTTGTAATTTATCAAAATTCGCTGGACTCTGGGGAAGTGCTGGCTGATTGGAAAACAGCTAATGTGACGCCTCTATTTTAAAAAGGAGGTAGACAAAAGGCGGGTAACTACTGACCGGTTAGCTTAACATCCATAGTTGGGAAATTGCTGGAATCCATCATTAAAGAAGAAATAGCAGGACACCTGGAAAAAAATGGTTCGATCAAGCAGACGCAGCATGGATGCATGAAGGGAAAGTCGTGTTTGATGAATTTACTGGATTTTTATGAACATGTAACGAGTGCAGTTGACAGAGGGGAACCGGTGGATGTGGTATTTTTAGATTTCCAGAAGGCGTTCGATAAAGTGCCTCACAAAAGGTTGCTGGAGAAGATTAAGGTACACGGAGTTGGGGTAAAGTGTGAGCGTGGATTGAGGATTGGCTATCTAACAGGAAGCAGAGAGTTGGAATAAATGGGTGCTTTTCTGGTTGGCAGTTGGTGACTAGTGGCGTGCCGCAGGGGTTGGTGCTGGGGCCTCAACTGTTTACCATATACATAGACGATCTGGAGGAGGGGACCGAGTGTAGGGTAACAAAGTTTGCGGATGACACAAAGATGAGTGGGAAAGCAAATTGCGTGGAGGACACAAAGTCTGCAGAGAGATTTGGATAGGCTAAGTGAGTGGGCAAGGATCTGGCAGATGGAGTAAAACATTGACAAGTGTGAGGTTATCCACTTTGAAAGGAATAATAGTAAAATGGACTATTATTTAAATGGTGAAAAATTACAACATGCTACTGTGCAGAGGGACCTGGGGTCCTTGTGCATGAATCGCAAAAACTCAGTTTGCAGGTGCAACAGGTGATCAAGAAGGCAAATGGAATGTCACTAAGGATGTCCCAAACGAAGAAAAGAGAGATCATGAGGAAAGAAGTACTCGCGAAGGGGATGGAGTATAAAAGCAGGGACGTCTTGCTGCAATTGTACAAGGTACTGGTGAGGCCGCAACTAGAGCACTGTGTGCAATTTTTGTCCCCTTATTTGCGGAAGGATATATTGGCCTTGGAGGGAGTACAGAGAAGGTTCACCAGGTTGATACCGGAGATGAGGGGGTTAGCTTATGAGGAGAGATTGAGTAGAATGGGCCTGTACTCGTTGGAGTTTAGAAGGCTGAGGGGGGATCTTATAGAGACATATAAGATAATGAAGGGGCTAGACAGGGTAGAGGCAGAGAGATTCTTTCCACTTAGAAAGGAAACAAGAACTAGAGGACACAGCCTCAAAATAAGGGGGAGTCAGTTTAGAACAGAGTTGAGGAGGAACTTCTTCTCTCAGAGGGTAGTGAATCTTTGGAATTCTCTGCCCATTGAAACAGTGGAGGCTGCCTCGTTAAATATGTTTAAGTCACAGGTAGATAGATTTCTGATCAATAAAGGAATTAAGGGTTATGGGGAGCGGGCGGGTAAGTGGAACTAAACCACTATCAGATCAGCCATGATCTTATTGAATGGCGGGGCAGGCTCGAGGGGCTAGATGGCCTACTCCTGCTCCTATTTCTTATGTTCTTATGTGCCATTTTGCCCTGTACATGTCCCAATTCTGACAGTGCTATACAAAGCTATGAGCCTAGCTGCCACTACCAGTCAGCCATGTTGTCTAATGCTCCAGAATGCTACAGATAGCAAACCTCATGCAGCAGGATGCCATCATCAACCATTAAAGAAAGGGACAGGGTGCTGAGCTTATTTCACTTGCCTGCAGGATCCATATGATGCATGGGCCTTGGGTTCCCTGGTCTATTGCCCTCCAATTTCTTTGCTACATTAAGGCTGATCAGAAATGTTTAGAAATGCCTGGAGGAGATAGTTCCAAGATTCAACACATCAACAATAAAGACGTTTAATAGGTTAGGCAATAGTGGACAGTGTGGCCTTACTCTCTTCCAAGACAAATGGGTTTGGTGAATCTCTTATTTGCCTTTACTTAGGCCTTGGAGCTGGAGTGTTCACCTCAGATAAAATTGCAGATTTGGCTCTGAACTTTCTTAGTTTCCAGCTTCTTTATGAAGGCGTCTAAATTACTGTCATTTCTTTAATTGTGTCATTATTTGAGACACCTGTCCTCATTACATTTTGCTATTTGAGATGTCTTGACAGGAATAATTCAATCTCGCGAGAGTTTGAATGATCCTCATTTGAAACGCTACCTTCAAGCTCAATTTAAGTGGAATTTCATTCACAGTTTCAAGGAGGTTTCTTTGCCCGCAGGCCAATAATCCATTCGGCCAACAGGCATGAGAGAGAGAGGGAAACAAGTCTTACATTTATTGTGTCACAGCAAATACCAAACACCTTGGAGCATACACAGAAGCTTTTAGCACAGATTGAGTCAATAATAGTATGACAACGTCAATAGTTTAAGAAATAATTGTACCCAACTTTCCAGCCTAGCTTTGCTTTCTCTCCTCTGGCCTTGCAAACATGCTACAAAGATAGCAGAGTGAGAAATAAGGATGCCATCTCATTATTGAAGTCGTGCCTTCAAAAGGAACAACAAAAAACGGTCATAAGATCATAAGAACTAGGAGGAAGAGTAGGCCATTTGGCCCATCGAACCAGCTCCACCATTCAATAAGATCATGACTAATCTGTTTGTGGCCTTAACTCCACCTTCCTGCCTACACCTCCCCGCCCACCAGCCCCCCACTCCACTACCGCCCCCCACTCCACCACCACCACCCCCCCACCGCCCCCCACCGCCATTGCCCAAAAATCTGTCTAACTCAGCATTGAATATATTCAAAGATCCACTTTTGACTGCTCTCTGTGGAAGAAAATTCCAAAGGTTAATGACTCTCTGAGGGATGAAATTACTCCTCATTGCCGTCTCCATCTTAAATGGGAGACCCCTTATTTTGAAACAGTGCCCCCACGTTCCTTCTCAAGGGGAAACATCCCCTCAGCATTTACCTTGTCAAATGCCCTCAGAATCTTAAGTGTTTCAGTGAGATCACTTCTCATACTTCTAAGTTCCTAGGCTCTAAACTTTAATAGGATGTCATGGGATGAATGCTTCCTATTACAAAGAAGAAATTTGCACAGAGTCAAAACTGATGAAGATCAACCACTTTAATTTATTTGTAAATGTAGAATTCACTCAATGAACAATGAAGGAGCTCATAATTAATTATTGAATTTTAAAACTGTTTCCATATGGAAATGTCATTAAGTTCAATGAAGGACTGAAAAATTGACCCCCTAACTTTTACCTGAAAGCTCTCCTTATGGTCTAATGAATTAAGGTATTGTCGGTTGCAGCATGAAGCAACACAGCTAAAAGATCTGTGCTTAATTCTCAGGCTGTACAGAGTCTGGGGCCTCCTCCCAAGTCTAGGGAAGAAGAGCCACTTAGGATTTCTGCATTCGATTGCCATCCAAAGAGAATTTGGCGTTCAGCCAAATCTCCATTCACTGCAGCGGGACTGGAAAATTCCAACTCCAGGCAAGGTCGGAGAATCTGGCCATTAGTCTTTCAAGACTTCAGAATATGTGACCATTTATGCTTATCGTTTTTCACCGTGAACACCAACAAGCACTGCCATCCTCAAAGACATCTATTCATGGTTACAACTGGATTCGATTATCCTGGCAGTGCGCGGAAGGTCACTGAACCTTTTCCTACACTGGACCCAGGTCTTTCGCATGACAGCATGTCCGCTGACCTGACCTTTCAGCTCAGTCCAGACCTTCTTTGTTAAGTGTGGTGACCTCCCCTTTCTGTCTCATGGCAGCAGGTTGCCACATTGGGCACTGGCTGCCTCCAGCAGAACCTGTGGGCACGCTACAGAGAAGTAGGTGGCAGACTGGCTCTGGCCCTTTGCATCCCACCTGGAATGGTCTCCGGATGCGGATGACACACTGCAGACATAATGGACAGCACGCTAACTGCAAAAGGTAGTCAGGCCTCTGGAAGTTCAAAGCAGCAGCCTGAGGCTGCTGAACAACAATCAACCTTCAGGAAGCTCCAATTAAAACCTCTTGCCCGACCCTCAATTCACCTCGGCGCCTGCCCTCTTCCCGACCCCAGTCTCAGTGTGCAGCCGGCAGTTAATTGGCCAGCCAGCGTGATGTTGATGTCGGGATCTACTCGCGGGCGGGAACAGATTTCACATCCAGTTCCACTCCCACCAAGCACTCTCCCCAACCAGGCCAAAAATACAGAGTTCCTGCTCCCCATGCTTACCCATTGGGCCCTGCTGGAAAAGCGTAGCTCCGAGGGTCATTTTCACCAGCCGTTCACGCCTCGCCACCACTGGCAGTGAGAATGGAGAATTTGGCATTCAGCCAAATCTCTATTCACTGCAGTGAGACTGGAGAATCCCAACTCCAGGTGAGGTCAGAGAATCTGGCCACCACTATCAGCACCTGGATGGGAATCTAAAAAAGCAGCTCACCCATTCATTGAAATAAAAATCAGGCGTGCTATTCCACAGATTACTACCTTACTGAAAGTGGAAAATCAGCCGCACTACAATGCCACTTACTGCTATTTTTCTCTCCCTGCTGTATCTAATATGCTTAAAAGCTTTGATAGTAGGTAAGGCTCTTATGACCCAGTACAAGATATCAAACCATCACCAGTGAGACCAGTGTAATCTACATGATTTCACTTGATACAAAGGCACCTTTGTTGTTTGTTTTTTTTATCTACTTTCAGTAATTAGAATGAATGCAATAGTGCTTTAAATGGATTTAATACAACACTCATGGGTCAGTGGCATTAACTGTAGTTTATTAAAGTACAGATTTTCTCAGAAGTGCATTTAGCCAATCAGTTGCTCCTGTATACCTCATACACAAACCTTGGTTTCAAAAGTTGCAAAGAATCAGCCTGATGACACACAGGTCATGTATCCATCGCTGAGCCAATAGGTAAGATCGCAGGCCAAAAAGCCAGTCTGTACTGAATCAACTGATCTCAACCACATCAATGACGAAGACATTGACATTGGGCAAAATCTTACCCAAAAAGATGGCAGAGTCTTGTATCCGGCAAGAAAACCGGCCTGTTTCTCTCCAGAGAATTATACCCCAATTAAACTTCAGTGAGAGAATTAAACTCCAGAGATTGAACCATATCCCAGTGAGATAAACGTACTCTAGCGAGGAAGCAATAACCAGTGAGGGAATCAATCACCTTCAGTGAAGGAAAAGACATTTTAAAAAATTATAACAGACAAAAACGGATTGGGGCAGCCAAAAGGCTCGAGTTTGAGAAGTCTCCAGAAAAAGCCTGACTGGAACTGTTAGCTGAAAGTCCAGAGCATGTTGACCACACCGTAGTTTCACGCTTCAGTAGACACTGAAGTGTCAACTTACTCAATGTTTATTTTTAGGTGCAGGATGGGGGAATGTTCGTTTTTAACGTGCAGAGTTGCTGAGGTACAATGATATTGCACACACTTCTGTTTGCAAACCCAACAATCGTTTTATTAATCAAGAGAGTTAGTTTAAGAATGAACTCCAACGATTGAAATCAGTAGACTTTAGTATGGCTGAAGGGGAGGCTGAGCACCTCTGTAGTTTTTATTGATAAAGCTGGAACATGGTTTTATTGAAAGCAAGATATATTCTTGCTGAAACTCTCTTGTAGAACAGAATCTGTTCCAACATGGCATATCAGTATTTCTAACTGGTTGACGTAGCACTCCAAATGTTATACTTCAAATCTGGTCTTCAAGATAACACTCATTTTAGGGATACAAAAACAGGCAGGAGGCTTCAGAACCTGATGCTGACAAGCACATTTCAAATAAATTTCAAATTGAAAAGTTTCCTTTTGGGATTTTGACCGGGTCACCTCCATTGGCATGGAGACAGGTTCCCCGTCCAATTAAGGATGACAGGCAGGCTGTCAAAGCTGGAGGGGAAATCGGAGGTCGTGCAGCTCGAGAGGATCAGCACTGGAGGGTCTGTAACGGAGAGGTTACGTCAACATGGGTGTGCCCCCTCAGCAAACTTCTTTTAAAAATGCAAATAAAAAATTCAAAAATCTGCCAGGCCACAACGGTGGGCGTGGGGATCCTACTGCAGGGTGGCCTTTGGCTGTACCTGTGCCCAAGCGGGCAGGGAAGGCCTCTCGGGCTGCACTAGTACACCAGCCTGCCGCTTGGTGCCAGCCTCCAGACAGTTAAATTACACCCCTCCGCTGGCGTGTCTGGAAATTGGTTGAAATGCCAGTTAGTCGCCTTTAACAGTCCTCAAGGCTCCTGTGGTGATTGTCCTTTTAAAGTCCACCTGTGGAGTACAGGTCACATGACCTGGGGGAACAAATCAGGGAGCAGGGTGGGGGATCACCCTTGTGAGCTTGGGTACCTGTTCCAGAACCTTCTCGGGAGCGGACTTGCAACCATGAGGCTGCAATCCTCTTTATTGCCTTTACCTGCAAATAAATGTGTTGTTTTTCTCTGAACTGGTGAACAAGAATTATTAGAGCTCTTAATGAGGATAATTAGATGCCCACTTCATAGGGTTGGGGTCCCCAACCACAGCACCACCCCTCCCCCATCCCCCTAAAATAGCCAGCATACAAACAGGGTCAGGACACCAGAATGCCATCTAATCATTTTTGGATTATGCCCTCCTCTGCTCACAATATCAACGGGACCTGAAGATTCTGCCCCAGATATCATATAATAGGGAAAGAAAGCCACTGATTGACCTGGGAACTAAAATTTACCACCAGTCACATCCACCCTCAGACTGAATTAACAATTAAAAATAGCTACATAGAATTGACTGCTTAGAATTGTGGACTGAAGGGCGCAGGCCAAAGTCACAACCCAGTATCCTAAACATGCTTCAGTCAAGAGTCTACCCATGAGCAATACAATGGAAAACACGCTTGATCCAAGTAAAATCAGTAGCCAATACGATATTAGACTCTAACCTGAAGCTTTCCTGCAAACTGGTTGCACTACTTAGAAAGCAGATCCTATTTGAAGTTTCCATTTGAAGATTAAAGAGATTTAAACCCACTTTTCACCCAAATTGTGCTGAGGCTTAACAGTTCCTGCAGGGATCAATCCCAGAGCCAGTGGCGTGGTGTGTCGTAATTATGCACTTTCGGAGTCTGACAGAGCAGCACCAGAGCAGTACGGTCACATGTGCACTACAATGTTAGCACGGTAAACATCATATGCAACAGGTTTCTGACCTGTTTTCTGTTGATATTGTGGTTTATTGATTTTCTTCTGCAAATATTTGAACTATAATTTTAGGTCCAGGTTACGTTTGCGTTGTTGGGGTGATGTTGGAAAAGAACAGAAGAATTTCTGCAATGTTTTCGTGATGTGGTTAATTATTGTTTCGAGTGTGATGGTATGTTCATAGAATCCCTACAGTGCAGAAGGAGGCCATTCGGCCCATTGAGACTGCACTGTCTCAGCATCTAACCACCGCCCGCCCGATCCCTGTAACCCCTAATCTACAGATCTTTGGACACAAAGGGGCAATTTAACGTGGCCAATCCAGCTAACCTGCACATCTTTGGACACCAAGGGGAAATTTAGCATGGCCAATCCACCTAACCTACACATCTTTGGACTGTGGGAGGAAATCGGAGCACCCAGAGGAAACCCATGCAAACACGGGAAGAACATGCACAGGCAGCAACTCAAGGCCAGAATTGAACCCGGGTCCCTGGCGCTGTGAGGTAGCAGTACTAACCACTGTGCTGCCCTATGTTGTCATGGTTGTGCAGAGAGGGAGCGCTCTACGTAGTATCATGGGCAGTAGGGAACTGTATTTGAATTCCAGAGGATATGGACTGATAAAAAAATGATCTAACTGACGTTTACTGTGCAGATTAGGAACACAAGTGATAGCACCACAAAAGGAACTAAGCACATGCAACAGCAGCAACTATTTCATATTAATTTACAATTTGTCAAAGGTAAGTTGTGCTTGATAAATTTAGCAGGGGCTTTTTGAAGAGGCGACTGATTGGGGGATCCTGTCCATAAAGTGAATATGGATTGTCAGAGAACCCTTCATAAGGTGGTTCACAAGGGATTAGGTAGCAAACTCAGCCATGTGTGCCTATATATTATCCCTCCTCTCCGCAACAAGCAGGAGGATGACTGAGAAAGGGTTGAACCATAAAAATTCAGGAACAAATGCACAATCCACCATGCCTGCTGTCATTAGCATGCAGCAAAGAGCAAAGTGAATGAGTGTCCTATCTTGGGAGAGGTGGGGCACTCCCCATTAACATATTTGGATGAGGCTTCCAGAGTGCAACCAGGGGCCTGGTTTAAATTTGACTACTACCAGCCAGGCTTCCCCGGGCTCAGACATCCCCACGGTGAAAGGGAGGTAGCAGCTGTCGGCTCCAGAAGGTAAATGCTTTTTATAGCATTCCTTGTGATCCAAGGACAGCAGGAAATCTCTGGAAGTCTTTGGCCTCCTTTTTGCTGATTATGGCTTCTCTTTCCTCTATCATGGTTTGTCAACCATTGCCCCCCTCCCCAAGGCCTGATCTTCAGCCGCCCACCCCCACATCAGATTATCAGGAAGGATCCCAAAGAATTCCCAATTACAGTCCCCTCCATCTAGTTTTCCCACCCGGCAACAGGCTGGTTCATCAGTTTGTGTGGCTACCAGGTGGGCATTGGAAATGGAAATGATAATGAGGTCCTGCCATCAAATTCAATGGAAGCTTCATGTCCTTGGAATCATTGGACTACTTTCACCTTTGCCTTCACCCATACCCCCCCCCCCATCCCTCATTCCCACCTCTCTGTAAAACTTCAGTATAAGATTATGGGTGGGATTTCCTGCTCCCCTCCCCCATGGTGTGTTTTGTGGCATCTTCCAGACCCGCCGCTGCCAACAGGTTTCCCCGTTGCTCGCACCCCTCGTCGCCGGGGAACCCGCGGCGGGGCTTCGCAGTTGGCAGGACCAGCAAATCCAGCCGGCGGGAACGGCCCCAAAACTTCAGCCAAAGTGTCGCAGCATGGATTAAAAATTGGTTCATCGACAAGAACCAAAAGGGGTGATTTTAACCCTAAGAAACTAGTCGGCAAATGGGTGAATAAATAAATTATCCGCCCCATTCCTACTGCCTTCTATTTTAAACAGGTCTGCTGAGCAGGCAACAGGGACAACGCCCTGAAGTATCGGGGCTCCATCTTTAAATATACAGATTGTGAACCACATTAGTGGTCGATTGCAAATTGAACCGTCAGCCTAAGTGAGAAACTCCTTTCTTGCCTGGTTAGGATAGCAGGAAGAGGAACCAGGGCAAGAAAAGGAGCAAACAGACCATTTTCAAAAGTTCCTCAGACACCTATATTAAAAAATTAGCCCTTCCACCCCACTCTGCACCCCATCTACATGGCAACACAACTCCGAATCCTCTGTCTCTGGGGCCTAACCCCCTGCTCAGGGTACAAATATATAAATAGACTTTTGAGGTGTAAGAGTTAGAAAGTAATAATAAATTTGTACAAATATAGGATAGATGATAGTTTGAGGACTGAGTACGATTTGAGGCATCACATTATGTAAAGAGTATGAAAAGCACAGAGGATGCAAAACACATTCACCGGACTGATACCAGTGATCTTTTCATAGCATCATAGAATCCCTACAGTGCAGAAGGAGGCCATTCGGCCCATCGAGTCTGCACCGACCACAATCCCACCCAGGCCCTATTCCCATAATCCCACATATTTACCCTGCTAATCCCCTGACACTAAGGAGCAATTTAGCATGGCCAATCAACCTAACCCGCACATCTTTGGACTGCGGGAGGAAACCGGAGCACTCAGCGGAATATAGACATGGGGAGAACGTGCAGACTCCACACAGACAGTGACCCGCAACCGGAATTGAGATTATAATTTTTTTTGGAGATTTTTTTTCACAAAAGACCATTAGAACATGGAGCCTTTGCTGTGGAGCCTGATACATAACATGGGCTTTTTTTCCAAGAGAAGGTTGAAAGAAAGAAAAGCTTGCATTTATATAGCACTTTTCACAACCTCACGTTACCCCAAAAGCAATTAACAAACAATTAAGTACTTATGAAGCATAATCGCTGCCTTGAAGTCGACAATTGCAGCAGTTAATTTGCACAAAGCAAGATAACACAAAGAATATCCAAATAATCTGATTAAGTGATGGATAAATGGAACTAATAGTTGAAACAGAGGAATCCAACCGGGAGCAATAGAATAATTTTAAATTGATCCAGTTAAATGTCAAAAGGTCCCCTTCTGAGCTGTAAATTGTTGTTCTGTGGAATTAATAATCTCATATTCAACACCAAATAATTAGAACACTCAGAAATCAAATTGTTCAACCTAATGATGACTCAGTAGTCAAGTGGATATTATGGTATGGAGCTGAATCATATCCTGACCAGAAGGGTAATCAGTCTTTGCTGACTTAGTTAAATGCTTCTGGGTTGTTGGTGGATTATTGAATGCAGTCCAGCGCCTCGAGAGGGGGCGGGGGGAGGAGGGGGGTACATCCCACTCACTGTTGAGTAATCTTCCGCTGATAAGTGCAATTGAGCAGAGTTCCCTCAAAGACAGCTCAGTCATGCTGCCCTCCTTGGATGTATAACCCGTGTAAGTTCACCATCAAGACTCACATATGAGAAACTGCCTCTCGGGCAAAATAACAGGGGGTCTCTACTGCATCATGGAGCAATGCACCAGAGTCAGCCTCTCAACACAGTTTAAAGTAAAAGAATGGGGGGGGAAAACAGCGAGACTCAAGACACTGCTGGAACCTGGGTTTGAGTCGAGCAATTAAGGGCGGCACGGTGGTACAGTGGTTAGCACTGCCGCCTCATAGCGCCAGGGACCAGGGGTCAGTTCCGGCCTCGGGTGATTGTCTGTGTGGAGTTTGCACGTTCTCCCCGTGTCTGCGTGGGTTTCCTCCGGGTGCTCCGGTTTCCTCCCACACTCCAAAGATGTGCAGATTAGGTTGATTGGCCACGCTCAATTGCCCCTTAGTGTCAGGGGGATTAGCAGGGTAAATACGTGGGGTTATGGGGATAGGGCCTGGGTGGGATTGTTGCCAGTGCAGGCTCGATGGGCTGAATGGCCTCTTTCTGCACTATGGGGATTCTATGATTCTACAATCAGATTAATATCCCCAAACATTCTCCTGATGTTAGATAGCTCCCTTTCTCGAACATATGTAAATTAAATGTATGTTGAGAGAATTATACTGGTAGGCACGGATCTGTGTCAAAAAAAAGTGAACTCTAATTGGCCTAATTTGAAGTTTTATTCAAGGACAGTAGGTGCACGTAAAACTTAAAGATCATTCCACCGAATTGATCTTCATCGTGTTTATGCTCTCCTGCTGCCCCACCTTAACTAACCCGGTCTGCATAACCTTCCATTCCTTTTTCCCTTGTACTTATCTGGCCTCCCCCTCAAGGCATCTCTGCTCTTCTCCTCAACCACTGTTTGATGCTGACACACAGTGAAAAAGTCAGAAGTCATTTTGCCCTTGCTGGCACTGACATCCAATCCTCAGAAAAAAGGACCGAAAGCACCCTTGCTACCTCGTAACCAAAATGAAAGAAGGGAGGAAGAAGTAGCAGGCATGTGCAGTGAGTGTGATACTGGCATGTGCCATTGACGGACTGATACAAATAAAAGGCTGCAGCTATTTTATGTTCCATTTCTTGCTGGTGACAAACTTTTGCAATGCATCAGTGCAATGAAATAGCTCTTCTGTCAATTTTTCAGGTTGCCCATTCATCTCAAGGGGGTATTTTTGTGAATAAAGTATCCACCAAAGTAATTTGTGTAGTGTTGATGCAGGAAGTGCCTTTTCTGAGACATTGAGTCACAGAGCCTAAGGCTGCTATTTACAACAGCTACTCATGTGACCATGAGTCACTGGCGCTCGATAGCAGTTCTACTCAAAGAGACGTAGTGTGTCAGTGTGTGGTTTTAGTATCAGCAGTGACATGTGTACAGAGCTATGAGACAGCAGGAATAGCACTTGGTGCGACCAAAAAACAAATCATATTAACACTTTATGTGCCTGCCAGAATCCACAAACATATCAACCAGCATAATCTTCTGTCGCCCCGACGCAATTATTTTTTATTGAGTATTTTCTGAGTTGAATCACAATAGTAGTCACTAATACCCAGGTGATATATCCTGAATAGATAATCCACTCCCATAGCTCCAAATGGATCTTTGATAAGAGGCACAGTGGTTAGCGCTGCTGCCTCACAGTACTAGGGACCTGGGTCCAATTCTGGCCGTGGGTCACTGACTATGTCGAGTTTACAGGTTCTCCCCATGTCTGCGCGGGTTTCCTCCAGTTTCCTCCCGCAGTCTAAAGATGTGTCTTTACATCTTTATGATGTGTCCCACAGTCTAAAGACGGTAACACAGTGGTTAGCACTGCTGCTTCACAGCTCCAGGGACCTGGGTTCGATTCCCGGCTTGGGTCACTGTCTGTGTGGAGTTTGCACATTCTCCTCGTGTCTGCGTGGGTTTCCTCCGGGTGCTCCGGTTTCCTCCCACAGTCCAAAGATGTGCGGGTTAGGTTGATTGGCCATGCTAAAAATTGCCCTTAGTGTCCTGAGATGCGTAGATTAGAGGGATTAGTGGGTAAATGTGTTGGGATATGGGGGTAGGGCCTGGGTGGGATTGTGGTCGGTGCAGACTCGATGGGCCGAATGGCCTCGTTCTGTACTGTAGGGTTTCTATGATTCTATGATTCTATGATGTGCAGGTTACGTGGATTTCCCATGCCCCTCATTGTCATGGAGATTAGCAGGGTAAATACTTGGGGTTACGAGGATAGGGCCTGGGTTGGATTGTTGTTGGTGTAGGTCCGATGGGCCGAATGGCCTCTTTCTGCACTGTAGGGGTTTTATGAGTCTATGAGAGTGGATTGTAACTCAGCTATATATAGAATTGGCTTGGTGACTAAAATGGCTCTTTTTGTTTTGCATTTTCTCATGCTTCAATAATGTGCCTATGGAATTTTTTGATGACACTCAAATGTCATTCCCTTGACGGCTCAGATGGTAAAGATATTATTAGATCAGAAAATCCCATTCCCAGTCTATACTGAATCAGCATTTGAGGTGCTCTGCTCCCTTGGCTAGAGGGCAGATGTCAACCAGTGTTTGTGCTCCTGACCCGTATCCAGCGATCCTCGCTGGAAAGTGTATTTGTGAACAGAGGGCTGAAAGGATATTTCAAACTTTTCCCCCTGGATTTTAATTTTTTTTAAAAATTGGACCACCACTTCATTTTTTTTTTCAAAGGAACGTGCCTTAAATCCCTTGATAGAACAGAGAACCAATGGATATTCTTCTAATTCGACCAGTGGAAACTGATTAGTTCCAGTTGCTCTGCTAAACATTGTGATGAGCGTAGGGACGTTATTGATAGCACTTGGGGAATGTATGCTTTTGAAATCTTGTTTGGCACGACCATTTTTTTTCTCCTTTTCATTTGCTTGATTTGAATCATTAGGTTAAAAGAGGTAAAAATATTTGTACCTTATTGTGGAATTCTTATTTGAAAAACAGACCTTTAGATGTGGTTTTGTTTGGTCAGACAAGACCTTACCCAAACACCCTTCAAAACACAAAATTTTACATTTAGCACTGTTGCAGTTACATTCCTATCTTCAAGCTTAAACATCAGGTTATCTGAATCTTGCGAATTAAAAACCACTCCATGTAACACATAGAACCTTCCATAATAATACAGAGAATGTGGCTCAGTATAATTAGCAACAGCATAACTGCATTGATGGAGGGTGATGATTTACTTGATAAAAGATGAGTCAATTTATTACTGACTGTTGCGAACTTAAGTGATTTGTAAGGACTCGGATGATTCATCGCAGATTGCGAGCATGGCTGAGGTAAAACTGGTGTTAGATTCTTGCTTTAAAGCATGCATCAAAATTATTTAAGTTAAACAGCGATTAAAAAACCATTTAAGAATAATGGTTTTTTTAAAAATCAGAATTTCTTGCGCCCGCCAGAATCTGCGTTCTACTGCTTATCATTATCCTTTTCCAGAGAAGCAGTTAAAGTGCATATTTTGGATGTTTACAGAGCAAATTGAAATGATAGCCAACCATGCCCTGGGTTTGCAAGCCAATAAAATTGCTCCCACACATTGAATAAATTGTGAGGAATTTATTGGCGTGCAGGAGCCCTTTTTGTGTGTGCAGCCTTTACCCAGTTTATTGCTATCGTGCTGCAGCTTTTAAGGCCATTGCTGTTTTTCTTTGAGGATTTACCTGCTGGGTCAAATAGAATTTCATCTTTGAATTTCCTTGGGTGGAAAGCAGCAGCAGTCATATTGCACCATGTTGCTCATTAAATCTTCAAAGTCACTTGGGTAACTTTGCTACATCCGCCTCGTTTTATTTGTTGGAAGAGAGTAACTATTTTTCTTCCCAATTTTCACCCTGTCTTTCCCCCTTATGCTCTAAGCGGAGCTCACTCATTCGGCTTATGGTCCTTTGGGCTTGAAAAATCCTCTGCTACTTTATCCAAATGGTCACAATTTATGTGCAACTTTTAGACTGTGAATGACGGTAGGCTTGACTGTGGAGCCATATCTAAATATCTTCCCTCAATGTCCCCAATTTCAAATCATCATCCTCATGTATAAATCCCTTCATAGCCTTGTCCTCTTTTGAGTCTGAAGCCTCCACCAACATTACCCCTGCCATTATCCTCCAAACAGGCAGAATTCTGCCTCAAGTTGGCTTGCCTTCAGGCATCTAAGCTGTCTGCTCTATAATTCCTTCGAAACCTCTGGAAATCACCTAAGTTGAAGATGCAGGTTGTCGCTGGTGCTGTTTTCTCCCCCTTCTCAGGTATAGAACAGAAGAGAATCGTCACCATGTTTTTGATAAGAATGGAACTATTATCAAATGCATTGTTTAAGAAGAGTTGAAATCCATTGAGTAGAGATTCTGACTTATCTGCTGTAGAATGGCAAGACATTCTCCCTGGAAAGATGGAGACTGGGGGGCCCAGATAGAAGTTTATAAAATTATGAGAGAAAGAGATAGGGCAGAAATGACAATTACAAGGGGGCACAAGTTCAAAATAAGAGGGGAAAGATTCAGTGGAGATGTGCGGGGGATGTTTTTTAAACACAGAGGGTGGTGGGGGCCTGGAATGCACTGCCAAGTGAGGTGGTTGAGGCAGTTACGTTAGCCACATTTAAGATGTATCTTGATAGGCCTGTGAACAAATGGGGAATAGAGGGATATAAATGATTGGTTTAGATAGGTAAATGTAATTAGCGCAGGCTTGGAGAGCCGAAGGGCCTATTCTTGTGCTGTACAGTATTTTTGTTCTTTTTGACATTTCCTTGTTCTGTTTCCATGTAATTAGATTCTAAGGGTGGGAATTTCCAGCCACGCTCACCCCAAAACCAGAAAATCCCACCCGTGGTCAATGGACCTTTGCATGGCCCGCATCCCCCCCCCTCTCCCACCTGCTATGATTCCCATGGCGGGCGGGACAGGAAAATTCCCCCTTAAATTTGAATTGAGTAGAAAAAACATGCAGCTTGTGAGATTTACTGCTGATTACAAAGACATGGCCAAAAAACCCGATGAATTGCACCAACTCACACAGTGATAACTGAGCCGGCTTTTCATCATCATAGAATCATAGAAACCCTACAGTGCAGAAGGAGGCCATTCGGCCCATCGAGTCTGCACCGACCACAATCCCACCCAGGCCCTACCCCCACATATTTACCCGCTAATCCCTCTAACTACGCATCTCAGGGACAATTTTTAACCTGGCCAATCAACCTAACCCGCACATCTTTGGACTGTGGGAGGAAACTGGAGCACCCGGAGGAAACCCACGCAGACACGAGGAGAATGTGCAAACTCCACACAGACCCGAGCCGGGAATCGAACCCAGGATCCTGGAGCTGTGAAGCAGCAGTGCTAACCACTGTGCTACCGTACCGCCCACATTAGCTACTTACATTTACAGTTGGAAGTTCAGTTTATTTAATAATTTTGACTTTACTGATCCATTTCAGATGGTGACGGCTGCAAGAACACTTTGATCTCCAAGAAACATGGAAACTGGAAGCAGGAGTAGGCCATTCAGCCCTTTGAGCCTGCTCCATTGTACTGAGAAGCTTGAGGCATGAACTGTGCACTGGGGCTGTGAATGACAAAGTGTATGTAACAGTATAAAAAGTCAATGGCGAGTGATATCCATGCGTTTCCTATTGGGTCGAAGAGACCGGTTGTTGTGTGAAACTCCTGAATAGGCTGCGGGCCAATGGTGAGCTGTCTGGGGCAGAAAAATAGTTGTCCAATCCAAGTCGTGCGAGGTGGTTTCTTGTATGGATGACTATGATTAATGTTTTGACAGGAACATTCATAGGCTCATCATGACATGGTTTCCACGCAGTGAGTTCCCTCTATTGTGCCTTTCCAAAGGGGATTTATTATCCCACAAGAACTCAGGGAAACCAGAGGTAAAATTTTCTTGCAGCACACCTGGAAGCTGAACTGAGAATAAGACTAGCAGATGATTGGAGCCAGTCAGAGAAAGAAGTGCAGGAGGATATGTACTTACGCTAATGTAGGAAGACCTGCTTGTACGTAATGGGCTTTGTTCTGGACTCAAACTAAAAAAGTAAGGGACGGTGGTAAACGAAGACACACATACTCAACCATCTAGAAATTGACCTTTGCAGCAAAAATGTGAACATCTGGCACATCATAAACTTTAATAGCAGCAGGATACAACATTCTAGCTGCTTATATATTTAAAAAATCAGCTCGAAATTTTTTACAAGCAGTGATTCCCCTTTCGAGCATCATAACCATAAATGTGACTTACAGACGGTTTAACTGGATAAGTCCCCAGAATGTTTATCTTAACGATTTTCAGCAACTTTTAAATTATTATTAAAATAAACATATTTAAAGCTCAGATTCCTGCTCTGAGCCTCTCTGGCGTGGAACAACTGATGAAAGTAGCCAAAAATCATAACCCCCGCACACAGCACTTTCAATTTTCGCGGGGGCAGTATTGGAGGTGAGCATGTTTCAGCATTTGTATTTAATGGATGCAGCTGGCCATTTAAATCATCAGCTGACTCCACTCAAGTTGAGTTTCGGCAGCTTAGGGGTGTGGAACCCAAAGTGTGCAGAGTAGACCTGGTAGGAGCAGGTCTGAATTTAATATATTTCTTTGGATCTTCAGGGGACCTCATTGGAGAGGTAGGGTACCCCTGTGGTATTTGCCCACTGCCCCAAAGGTGATACAAAATCAACTCCAATCTTCCCCTAACCGAAGCGAGGAGGAGGGTGGGGCTCCTTGCCTCACAGTGCCATTATTTTTGCCTCTTCTGCCTCATGCACCCAGGTGGCAGGAAGAACTGGAGAAGGGCGCATAGCGCTTCAGTAGAAGGTAGGTAGAAGATGGGCATGGCACCCTTATACATAGCAGCCAGAGAAGTCAGTCACCATGAGCAACCAGAGGTCAGAGGGAGGGCAGAAGGTCATGAGGGCAAGGCTGTTGCCCATGTACCAGGAAGGAGGAGAAAGGTCAGCACAACTAGTGCTAGCCTTTGGGAAGGATGTACAGAGCGAGGATGTCCTACCTCAACATGGCAGAGAACCAGTGTCAAAAGAGACCAAGGCTAAGCCACAAGTTGGTGCCAAACATATGCCTCATGATCCAGCAGCAACGCAAGCCACAATCTATTCACCCCCATGCCCTGCCATTGGCTGAAAAGGTAACCATCACTGCAAACTTCTATGCCTCAGGATCTTTCCAAGGTTAACCAGAGGATCTGTTTGGTATCCCAGTCAGCAGTATATGGCTGTGCATTCCAGCAACCACATCCTGATAGACGGGTGGAAAGGGGGTAGGTGGATGGGTTAATGAGTATTCATTATTCATTGGCACCTTGAGACGTGGCAGTTAACTGCACGACTACATAATATCTGTACCAGGTAATGTTGGCAAGATGATGCCACCTCCATGCCTCCATGGTAGTATGGCCACCAATGATAGAGCGATTAAAATTGGAGCTGCTGGAGAGACCATAATTGGATGAATACAGGTATCCCAGAGGCTTGTGAGGCTGGAGGAGATTGCAAAGAAAGGGGGAGGTGCAAGGCCATCGAGGTGTATTTTGATTCTTTCCAGTGTCCTAGTTCCCCTCTTAATTATGAAATTACATTAGCTGTCCACCAGTCATCTGGCACTACAATGATTTCTAATAAATAATTAAATAGGTTTAGTAATGCCTCTGCTATCCCAACCTTACAGTCTTTCAAAATACGTGCATTCAATTAATTCATACCAGGGCTTCATCCTCTTGGATATTTAACTTATTCAATACATCCCTACTTACCTCATCATTCATTTCATCATTCAATATCACGTCTGTTTTATTTCCCTGATAAATACCAAGCAAAATAATTATTAATTATAATCATAAGGTTTACATAAAGTTGCATTCCAGGACTTGAGCAGAAATTTCCTCCAATTAAGTATTAGGAAAACCGAAGTCTATTGTTTCCAGTCCCTGTTCCAAAGTCCGTTCCCTAGCTATTGACTCCATTCCTCTCGCAGACAACTGCCTGACACTAAACCAGACATTTTCTAACCTTGGTGTCATATTTTGACTCTGGGATGAACTTCCGACTAACTATTCATGACTTCACCAAGGTCACCGAATTCCACCTCTCACCTGACTTCACTGCTGCCTCAGCTCATCTGCTGCTGTAACACTCAATCATACTTTAAAAAAAAAATCTCTGCACGCAACTATTCCAACACACTCCTAACTGGTATCTCACAACCTACTCTCCATAAACTTGAGGTTATCTAAAGCCCTGCAACCCGTGTCCTAGCTCTCACCAAGTCCCTTTCCCCTGTCATTGCTCATTGACCTATGTTAGCTTCCACTTAAGTAGTATCTTGATTTAAAATTCTCATCCAAGTTTTCAAACACCTCGATGGCCTTGCACCTCCCCCTTTCTTTGCAATCTCCTCCAGCCTCACAAGCCTCTGGGATACCTGTATTCATCCAATTGTGGTCTCTCCAGCAGCCCCAATTTTAATCGCTCCATCATTGGTGGCCATACTACCAGTTGCCTAGGCCTTAAACTCTGAATTCCCTTCCCCACACCTCTGTACCTCACAATCCTCCCTTAAGACTCCTTAAAATCTATCGTTGTGTATTCTCTGGTTTGTTGTATGTTTTATATATCTGAATTACCTCAAAGGAATACAGAGGTGACGCTAGCTCTAAGTCTCCAACAGATTTATTCACAGTGCTTTAAAATATCTCAGTAATCACAAGATTTCTAAACACACATTCAGTTCTCAGGACTTTCCGGAAACTTCTGTTTACTTTAGCTCTCAGAACTACTGTTTACTTTAGCTCTCAGGGGCTCCACTCAGGCTTAATCAATCAAGTACAATGAATGCAGGTCAGTCACAGAATATCGAACACAGATCAATCAAGCCATTGAACTTGTACTGGGCCTGACACATGTGCAGAAACAGAGCCTCCTGCATAAGAAGAACTCAGGGACAAAACACATCCCAGGAAGACCTGACCTGGGAGGCAGAATGAAAGGCCAAATTATGGAGCAGTCTCTCCCAGAAAATCCAGGCTGGCAGGTCACCCTGCAGCACCTAGCTCTTTGACCAAGCTTTTGGTCATCTGGCCTAATATCTCCCTAGGTGCCACGGGGTTATATTATGATTTACAATGCTCCTGTGAAGTTATAGAAGCCCATTGCAAAGTGGATAGACTCTTAACTATGTGATTGGATATTTTGTTCTTGATTCCCATGTCCAATATTTTATACCTAATAAAAGATTTGAAAGAAAATAGAAATATGAAGCAATTACTTTGATCTTTCAGTTGGCAGCAGACCAGGTGTGGGTTGACTGCGATTTAAACTGCCCATTTATCATTTTATGATGGAACCTTTGAACTTTGCGGTTCTGGTTCCATTTTGAATCCAGCGATGACCAGAGCCAGGAGGGGTGAGCATAATTCCAATGAATTCCATGCCCTCTTCGTCATCATGAACTGAGGATCGGCCCCTTAACGTCTGTATCAGTTCATTGGCTTACACAGTTTTCAAATGGAGCTGTCACTCCCAACACTGCAAAATCCCCCCTCCGACAATGTTCGCTGCCCCTCTGTCCCTAATAATACTCACCCCCCCAAAAAAAAATACTCTCTGCTCTCTCCTCCCTCAACAGTACTCACCGCTCCTCCCTCAACAGTACTCACCGCTCCCTCCCTCCAACAATACTCACACATCCTCCCTCACTCTTCACAACGCTCACTCTGCCTCTGCCTCCCAACAACGCTCACATCTCCGTACAATGCTCAGCAACCTCCATCTTCTGCCCACGCTACATTGTTCAGAAAATGCGCACCACCACCCGCACCCCGTCAATGCTCACACCACCAACTGACCCCCCCCCCCGCCCCCCAGCTTACCCTCCCCCTGCCCCCCCCCTCCCCCCAACCCAAACAATGCTCATTCTCCTCCCCTACATATTGGCTGGCAACGCTGACTCTTTTGACATTGGCTGGACAGGGGCCAGGGATTCCGGAAGGTGATTCAGGAGAGGGGGTGAATATTGCCAGGAGGGGATTTGAGTGTGGGCGGAAGGGTGGGAGCATTGTCAGGGTTGTGCATTGCCGGGAGAAAGGTGAACATAGTCAGGGGTCTCTGCGGGTGCTGTAGTGCTTTGACATTCCAGCTGATTTACTTTGAGCGGTGCTCCTTAGCAGGCTTTGCACCTGCTAGGAAAAGCTCTAAGTAAATCTGTGCAAAGACCAGGGTGAGTATCGGGCAAACAACCCAGACCTTTCTTGTTCAGCCCATTTGATTCCACTGTAGTAGGGAATCCAGGCAGGCTAAAACGGACAATCAGACATTTCAACTTTCTAAGTAACATAGAATCCGCATAGTGCAGAAGGAGGCCATTTGGCCCATCGAGCCTGCACCGACAATCATCCCACCCAGGCCTTATCTCCATAACGGCACGGTAGCACTGCTGCTTCACAGCTCCAGGGTCCCGGGTTCGATTCCCGCCTCGGGTCACTGTGTGGAGTTTGCACATTCTCCTCGTGTCTGCGTGGGTTTCCTCCGGGTGCTCCGGTTTCCTCCCACAGTCCAAAGATGTGCGGGTTAGGTTGATTGGCCAGGTTAAAAATTGTCCCTGAGATGTGTAGTTAGAGGGATTAGCGGGTAAATATGTGGGGGTAGGGCCTGGGTGGGATTGTGGTCGGTGCAGACTCGATGGGCCGAATGGCCTCCTTCTGCACTGTAGGGTTTCTATGTTTCTATGTTTCATAACCCCATGTATTTACCCTGCTAATCTCCCTAAGACTAAGAGGCAATTTAGCATGGCCAATCAACCCTAACCTGCATATCTTTGGAGTGTGGGAGGAAACCGGAGAACCTGGAGGAAGCCCAATCAGAGAACATGCAAACTCCACACAGATAGTCTCCGGAGGCCAGATTTGAACCCGGGTCCCTGGCATAAAGACTTGATTAGCTGTAAGTATTCGCATTCCAACCATTATTCATGTAAATTGAGTCTGCGTCTTTATATGCCCTGTTTGTGAACAGAATTCCCACTCACCTGAAGAAGGGGCTTGGAGCTCCGAAAGCTTGTGTGGCTTTTGCTACCAAATAAACCTGTTGGACTTTAACCTGGTGTTGTTAAACTTCTTACCGTGAGGCAGCAGTGCTAAGCACTGTGCCACCGTGCCACCCATCATAAGGAAGTGCCATACATTTGCACACCCTTAGCATTGAGTCATTCGCCGCTCCCCATAGCAGAAGTATCAGGCCAATATTTTACTGACCCTCTGATTTTACTGCAGGATTGCTCACAACAGAATCTCGGAGATTAGTCTTTCATTCCTGGAGACGCCTGGAGGTTTGTTAACTCTAAAATCTCGAGAAAGATCAGATGATCTTTTGCTCAAGCTACTTCAAGTTTTTTTTTAAAAACGCAGTGTACAGGCACGGTCTGGATGCCATCACTGAGGCTTTAGTGATTTTAATTATAGCTCCTTGCGAGGGAAGTAAACAGTTCAGTTTTTTTTTGTGTTTAGAGAATGAGTCTGACTGGTCTCTTTTTCCAGATCCTCTTGTGGTCGAAGCTACTGTGTGAAACTTTGCCTTCTGTGGTTGGAGTAATTCCCTTCACCTCCACTGCATTCTGTTAACCCACATTACAACAAATAGCAGAGGCAAAGAAAAAACACCTCCCTTCACAGCTTCCATCCCCCCGTGCTGAATTCTAATAACCTGAAGACCTGGTAACCTCAAACATCTGTAAGGCATTTCACCAGTAACACAATGTCCACATCTGCCTTAACTGCCACTGCACTCATTTGGTGTGAGAACCTTGCTTATGTACAAAACAGCCTGAATAGGGGAGAGTATTTATCCCTGACAGCACCACAAGCCTGGTGCAGTGTGGTTTCTGGGTTTCCCACAGACAGAGCATCTGGGCAGCGTTAGCTGCGGCACTCCGTAAACACTGACTTGGAGATAATCCCCAGAGTGCTGACCACAAAGCACATAAACGGCTGTTCCCCTGTGCCCTCAGTGTAATCACTACACCAGCTAAAGAACCAAAACAAAAGAGAAATGGAGCCGGCTTTCAAGGCCTGGTAAGGGCATTCCTGCAGTTAAACAACAGGTGCCTGCGCCGCAGTGAGCTGACTTATAATCGTTATTCAATGCAGACTTTTCCGTACCTGACTGTACTTATCACCCCCCCCCCCCGCAACCTCCCGCCAAACTGGACATCTGTACAAATACTTTGTATATTTCTGTTACATTTTCAAAGTCTCCATTGATACGCAGGAAAAAATTACTGTTAAATGTCTCGACAGAAATGGACTGAAACCGAGACATTTGTTTATGCAGCTTAAGCTATGGTACTAATAACATTGTGGATAATTAATTGTACCGCAGCTTAAGCTGACGATGCAAGAAGGTAACCTCTGTCCTTTTATACCCTGCTGAAACTACCCAGGAGTGTGCTTTATTTATCACTTCACAGCATTACATGGTCAGTATTATGAAAAGATGTAGAATTGCTAATTGAACCATATAGCACCATGAAGTGAAAATTCATTTGTCCTAAATAAAGTACTACTCACTCAATTAAAGACCCCAAACTCAAATTGCAGTTTCAGCTCATGTTCAAATCTCATATCCACATTTCCTATAAAGTGGAAACCTTTGCGGAACCAGGGATGTGCTTTTTCACTATTTCCAAGTTAATGTTCGTCCTAGTGACAAAACTGGAAACTTTCCCTGTCAGTCCGAGTGTGCGAATAGTGTATGTTTTGACAATTTAAAGAGTCTCTTGGACAACAGAATGCTAAATTAACACACAAAGATCCAAATGCTCTCCCCGGATTAGTCTGTGTGGAGTCTGTACATTAAAGTTTAGTGTCACAAGTAGGCTTACATTAAAACTGCAATGAAGTCACTGTGAAAATCCCCTAGTTGCCACATTCCGGCGCCTGTTCGGGTACACTGAGAGAGAATTTAGCATGGCCAATGCAACTAACCAGCACCTCTTTTGGACTGTGGGAGGAAACCGGAGCATCCAGAGGAAACCCACGCAGACACGGGGAGAACATGCAAACTCCCCACAGACAGGAACCTGAGCTGGGAACCGAACCCGGGTCCCTGGCGTTGTGAGGCAGCAGTGCTAACCGCTGTGCCACCGTGCCACTCCCTGCGTCTCCGTGGGATTCCCCCGGGTGCTCCAGTTTTCTCCCACAGTCCAAAGCGGTGTAGGTTAGGTGAATTGGCCGGGCTAAATTGCTCCTTAGTGTCCAAGGATGTGTAGGTTAGATGGATTAGCCATGGGAAATGTGTAAGGTTTAGAGGATAGGACCTGGGTATGATGCTCTGTCAGAGAGTGGGTGCAGCTCCGATGGACCGAATAGCCTCTTCTGCACTGTAGGGATTCTTTGATTCTAGTGTTCGTGTCTCTGGAACATTCCTTCATTCCTCATTCCATCAGTTTATTAATTCCTCCATGCTTTTTTCACCTCCCTGAAGGTGCCAGCCAGCAGTAATGACCTAGCAGGAAACAACACAACATTCAGTGAGAAAAACAGAAGTATAAGTGATGCTAATGGATAAGGAGAGAGGGAGGGGAAGCATTCAAAGTCCTTCAACACCAAAACGTTTGTCTGCCCTAAGGCTTCCAGCTCCACTTAGGTTGCACGCTCTGATCTTTGATGACCTGGTGCAATGAAGAGGCTGAGAAGTCACTGGGCCTTTCCCTGCTGCTGAATCCAGACAAAGTGGCCATTTATCGGCCAGCTTGGATATGACAAATTAGGCCGGGGGAGGGGGGTGCAGATTGCTCCAGCTTCTCTTCCACAGTCACGCTTGACTCCAGACATCCTGGAGATAGAGCATGTGATGCCCGCCATCACATTTAAGGCTTTCTGTGCCTGCTGGGCAGTGCAGGACCTTTGTTAGTTAATTTAATAAGTGTCCTTTTCTCTATTTGCTCACATGCTCCTATTAGTTGTGCCATTTTTAAAAGGGAACAGACTTAGCTATTGGGCTTCTAATTGATGTCACTGGTTAGATAATAAAAGTCACACTTTTGACCAGACTATGATAATCTGCCTTGGGTTTTGGTAGTTCACATCTTAAATTGTCATGCACCACAACTGAGCAAAATCTATGGGACTTTATAGAATAATAGAACCCCTACAGTGTAGAAGGCGGCCATTCAGCCCATCAAATCTGTACCAATTCTCCGACAGAGCATCTTACCCAGGTCCTATCCCGGTAACCCCATGTATTTACCCACTAAGCCCCCTAAACTACATCACCTGGTACACTAAGAGGCAATTTAGCATGGCCAATCCCTCTAACCTACACATCTTGGGACACTAAGGAGCAATCTAGCAAAGGCCTATCCACCTAACCAGCACATCTTTGGATTTTGGATGTTGTTGTTTATTTAATTGACATAGTTAGCCAAGATATTTATACAGATGGTCCATTTAAACTTGAAAGGTGGTTTACAATGGATGTCAGCACAGAAGGAGATGCCATCTATTCCAGGCTGCCACACTTCAGCCAGGAACACAAACTAGGGCTGCAACTGCACCTCAGTATTCTGTCTTAATCCAGAAAGTCAATACAGAATACCAGCAGCAAAGCTTCACCCATAGCTGATCCTGCCTGCAATTCTCTCTTTTGCATATAATATAGTGTATGGAAATCTATTGCAGAAAGGAATTTAGACACAAGATCATCACATTTTAAAGCAGGGTTATTTTAGCACACACTGGACTTACAGTTAACCTGTCAGTACTCCATTCACACTCTAAGAAATATTGTCAATTCTTTATATGCGCCATCAATGTCAAGTTTATAGAGCATCTATTCCTAATTGCACTTTGTTTTTCTATGCTGCTTAAGAATAAATGTTGCCGTAGAGAAAACAGAGTATAAGCAATTATTGTTGGTAATGTGTGTAAAGAAACCTTCATATATATTTAAGTATTCATTTATTAATATCACCAACTAACTTCCAGGCTTTACAATACTGGGTGTAAAATTAGATTATACTTCACAGACTCATGATAATTTTTCTGGCTTCAGCTTGTTTTTGTCAGATGAGAGAGATAGAGAAGACATCTTGCTTCAAATAAAAATTCAAAACGCCTGGAAATGTGAATATGAATATATCCACTTTACAACCAACAGGGTTTTTGTTATTATTTTCAAATTATTGCTTATGTTATTGACAAAGCAGATCATAGATCATATAATCCACAGTGCAGAAGGAGGCCATTTGGCCCATCGAGCCTGCACTGACAACAATCGCACCCAGGTCCTATCCCCGTAACCTTACATATTTGCCCTCCTAATCCCCCTGACACTAAGGGGCAATTTTAGCATGGCCAATCCACCTAACCCGCACATCTTTGGACTGTGGGAGGAAACCAGAGCACCCGGAGGAAACCCACACAGACATGGGGCGAATATACAAATACCACATAGACAGTCACCTGAGGCCAGAATTGAACCCGGGACCCTGGTGCTGTGAGGCAGCCGTGCTAACCACTGTGCCAGTGTGCCGCCCTAATCAGCAGCTTACATTCAAACCCATCTTTAGCGTAGGATGAGATTCTGAAGCATTTCTCAGTCGTGTTATTGGATAAAAATTGACAGCAATTGGTTAAGGCTAAGGTGGCCACATTGAAGTTGGATTGTGCTTTGGTGAGGCCACAACTTAAAAACCATTTTCATTTCAGCCCACTGGGGCACCAGAGGAACACTAAAGACGGAGGTCACCCAGCCAACTCCGGAGTCATTAAAAAACTGCTCGTTGTTGTGATGCAGAATTCACAAAGATTCACTAAATAAAGTAAAGTTTATTTATTAGTCACAAGTAGGCTTTCATTAACATTACAATGTAGTTACTGTGAAAATCCCCTAGTCGCCACACTCCAGCACCTGTTCAGGTACACTAAGGGAGAATTTAGCATGGCCAATGCAACTAACCACTGTGGGAGGAAACCGGAGCACCCGGAGGAAACCCACGCAGACATGGGGAGAGCATGCAGACTCTGCACAGACAGTGACCCAAGCCAGGAATCGAACCAGGTCCCTGGTGCTGTGAGGCAGCAGTGCTAATGGTCTCTCCCTCGTCTTTTTTTGGATAAGGAATGGGAACTATTGCCGCAGGTAGAATTACTTTGGTTTAACAATATTAATGAGTCGCTTGCTGGGGAAAATTGTATTTGAATTAAAACACAAAGGGTGGGGTGGGGGGTGGGTCGGGGGTCGGTTGTGGGGGGAGACACTCCCGCTAGCTGAAGGCAGGATTGCCGCTGGCTTGTTGAATCCAGTTTGAGGGTCAAAATGGGATTCTCACCAGGTGTCAAACCCACTCTTGGCCCATTGTACTCTCCCCAATCAGTATCTCGTCCAGAGTGGGAGGGAGGCTAATGAAGACCCATCAATGCTCATTTCCATGTCATTACCAGGTTACAAGCCCAATTCAATGCCCTCCCATGATGTACCTGTCCTCCCCCACCCCACAGTTGGAAGTCCAGTGGGTGGAATTTGGTGCAGGACCTGACAAGCATGGGCCTGGTGCCATGGACTCCAAGGGTTGGGGGGCAATGAGCTAAGTATTGTGTTCATGTACCCCTCTGCTGCTGCCAATCTGCAGAGGGAGGGTCCCCCAAGGGACCTGGGGGTTGAGTGGGCTCGGGCTAGAAACAAGGGGTTGACCTTGTGATGTCATAAGAACATAAAAACATAAGAACTAGGAGCGGGAGTCGGCCATCTGGACCCTCGAGCCTGCTCCGCCATTCAATAAGATCATGGCTGATCTTTTCGTGGACTCAGCTCTACTTACCCGCCCGCTCACCATAACCCTTAATTCCTTTACTGTTCAAAAATTTATCTATACTTGCTTTAAAAACATTCAATGAGGTAGCCTCAACTGCTTCACTGGACAGGGAATTCCACAGATTCACAACCCTTTGTGTGAAGAAGTTCCTCCTCAACTCAGTCCTAAATCTGCTTCTCCTTATTTTGAGGCTATGCCCCCTAGTTCTAGTTTCACCTGCCAGTGGAAACAACTTCCCTGCTTCTATCTTATCTATTCCTTTCATAATCTTATATGTTTCTATAAGATCTCCCCTCATTCTTCTGAATTCCAATGAGTATAGCCCGAGTCTACTCAGTCTCTCCTCATAAGCCAACCCTCTCACTCCGGAATCAACCTAGTGAATCTCCTCTGCACCCCCTCCAGTGCCAGTATATCCTTTCTCAAGTAAGGAGACCAAAACTGTACACAGTACTCCAGGTATGGCCTCACCAGCACCTTATACAGCTGCAACATAACCTCGCTATATTTAAACTCCATCCCTCTAGCAATAAAGGACAAAATTCCATTTGCCTTCTTAATTACCTGCTGCACCTGCAAACCAACTCCTTGAGATTCCTGCACAAGGACACTCAGGTCCCTCTGCACAGCAGCGTGCTGCAATTATTTTACCATTTAAATAATAGTCCATTTTGCTGTTATTCCTACCAAAATGGATGACCTCACATTTACCAACATTGTACTCCATCTGCCAGAGGATTTCCCAAGGATGGGTGTCTTAGGGCTGGACTACCCCTTCTTGCCCGGTGAAAAATGGAAATCACCTTGGTTGCGTAACCCTGGCTGTGGCACCCATACAGCCAGAGTGGTACAGGCAGGGTGGCAGGCAGAGTGGTGCCAGTCTGCTCTGTGGCTGAAAGCAACCTCCAGTGCTGGCATACTATTCCAACATGTGTATTTGATGAGGGCTCAGTATGGAAAAAAAAAGTCAGCCAAGTTCTTCAAATCAAAGATAAAGCCTGTTTGTAAACATTGTGGTTGAGAACAAACATGTTTATAAATATTGTGGTTAAGACCAAAAGCGAGTTCTTGTGGCTTATTGGATTGTATCAATTATGGACTGTTTGATCTGCTCTACAGCTGTCAATCAGAGCACTACAAAGACTTCACATAGCAGCTGCAGCCTTTTCAGGCTTCAAAAGGGAATTCCCGAGTGAAACTATATCAAAGGGGAATTCCCGTGCGAAACTGATAGCTCCTATCAGTCTGAGGAATTCAAAGGGGTCTGCTCACACCTGCGGCTTCTGAGAGAGATCATAAGGAATTCCTTCTGTGGAATAGAGTACTGCTGTGATTTTTAAGGCTTCCAGGTATTCAGGGGGTTTGGACATTCATGTGACCGGGCCACTTCACAGTGCATAGACAGAAATGAAGATATTAAGCGGCAAGGTGCCTGGAATCACCATACTAAGAGTGATTTTTACTTTTCCCAGGGCTAGAAGGGGCAGTACTGCCACAATGCCCCCATCCCAGAGGACAGTCTTCAGGTCAACCTTTCCCCTGTTTGAGTTCACTCAATCTCCAGGTACCTTGGGGGACTGTCCCTCTACAGCCTGGCAGCAGCAGAGAGGTACATCAGCACCGCACTTCTTTGTCCCCCACCCCCCATCCCCCCCCCCCGCCCCCCCCCCCCCCCTCCTTGGAGTCCAAGGCGCCAAGTCAGGGTGATACTGCCAGGGTGCCAGGGGGTAATGCAAGGTTGGCACTGCCAAAGGGTGAAGCCTGAGGGGAGCCGAGGGGGGGGGGGGGGGTGGGGGTGAGAAGGGCCTTAGGGGACCCCTTATCAGAGTGTCTCCCTTGTGGGAGGAGGGTTGAGGCCTCTGGCTGAGGCGTGGGGGGAGTCAGGTCACTCTCATTCTTGCGTGGTGTTTGCGGGGAGTGACCCATTCTTTTGGGGGGGGGTGTATGGTTGCCCCTCTGTGCTGAAGGGTTGGGGGTACTCCCCTGATCAGCTGGGGAAACGCCATGTCTGTAGTGGCAGGGGAGAGGGGGGGCGGTGGTGTTGGGGAACCTGTCTCTCAATGCTGAAATCAGGGCATCCTTTTAAAAAGGTTCTCTGTGAAACCTGGTTGGTTAGCACTATGTTTTGCACTATGCATATGTTTAAAATGAGAAAAGATCAACCAAACTAAAATGGCGTTAAAAATAGACATAACTGAATTTGATTTTGGTTTATTCAAGCAAGATTGTACTCTTTAAGAATACTCTTTGAACTGACCTGGACCAGCTGCAAGAAGGCAACCAGCGCCCAAGGAACCACATCCAGCATGAGGCTAAACCTTCAAGAGAGATGAGAAATAATCAGAACCAAACAATACTGTGCCAAGGATCTCCATTAACCCTCCAGGGCCTGAGCAGTCAGACATGATGTAACAGATTATAATATCTGATTACTTCCCATTCTGTACCAAACTGATGAAAACCAAGACTTTTGTATGTAGGGTTAACATTAATCATTTGCAATGACTGGTTATTTTAAACGTTGATTACAATTTCACACCTTGCTTCCAGTTTTTTTATGTGTAAATTAATATGTAAATTAATAATATAATTCAAGAACACTTTGGTGTCAATTGCACTTTATCAGGTGAGGTAATGGTGCCCTCAGCTAGGCTAAGTAGTCAGCAGCATTGTCTTTTAACTACTCTATATCGGGTTACTTTGGCAAGGCACCTAACTCATTCAAGAGCGCATTATCCCTTTGTACTGCACTTTTTTTTCCATCAAAAACCAAGTGGAAAATGGAAGAATGTGTTTCTGTTTGGCAAAAATCATAACAGATGGATCGAGATACCTTAAAAGCAATGGTTTTATTATTTCCAAACCAACTTCATTTTCAGTTACGCAATGGGTGACAGATGACAAAATGAGAATGTTACCGTGAGGGATCATTTCCAGGATTGACCCCCCCCAAACCCATCTCTCCCCCCTCACCCCACTCCAAACCCCAACCCCACCACACTAAGTGGAAACTAACTGCTTCACTGCCAAAGGAGAGACAAAATTAAAATGCTGACAATTCCTGAGGGAATTAACTTTGGCAATGACCCAGGAGCAGGAGGGTACTGTACGGAGGGAAAGTAAAGAAGAAGCTCAAAGAGAAGATGGGTGAAGAAATGAAAGAACGTTTTGCAATTATGTCAAATTGGTTATCCAAGTTTTTTTTTATATGTGTTTTGAAAGAAGAATAACTGTCAGGACATGTTATCTCACTCGAGCAAGCTCCCCACCCCACACCCTTAACATAGTCATGAGCTGATATAAATTGGTTACTCATACAAGGTAGGGTTCAGCTTGCTTGAGCATAGATGTAGATTTTTTTAAAAACAAAAACACTTCCCGCAACATGACAAACTTTGGCATTAAAGGGATGCTGTTACCAAGCAAAGAACCATTAGGGCATTGGTGAACAAGCTATTCTGAAACAACAAGCAGAAAATTGATGTCAGAATGTTTTAAAGTAAAACAAAAGTTTATCTATTAGTCACAATTCGGCTGACATTAACACTGCAATTAAGTTACTGTGAAAATCCCCCAGTCGCCACGCTCTGGCGCCTTTTCGGGTACACTGAGGGAGAGTTTATCATGGCCAATGCACCTCACCAGCACATCTTTTGGACTGTGGGAGAAAACCAGAGCACCCAGAGAAAACCCACGGAGACACGGGGAGAATGTGCAGACTCCACACAGACAGTGAGCCAAGCTGGGAATTGAACCCGGGTCCCTGGCGCTGTGTGGCAACAGGGCTAACAACTGTGCCACTATGCCATTTGTGCTGCAAGATAAGCTTTTACTGTAGTTTATTTGTTTAGCATTGGTAGGAGAGTGAAAAAAATGTCCTGTGTCATTGTCTGCTCCTCCAGACAAAAACTATGGAATGTCCTTCCCAGGTTTTGGGCAAGCGATGTGAACAGAAATACAGCGATCAGTTGAGGTCCCAGTACAAATCCCTGGTGGACATCACTGAACTAGTTATCCAGAGACCTATGATAATGCTCTGGGGACGCAGTTTTGAATCCCAGCACAGCAGATAGTGAATGAATTCATTAAAAATCTGGAATTAATAGTCTAATGATGACCATGAATCGATTGTCGTAAAAACCCATCTGGCCCACTAATGTGCTGTAGGGAAGGAAATCTGCCATCCTTTCCTGGTCTGGCTTATATGTGTCTGGCCTATTAGTCAGAGCCACAGTAATGTGGTTGAACCTTAAAATGCCCAAGCAAATCACTCAGTTCAAGGACAATTGGGATGGGTAATAAATGCTGGACCAGCCAATGACACCCACATCAGCCAATGATACCCACATTCTGACATCAGCCAATGACACCCACATCAGCCAATGATACCCACATTCTGACATCAGCCAATGACACCCACATCAGCCAATGATACCCACATTCTGACATCAGCCAATGACACCCACATCAGCCAATGATACCCACATTCTGACATCAGCCAATGACACCCACATCAGCCAATGATACCCACATTCTGACATCAGCCAATGACACCCACATCAGCCAATGATACCCACATTCTGACATCAGCCAATGACACCCACATCAGCCAATGATACCCACATTCTGACATCAGCCAATGACACCCACATCCCATTAAAAAAATAACAACTGCATCCTGCCAATTGGAAGACATATCCATTATCCCTAGTGTCTGTTCCCTACTTCCTACCCAATTTCCTGTTAAGTCAACAGATTGCCTCCAATGCTTTCAGCGGATCATGGCCCACCTTGGTTGTGGATAAAATGATTGTGAATGTAGCTCTGAAATTGTTTGAAAACAGAGTTACAGATCATGAGTGTTGCGAGTAGTCTCACAAGCGGAGGCCATGATAATTATTGCAGCAGCTGACAAATGAAAAGGAGAACAAGGTACTATTCAAAGAGTTGACACGGCACCACCATCACTGATCTGAACAATAACCAGCTTCAAACATATCAACAGCATTACAAACTTTGAAATGGCTAGCCTTGTACAGTGGTTAGCACTGCTGCCTCATAGCGCCAGGGACCCGGGTTCGATTCCCGGGTTGGGTCACTGTTGTGCGGAGTCTGCACATTCTCCCCGTGTGCTCCGGTTTCCTCCCACAATCCCGAAGACGTGCTGCTTAGGTGCATTGGCCATGCTAAATTCTTGCTCAGTGTACCCGCTGGAGTGTGGCGACTTGGGGATTTTCACAGTAACTTCATTGTAGTGTTAACGTAAGCCTTACTTGTGGCACTAATAAATAAACTTAAAAATTAAACTTAAATAAGTCAGTTCCCCATAGGGTAGAATGTTACATAACCCAAATCAATTTTATAGTAGTATCTGTATTACATCTCAACATTAACACCCTTCCTAGTATGGATGAATCTTGAAGATGGCTTTAGTGCCCCTTGGACAGCATTCTAAAAGCAGCATACCACCCTATTAGTCAGACACTGTGTAATCTTTGAACAGCTAAGTTCGATATCAGTAATGTCAGGGTTAATATGTAACATATTGGTTCAACTCCTTCTATTTTTACTTTGCAAACTCAACTGTTTTGCTCACATTTTCATGCTTCAGCATAACTTTCACCAGCAAAACTGTTGATCTTCGTCATTCCTGTTTTGAAAAGAGGTTTGCTTCACTTCCTGCTTGTGTCCCTTGAATACAGGCAGAGGAAAGGAAGTTGCAATTGTTGAATTAAACTTTCCATGTGCGTAAGAACGCTTCCTAAATGTAAAGAGTTCAAAGGAACGAGGGACAATGGTAAATCCGAAAAAACAAACAAAGGCATCTTTATAAATGGAATTTAAATCATGAACTGCATTGAACACTGGCAATCGTGGGTCATTACTGTGGACCAACCGCTCTTCTGCCCAGAAGTTTGGGGCATATTCATTCCCGACTGGGTTGGAGGCCTGAAGGTAACTCAAACAGTCCTTGAAGTTTCAAAGAAACTTGCCCACTCCCAGGTGGAAATAATTAGAAATAATAACAGACAAATAGACTGAAAATAAGGTTGAAAGAACAACATAGTTTGAATTTTTATATCACCCTTTACATCCTCAGGACACCCAAAACGTGTCTGAGGACACGTACCAACCGACTCGAGAACACTTTCTTCCCTGCTGCCATCAGACTTTTGAATGGACCTACCTCATATCAAGTTGATCTTTCTCTACACCCTAGCTATGACTGCAACACTACATTCTGCATCCTCTCCTTGCCTTCTCTATGAATGGTATGTTTAGTCTGTATAGCGCACAAGAAACAATATTTTTGACTATGCTGATACATGTGACAATAATAAATCAAATGGAATCAAATCAAAAAGTAATTCACAACTATTGAAGTGTTTTTGCATTTAGGGGCGCAAGGATAATTCAATCTGTACTGATCAGAGAGTGCCCATCTTGCATAAACTTGTGAGAAATTTCATAATCCATCAACTAGAAGGTTGAGATTAATTTAGTAACTCCTCAAATAAGAGTAACTCAGACATAGCCCAGCAGCTCATGGCAAAGATGGTGAAGGCCTTTGCTTCTTGACTAATGGTTAGAAGCTATTTAATAACAATAAATCAGATACTATTGCAACAAGCACTGCATTAATATAATATCTAAACATGTAAATGATGACCAAATAAATCCTGCTTGATAGACTGAAGAGAATTCTGAGGAAGGATGTGTAAAAACTGGGTAAAGAAAATCGGTACCATTTGTACATCTTGCTAACTCTTGTCAGAGAATGCTGAGATACAACTCAACAGTATCATTTAAAAACTAATTCATGATCTAATTAGAACAGCTGAAAGCTAATATGATCAATGACCTCATTATTATCCATCTAATTTGAATTATTAAACATTAATCACTGCTCCTGACATTAGTTTGTAGACAGATTAAGATGTCATAAAATTTTAAGCTTTGCAAAACTCTCCCAAAAAAGCATACACAGATTTGAAATCACTAGGCCAAGGCATCCATTCTGGGTGCAGAACTGGCATCCATGCCTTGAGCAGAACAGGCAAAAAGTGAGTGTACACTTCTAGCTGAATGTCCACACTGAATTGGACTTCCCTATCCGACTCTGGAATTCCACACTGAAATGGTGGAAAGTACTGAATAAATTAGCAAATTAGATCCCTGTGCTTCCTACTGGACCATTTTCGGATTTTGTTACATTCCAGCATCTGACTGCCAGGTGTTGAATTAGGATTAAGTGGCAGGCAGACCCGCTCACCAACATTATTTAAAGGGGCAGTGAAATATTTTGAACCTCGATGCAGATTTCTCATTTAATGTAGCTGGTTAAATTCTGGGTGTTTTTTGGTGTTCGGTTCGACTGCTGAGTTTGATGGTGTTGCACAGTTGTTGGCTGCCTTAGAAATACTTTGACTGCAGTCGTGCATGGTTTCCCGGTGCTGCCTTCAGGCCTGGGGGAAGTAAGGAACCAGCAAGGAGGACCATAAGGAGCAGAAACAGCTGTGACAAGAGAGAGGAAGAGGAGAAGGTTGGGCACTTGCACAGGAGGTTACGCCCACAACAAATGCTCAGGCAGGAATTTGCCAACATTAACTTCACTGAGGAACAATGAATGAAGTATCTCAACTTCATAGTGGACGCTGTCACCAAGGTAGAACACTTAAAATTTATTTATTAGTGTCACAAGTAGACTCACATTAACACTGCAATGAAGTTACTGTAAAAATCCCCTAGTCGTCACACTCCGGCACCTGTTCGGATACACTGAGGGAGAATTTAGCATGGCCAATGCACCTAACCAGTACGTCTTTCAGACTGTGGGAGGAAACCGGAGCACCCGAAGGAAACCCATGCAGACACAGGGAGAACGTGCAGACTCTGCACAGACAAAGGCCCAAGCCAGGAATCGAACCTGGGTCCCTGGCACTGTGAGGCAGCAGTGCTAACCACTGTGCCACCATGCTGCCTGAACTGTGGTCACAACCCGTGCCTCCAACCAGAGAATGAACACTGTCTACCAGAACTTTTATGACACAAGCTTCTTTCAGGCTGCTGCAAGTGACCAATTTTCAGAGTACCGCTGTATCAGGGAGGTCACCAGTGCTCTCAATACCAGGAGGAACCTTGGTATTTCCTTCCCTATAGATGGGACGAAACAAGAAGAGACACGATTAGGCTTCCTCCGCATGGCATTCTTCCCCAGTGCCTTAGACTGCACCCGCTTTGCCTTGCATATTCCTCATCATCAGCCTGGCATCTCTGCCAATCAGAAGGGAACGCACTTTCTCAACATGCCGCTGACTTTGTGACCACAGGGAGCACATCATGGAGGTCTGCACGCTCTGTGCGGCATTGACACAAATTGGAACTGGCATTTCCATGATCTGCCAACATTGTGAGGAGGCCCACTGGCAGGCTTCCTGGTGCATCCAGCACTTCAGCTCCTGAAATTCCCTTTCCTCTGATACCGCTTCCTACTGGCGAGAGGGCTGTTATTGGGAGGGTTTCTGAATCCCCTAGAGGAAGAGAATCTCCCTGCTCCTGATCACTGCAATGAACCTTGGTGCGACTGGTGTTGGCTGCAGCTGGTTTCCTCCTTGTAAGTTTTTCCTTCATTCTGCAGTCTGTGTATGCCTTCCCTTTGAGAAGCAATGGCTGCCTTTAAGAGACCCAATACCTGGCCAGCTCCCATCAAACAGGTGAGCAGCCAATGAAGAGCAAGGGTTAGTATCAGCTGCAGATCTGAGTAGTGAAAATCATTCACATAAAGCCTTCTCTGCTGCCTGACACAACAGTAACAGGTGTGTGTGTGATCCTCCCCAGCCCCTGAGTGGAAATTAGGGCAGCAGGAATGGAAGTGAGTGGAAATCCATCAGTCGCAGGAGACTTTAAGTCCCAAATATAATTGACCTGTTGTGACACGGACTCCAGCCCAGTACCAGTATGAATGAGTTCATGAGTCCAAAGATGTGTAGGTTAGGGGGATTAGTGGGATAAATGTGTGGGATTACGGGAATAGAGCAGCGAGTGGGCCTGGGGAAGATGCTCTGTCAGAGAGTCGGTGCCACCATGGTGGGCCGAATGGCCTCCTCCTGCACTGTAGGGACTCTATGATTCTATGGTTAGCAGGCGGGGGTGAGAATTTGTGCGGTGGGTTGGTTTGGGGCGGCTGGGGAAGGGGTGTTACTCAGGATACTGCCCCTGACAACGTAACTGAAGAAGTGGAGGTCTGATCAATAAGGTTTGCAATTGAAAGTCAAGGGTGGGCGTAACCCAGGTCAGGGTATCTTTATGGACCAAGGAGGGGCACTCCTGCTCCTGCCATTCCTGGACCACGAGTAACCATATAAAAAAACTACATTTATGCAGGCTGCTTGTGGTCAAGAATGATGTCTCCTGCCAGCTTTCACAAGCCTCCCATCAATTGACTCTGTCTACACTTCCCATTGCCTTGGAAAAGCAGCCAGCATTGTCAAGGACCCCACACACCATGGACATACTCTCTTCCACCATCTTCCATCGGGAAAAAGATACAAAAGTCTGAGATCACGTATCAACCGACTCAAGAACAGCTTCTTCCCTGCTGCCATCAGATTTTTGAATGGACCAACCACACATAAAGCTGATCTTTGTCCACACCCCACGCCAAGCGACTAGGATGATCAGATACAATTACATTTTCATAAGCATAGCCAACTGTGTACTGCACAAATATAAACGGTAATATGTATTTTATTGTACAACTTATGGCATGCCATGTGTCAAAAGAATGATTGATATACGAGTGCCATCAAATGTTTATATAACAGGAAAATTGCAACATCAATATCAGAGAAACCGGGGAGAGTTTTGCCAATATAAAAACATTGTTTTGCCTATTTAGACAATGGGTCCAATTAACCAGTGAAGCATAAATACTGAAGAAATCTTTTCCCACCCGTCACAGTGAAGCAGCCTTACAGAATTGTCCTTAACTGGCATGGGGTGATGTGTGAGAATCCAGGGAGATATATCTTTTTTCCAAAGCTGCCCATGTGCAACCTTGAAGGAATGTTCCCTTCAGCCATCAAGTAAGTACTTATTTGAATTGCGCTCTACAAACAAGTCATTTGTAATGTTTGCCCAAGATTAATGCGTAGGTTTAAACTGTCCAGATAGCCAGCAACAGTTACATCACAGGGAAACAGTGCTTCTGTGGGCAAAGGTTCATGCATGATCTACGATCATGCTCTCGTGGAGAATGTGACCCGTATGGCTCAAGGGTTTTGCCCTAAAGCAACAAAAAACTTTAAAAGTAAATAGAAGAATCATTAATACTTGCACTGATAGAACACCAGACTGTACTGCACACACTGGTCAGAATGTGATCGCAATGGGACTCCCGATAGTAGGCCCAAAGATTGGGTATAACCTCACTTTGACCGTCTGCAGGACCCAAAGCCAAATTGTACAAGTGGGTGGGAGTTTGTATTGGTCTGGAAACTAATTGGTTGTCATTGTAGCTGCCATCCCCATTGAGGATGGCTACCTGCCTCCAGGAGCTGCCAGCCAATCAGAGGACTAGGGACTGTGCCATTGGGAGGGGAGGTCAACACTGGGACTTGAGCTGGAAGAGGAGGACACCATGAAAAGATGTCACCATCTCAGCCATGTAGCGAGGAGTTGGGGGTGGGGGGGGGTGGGGGACAAATGAACATGGTTGGTGAGGGCAGGCAAAGCTGTTTCTGTGGGGGGGTAGCCATTACAACTAGGACAGTTAGGAGAGGTGGAGGGGTGGGGGAGGGCTCTCCTCCAAAGAGTGCCTGACTGAAGGACATGACTCCAGGCCCACTGTGAGGTTGCCAGGGTTCACCCGGTGATCTCCCTACAAAGTGGACAGCCCACCTGCCTCTGGTGAGATGCCAGCAATAGTGGCAATTGGACCTTAATTGGCCACTTAAGCAGCTCAATTGGCCTCTGGATGAGAGGGCTGGCCTCCACCTTCCCCACCACTGGACAAACATTGTAATCAATATGGAGCATGTGAGGAGGCAGGTGACTATGCTGGAGTGAGGCAGAGACCCAGTGAGTGGCAAATTAAGTTTATGTGGTATGTTGGTACATGGGGGAACAAGGCGTGATATACATAGGAATTGTTCTAAGTTAATTTAGTGAATAATTAAATTAGGTTAACTAAATAACATAAGTAAAAATGGCAGGGCAGGTGTTGCAGCTGTGGAATGTGGGAGTTAGTATCTATGCATTATTACATGAGCCACGTGCAAATTGGCACAGGACAAATAAGATTAGAGAAATGAATGCATGGCTCAAAGATTGGTGTGGGAGAAGTGTGTTCCAGTTGCTGGGGACAGGCATCAGTGCTGGAAAAGTGGGGGCTGTACCTTTAGGATGGTCTACACCTGAATCATGTTGAGATGAGTGTTCTTGTGAATCACATTACTGGGCAAGTAGAGAGGGCTTTAAACGAAACAAGAGAGAGGTGAGATCAAACTTGAGTACATGTTGCAAATCAAGGGGTACAGTCAAGACAGGAGATTAGAATACTCAGCTGGGAAATGAGGGTCATAAGAATAACAGGGAGAGAGAAAAAATCTAAGAATAGACCAATAGTCAAGACTAGATGTTACACAAATAGCAAAAAGACAAAACTAAACCCTCTATATGTGTAGCATTCATAATGAAGTAAATTAATTGATAGTGCACATCGAAGTATAAATGTGATCTGTTGGTCATTACAGAGATGTGGTTGCAGGCTGACAAGGATTGAGTCCTGAATATTGAGGGATATATGGCATTTAAGAAGAATAGGAAGCTAAGTAAAGATGGAGGGGTAGCACAATTGAGCGATGGCATTGACGCAATGGCCAGCGATGATATTGGTTCAGGAGATCAGGATGTAGAATCAATTTGGGTGAAGTAGAGGAATAGTAGGGGGAAAAATCTCTAGTGGGAGTGGTCTACTCCCTAACAGTAACCACAAGATAGGACACGGTATACAAGAAGAAATATTAGGTACTTGTGACAAAAGGATGGCAATAATCATGGATGATTTTGATCTACATAAAGACTGGAAAAATCAGATTGGCAGTGGGAGCCTGGATGAGGAGTTCATAGAAAGCTTTTGAAACAATCTCTTGGAGCAGCACATTCTGAAACGAACCAGAGGGCAGATTATATTAGACCTGGTATTGTGAAATGCAATAGGATTAATTAATAACCTCAGAGTGTGGGCACACATAGGTAGCAGCGATCACAATATGATAGAATTTTGTATCCAGTTTGATAAGGGAGAAGAGTGGGTCTAAGACCAGTATTTTAAAATTAAATAAAGGCAATGATGTGGGCATGAAAACTGAGCGAGCTGAAGTGAACATCAGGCTAAGGGGATACATCAATAGAAAAGCAGTGGCAAACATTTGAGGGGATATTTCAGGATAGGAGTCATTTGGACTCAAAACGTTTGCAGGAATTCGACCGTCCCCGCCTGCCACTGAATCGGAATGGGCGAGGGGCAGATAATGGAAATGTCCATTGATCTCGGGCAGGATTTTCCAATCTTGGGTGAACAAGGCTGTAAAATCCCACCCATTAACTCTGTTTCTCTCTCCACACATGCTACCAGATCTGCTGAGTTTTTCCAGTGTTTTCTGTTTTTATTTCAGATTTCCAGCAGCCGCAGACTTTTGCTTTTATAAAAGTAAGGATGTTATGCTTTAATTATACAGGGCATTGGTGAGACATGGGTGGGATTCTCCGAGCGTTCGCTGGTGGCACGATTCTCTGGTCCCGCCGGCGGTGCATCCCCGCCCGTGGTTTCCCGGCAGTGTGGGGTGGCTTCAGTGGGAAATCCCATTGACAGCGGCGGGACCAGAGAATCCTGCCGCCAGTGAACCGTCTCCCGCTGCCGAGAAACACGCTGCTGGGACGCCGGAGAATCCCGGCCCATTGTGCGCAATTTTCATCTTTTTATATAAGGAGGGTTCTAAATACGTTGGAGGCAGTTCAAAGGAGGTTTACTACATTGATGCCTGGTTGTCTTATTGGGAAATGTTAGACAGACTGGATTTGTTTCTGCTGGGGGTTTAGAAGAGTGAGGGGTGACTTGATCGAAATATGCCAGATCCTGCCGGTAATGAGTCTTTGGGTGGCACGGTGGCACAGTGGTTAGCACTGCGGCCTCACAATGCCAGGAACCTGGGTTCAATTCCGGCCTTGGGTGTCTGTGTGTGTGGAGTTTGCACATTCTCCCCGTGTCTGCGTGGGTTTCCTCCGGGTGCTCCGATTTCCTCCCACAGTTCAAAGATGTGCGAGTTAGGTGGATTGGCCATGCTAAATTGCTCTTAGTGTCAGGGGGACTAACAGTGTAAATATATGGGGATAGGGCCTGGGTGGGATGGTTGTCAGTGCAGGCTCGATGGGCAGAATGGCTTCCTTCTGCGCTGTAGGGATTCTATGATTCTGAACGGTCTTGACAAGGTGAACGTGGAAAAGATGTTTCCTCTTGGGGGTGTGTCCAGAATTAGGGGGCACTGTTTTGAAATGAAGAGTCGCTCTTTTGGACAGAGATGAGGAACAACTTTTTCTCTCAGGAGATCGTCTGACTTTGGAACTCTCTCCCTCAGAAGGTGGTGGAAGCAGGGTCGCTGAATATTTTAAAGATAGATGTAGATGGATTCTTGTTAGACAAGGGGATCAAAGGTTATCAAGGGTAGATGGGAAACTGGAATTCAAAAAACAAACAGAGCAGCCATGATCTTATTGAATGGCAGAGCAGGCTCAAGGGGCCTACTTCTATTTTGTATGTTCGTCTTGTGGTGAGTAGCCAATGGGCCTCCAGCCTCAGCCTTTCCTTGCCCTTTTATGGATTCCTGTTTCCCAGTCTGGTAAAATCCATCCCAGTGAATTCCTTCTGAAGTATTGTGAATATTGACAGGGCTGTCATATTTTACCTTTAATGCACATTTGTAGCCCAGATTTATGTATCCTGAGAACTTACACGGAAACAAGTTACAACTACCTAGTTTCGTTTATTTATTAGTCACAAATAGGCTTACATTAACACTGTAATGAAGTTACTGTGAAAATCCCTAGTCGCCACACTCCAGCGCTCATGTTTGGGTACACTGAGGGAATATTTAGCATGGATAATGCACCTTACAAGCATATCTTCTGGGACCTATCAGCCAAAATCAGATTCCCCGAAGTTAAACCCAATGTTATTCTTCAAGTTAGAAATGGTCTTTGGTCGTCTATTGACAGTCCTCAGATAAAACCTATGCTATAAACACAGATTCAATAGCCTATAATAAGCCCACAGCTGCAATGGAATTGGTATTGCCCACCTTTTGGCAGCTAAGTGCCCTCAGCATTCCAAAATGAAGTCCATGCCAAGTGCACACATTTCCGATGTGAAGCGCGACACCTTGGTAAAGGGGTTTGCACTCATGCATCTAACAACAGCCAGATGTATGCAGAAGAAGTAGATCATGCCATCAACCAGCATGCAATGCTGACTTAATGCCATTGCAGCCATTCTGAAACTCCACCAGTGAGCTGATGTATTCTCTTAACCTCACACGCCTGAACGTGCATTTTGCACAATTGAGGATTCCCCCACCAGTGCTATTTAAAGTGATCATTAACTGCTGGCAGGTTAATTGCTGGTTGTTTCCCTTCTACAAGTTTTTAGTGTTTCCCATAGTTGTTTCAAACAATGGGGTGTGATGTGGCAGGTGATGTACCTTTTGCTGACTTAAAGACTTCTGCACTAACCAGAGTCTCCTAGACATGGATGAACCAGTAAAGTTTAAGTTTATTTATTAGTGTCACAAGTAGGCTTACATTAACACTGCAATGAAGTTACTGTGAAAATCCCCTAGTCGCCACACTCCGGCACCTGTTTGGGTACAATGAGGGAGAATTTAGCATGGCCAATGCACCTAACCAGCACGTCTTTCAGACTGTGGGAGGAAACCAGAGCAACTCGGCGGAAACCCAAGCAGGCACGGGGAGAATGTGCAGATCCCGCACAGACAGTGTCCAAGCTGGGAATCGAACTCGGGTCCCTGACGTTGTGAGGCAGCAGTGCTAACCACTGTGCAGCTGTGTCGGCTCAGGTCAACCTATAACACATTCAGGTCAACCTATAACACAGATTACGCTGAGAGACTTTGCCGTCGCAGCTCTCTCACACTCCTCAACCACTCTGCCGCCTCAGTAGACTTTCCACATCCTGCCGCCAAGATCCCCAGTGACGACATTGGAAAATGTGCCTGCTCTTCCATGATCAACCATTGTTCTCCACTGCACAGTGCGTTTCAGAATGATAGCAGCCAGAATGCATATTCTCTTTAAAGAGTTGCTGGCTAGTTTTTAGTAGTAAGAGGTCTCACAACACCAGGTCAAAGTCCAACAGGTTTATTTGGTAGCAAAATCCACTAGCTTTTGGAGCGCTCGCTGCTCCTTTGTCAGGTGAGTGGAAGTTCTGTTCACAAACAGGGCATATAAAGACACAAACTCAATTTACAAAATAATGGTTGGAATGCGAGTCTTTACAGGTAATCAAGTTTTAAAGGTACAGACAATGTGAGTGGAGAGAGGGTTAAGCACAGCGTAAAGAGATGTGTATTGTCTCCAGCTGGTACAGTTAGTGAGATTTTGCAAGCCCAGGCAAGTCATGGGGGTTACAGATAGTGTGACATGAACCCAAGATCCCGGTTGAGGCTGTCCTCATGTGTGCGGAACTTGGCTATCAGTCTCTGCTCAGCGACTCTGCGTTGTCGTGTGTCGTGAAGGCCGCCTTGGAGAACGCTTACCCGACGATCAGAGGCCGAATGCCGCTGAAGTGTTCCCCAATAGGAAGAGAACACTCTTGCCTGGTGATTGTCGAGCTGTGTTCATTCATCCGTTGGCGTAGTGTCTACATGGTCTCCCCAATGTACCATGCCTCAGGACATCCTTTCCTGCAGCGTATCAGGTAGACAGCATTGGCTGAGTTGCAAGAGTATGTACCGTGTACCTGGTGGATGGTGTTCTCATGTGAGATGATGGCACCGTGTCGATGATCCGGCACGTCTTGCAGAGGTTGCTGTGGCAGGGTTGTGTGGTGTCGTGGTCACTATTCTCCTGAAGGCTGGATAGTTTGCTGCGGACAATGGTCTCTTTGAGGTTGTGCGGTTGTTTGAAGGCAAGAAGTGGGGGTGTGAGGATGGCATTGGCGAGATGTTCGTCTTCATCAATGACATGTTGAAGGTTCCGGAGAAGATGTCGTAGCTTCTCCGCTCCGGGGAAGTACTGGACGACGAAGGGTACTCTGTCCGCTTTGTCCCATGTTTGTCTTCTGAGGAGGTCGGTGCGGTTTTTCGCTGTGGCGCGTCAGAACTGTCGATCGATGAGTCAAGTGCCATATCCTGTTCTTATGAGGGCATCTTTCAGCGTCTGGAGGTGTCTGTTGTGATCCTCCTCATCTGAGCAGATCCTGTGTATGTGGAGGGCTTGTCCGTAGGGCAAGGGTCTCCAAGCTACGGCCCGCAGGCCACATCCGGCCCGCAGCGGGCCACATCTGGATCGGAGTTTGGAGACTGCTGCCATAGGGGATGGCTTCTTTAACGTGTTTAGGGTGGAAGCTGGAGAAGTGGAGTATCCTGAGGTTATCCGTGGGCTTGCGGTACAGTGAAGTGCTGAGGTGACCATCCTTGGTGGAGATGGGTGTGTCCAAGAATGCAACCAATTCTGGAGAGTAGTCCATGGTGAGTCTGATGGTGGGATGGAACTTGTTGATGTCATCATATAATTGTTCCAATGATTGTTCACCATGTGTCCAAAGGAAGAAAATGTCATCAATGTATCTAGTGTATAGCATCGGTTCCACCATAAACATGTTAAAGAAGCCATCCCCTACGGACAAGCCCTCCGTATACACAGGATCTGCTCAGATGAGGAGGATCGCAACAGACACCTCCAGATGCTGAAAGATGCCCTCATAAGAACAGGATATGGTGCTCGACTCATCGATCGACAGTTCCGACGCACCACAGCGAAAAACCGCACCGACCTCCTCAGAAGACAAACACGGGACAGAGTACCCTTCGTCGTCCAGTACTTCCCCGGAGCAGAGAAGTTATGGCATCTTCTCCGGAGCCTTCAACATGTCATTGATGAAGACGAACATCTCGCCAAGGCCATCCCCACACTCCCACTTCTTGCCTTCAAACAACCGCACAACTTCAAAGAGACCATTGTCCGCAGCAAACTACCCAGCCTTCAGGAGAACAGTGACCACGACACCACACAACCCTGCCACAGCAACCTCTGCAAGACATGCCAGATCATCGACACGGATGCCATCATCTCACGTGAGAACGCCATCCACCAGGTACACGGTACATACTCTTGCAACTCGGCCAACGTTGTCTACCTGATACGCTGCAGGAAAGGATGTCCCGAGGCATAGTACATTGGGGAGACCATGCAGACGCTACAACAACGGATGAATGAACACCGCTTGACAATCACCAGGCAAAAGTGTTCTCTTCCTGTTGGGGAACACTTTAGCGGTCACGGGCATTCGGCCTCTGATCTTCGGGTAAGTGTTCTCCAAGGCGGCCTTCACGACACACGACAACGCAGAGTCGCTGAGCAGAGCCTGATAGCCAAGTTCCGCATACATGAGGATGGCCTCAACCAGGATCTTGGGTTCATGTCACACTATCTGTAACCCCCATGAATTGCCTGGGCTTGCAAAATCTCACTAACGGTCCTGTCTGGAGACAATACACATCTCTTTAACCTGTGCTTAACGCTCTCTCCACTCACATTGTCTGTACCTTTAAAACTTGATTACCTGTAAAGACTCGCATTCCAACCATTATTTTGTAAATTGAGTTTGTGCCTTTATATGCCCTGTTTGTGAACAGAACTCCCACTCACCTGACGAAGGAGCAGCGAGCGCTCCGAAAGCTAATGGCTTTTGCTACCAAATAAACCTGTTGGACTTTAACCTGGTGTCGTGAGACCTCTTACTGTGTTTACCCCAGTCCAACGCCGGCATCTCCACATCATAGCTTTTAGTAGCACAGGATAGGTTTGAGTAGAACGAGCAGGTAATACTACTGATCCCCCGCTGATGTGTGCATTCAGTGCTCATTATAATGAGCGAACAGCAGGAGAATGGCCTGCTACCTGCGGTGCATTGAATGGACTGTTTTGTGGGGGGCTGGGTGGGGCGGGGGGGGGGGGCGGGGGGGACTGGGGAGTAATCATGTATTGTGAAACCCGCCCCCGTTTTCAGGGCCTATCTAATTATCCTCTTGGTGTCTTTATACCTGGCATGGAAAACATAGAAACAATTATGTATCATCAAAGAAATTACGCACAAAAAAATGTGCTGACATTTTTATGAAACAGTGGGGCATTATATACATCATTGAATCTGTGGGTGGCAAACATAATAATTGCTCTGCCAATATTTATTCATCAAGATAATGTACTCTTGGAAAAAAAAAGTAAAGTTTTACATTTCTACATAACAATCTTTTGTGGTAGGTTCCTATAGTGGGTTCCACCTTTGTTTAATTCTAGTTTGAGATAATATCACACCGTCATGTATTTATTGGAGCATTCAACAGTACTTATGCAGTCCTATGATTATCTGTGTGCCTACAGAGAGATAAGCATCCAATCAGTTGAAAATCACAATGGAATATCTTCTCCTCACACCGTGTAATGAATGGCATGTGTTAAGTCAAGTCATAATAACTGTTGTTTAACTGTATTAGAGGCATTCCTGCCTGTGTAATTTATATTGCGATGGACATTATCATTACCTAACATTACAAAAAATTAGAAAAATAAGTCAAGCAAACTTAGGCGCAAAAATAAACTTTGCATGAAATTACAATTTCTGTTTGCACCTGTGGTTATTATTCTGTGGTTAGGATTTAAATTGTACGTAGAATCTCAGATACAGCCAGGAACTGCATCCAAAACTTTGAAAATGGAACAAGACTTGTGCTGGCAAACGTTAACATCACATCACTGCATCAGGATTACTCATTTTATTTCAATATTACCCTGAGAGTAAGTTGGCTTTGAAAATACCGTTGGAAAGCAAGGGACCCCGCCTGCAATTCTGTACATGCAAAGTTCCCAACCTCATGCCAAAGGTATGATGCCAAGCATTGGAAAATTATTTTCACATGGGTAGAGAAAGAGCCCTGAGGGTGAGTCATCATGCTTTCCTCTCAGTGTCTGGTTGCAGAACCGTGCGTTACAGGCCCAGTGCGGAATGGTCAGGTTTTACACCAGGTGGGCAGGATTTTCTGCACTTCCTATGCCGTGTTTTGTGGCATCAGAGGTGGCCCACCATTGGACAGTGGTGGGATCAGAAGATCCCGCCACTATCAATGGGGTTTCCTGTTGCTTGCACCTCTTTGCCGCCGGGGATCCCATGATGGGGTTTCATGGTCAGGGGGGGTGCGGGGAACCAGAAAATCCCATCAGTGGGATCAGCAGGAAAATTCCAGGCAGTAAATCAGCTTTGGAGCATTGGGCGCCAAGGGCCTGGGTTTTGAACCCAGGTCCTTGGCACTGTGAGGCAGCAGTGCTAACCACTGTGCCACTGTGCCACTCCAGTAGGCTTTCCACATCCTGCCGCCAGGACCCCCAGTGACAGCATTGGAAAATGTCGCTGCTCTTCCATGATCCACCATTGTTCATCCATGCGATCCACCCAGTCCACCCAGAAATTTCCAAAATGAAAACTGCACATGAAGAGCTGGACGATTATTGCCCCATCTCCAGTCTCCTTTTCCTTTCCAATGTCCTTGAACGTGTTGTCCTCTCCCAAATCCACGGCCCAGGATTGTCGAGGGACCCAATCAGTAGGTGAGCGATGGCGGGTGGGGGATCGTCACATGAGGGTTGCAGAAGTGGAGGGTAAGCAGTCAGCTGCAAGGGCAGGGGTGGTTCTTAGTGCCCTCCCATGCCAAGTCTGGCAATCAGGCACTGAGTGCCTCTCAATGAGCGACAATCCCACAATTGTCCAACTGTGTGCAATAGGAACCCACTCATCCCTGAGTCAAAAGATCATGGTCTCAGAGGTGTCAGGTCAAATTTTACCAGCACACACTGGGAGGAGGACGCCTCGTAAAATAGCAGCAGAAGGCATCAGGAGGGAGCCCCACATCATCCCACTGCTACGGGGTACTGTCGACATTGGAAACATCAGCTTTCCTTCGCCCAGAGTGTCCACCTAATTATTTCAGTTAATTGACCAATTAATGGCCTTTTCCCCGGGGGTGGTACGCTGGTACTGTGGTTAGCACTGCTGCCTCACAGTACCAGGGACCTGGGTTCATTCCAGCCTTGGGTGACTGTGTGGAGTTTGCACATTCTCCCCATATCTGCCTGGGTTTCCTCCAGGGGCTCCGGTTTCCTCTCATGTCCATAGATGTGTAGGTTAGGAGGATCGGCCATAGTAAATGCACAGGGTTACAGGGATAGGACTCGGATAGTCAATACAAACTCAATGGGCCAAATGGCCTCCTTCTGCTCTGTAGGGATTCTATGATTCCCATCGTGCGAACCTTTTACTGATGCTGGGAGCCAGCCCAGCCACATGGGGAGACTGCCAGGTACTTTGAGAGGGCCACTCAGAGATTTCCCAGGGGAGAGAACATTTCCTTTCTATCTGCTCCATGCCCCACAGATGGGCTCACCGGTGGCATTGGCCACCCCTGCAACTCCACTGACAACAACTAAAGTGAAGACTTGCTGGTTCAATTCCCACTGTACTCCAAACTCCCGAGACTCACACTCACTCTGGCCGTGTCCCCCTCAGAATGTGTCCTCTCCCACAGCTCATGTGCAAATTTACTTCAGTGTAAACTATCTCCCGTTTGCTGCTTCATTGAGGTCCTCATCTGAGTCCTTTGTGGGGGAACCCATGGGTGATCTCATCCTCTGGTGAGCTAACAAATGTCATTTTTTAATCCCTGACCCAGCTGCAGCCCACCCCTGACTTACAACATGCTGACCCCAGCTCTGTATTAGCTGCCGAGGTACACACGGTGCCAGTATCCGAATGCGGGACCCTCTTCTGTAGTGCTGTGCTGTTGGCCACTCTCTTCTTCCTTGCTGCTGGGGCTGGGAAGGTGGCAGTTCCTCGGTGTCTGACAGCTGGAAATCAGAAGGGGAATTAAACAGAAAATGCTGGATAACCTCGGCAGGTTGGAGAGAAACAGAGCTAACATTCTGGATCTAAATGACCCTTCTACAGAAAAATGAGAAGGGGAAAGTTGGCATGAGGGAAGTGGAGAGTGAGATGCATAGCAACAGGACCATGGTCACAACTTTAGCAATTTGCTTGTCAAGCCAGGCAGCAGGATGAGCGTTAACTAGGAGCTGAGAAGGGACATAGCGTACCATCAGGTGGTGGCACGGTGCACAGTGGTTAGCACTGCTGCCTCACAGCTCCAGGGACCCGGGTTCAATTCCAGCCTTGGATGATTGTATGTGCGGAGTTTGCATGTTCTTCCTGTGTCTGCGTGGATTTCCTCTGGGTGCTCCAGTTTCCTCCCACAGTCCGAAGATGTGTAGATTAGGTGGATTGGCCATGCTCAATTCTTCCTCAGTGTCCAGAGATCTGTAGGTTAGCTGGATTAGCTATGGTAAATGTATGGGGTTATGGGGATACAGCAGGGGAGAGAGCCTGGGTAAGATGCTTTGTCAGATGCAGACTCGATGGCCTGAATGGCTTCTTCTGCACTGAAGGAATTCCATGATCCTACGATCTACAGTATTGATGAACAGAGAGACATGTTGCCGAAGCTTTTCATTTTCCACTCATCAGGACAAATGCAAGAATGCCAAAATTCAGATCGCAACAATTTATTCTACAAGAGAAAAGGGTGCTGATTGGTTGGCAAGCTGACTCTGATTGGCCGAGGTGTTGCCATGGAGAAAGCAACATGGAACTCTAGGCCCCCTGAGCTCCCAGGTAATTCAAAATTGAAATTAACTACACCCCAGTCAATCGGAGTTGACTTTCCACACAGCACTCTTTCCTCTTGCAGTGTAAATTGTTGTGATCGTTTGAAATTTGTCATTCTTGTGCTTGTCCTGATGAGTGCAAGACAAAAAGTTTCAGCAACTTGTCTCTCTTCTCAGCAACCATCTTCAACGTTCTCAGTGGAGTCCATTGCAGTTGGCTGCAGGATGCTAAGAGCTATCTCCTCCATAGAGGTCCGGTAGTGTCCTTGTCCCCTACCTGAACTGCTTTTCTTACTTCAATTGTACACCACTTTATCATGCAGAGGAGTGGGCAGAATGTCAGTGATCATGTGGTGCTAAACCTGGGCGATACACCAGCCATCGCTGGAGGTATTTGGAGGCAGTGAAAGGTGAGTGTGAGGCTGGCAGGATTTATAAGTGTGTGATGGTGAGGTGGAGTATCGAGATGTTACACATGAGCCCTGATCCCCAGGAAAGGTGTATCGTGCATGAACCGTCCACTGATACCTGCCATAGGCAGCCTAACCAGTGGCCCTTGAGGGATGCTGCAGTTTCCTCAAAACAAAAACTGTAACGCCTCTAAAAAAATTTTTGTAAGGTGAGAGGGAGAATATTCTTGGATTCAAACTTCAAATCACATGGTGCCAGACCCTCTGCGACCCTCCCATAGGATTGAATTTCCTATTTCCTGCAATCTGTGGGAGCTGGGTGTAATAAGTCTGCGGAGGCAGAAGTCCCTTCAGCAAAATCCCTTTACTTACAAACTCTAACAGCAGTGCCGGTTAAGTACAACAGAAAGACTCCCTAATTGGCTCAACTGGATCCTTAATCAGGGAGTTCATACTCCAATAGGCCAACCTCAATGGCCTGATTGAAGCCATTACACTGGGGCCATAGGAAGAGGTGTGAAAGTGAGACTTTCTGCCAAGAGTGGAGAAGATATGGAAAACAGTTTCAACTCAACAACAAAAACTTGGCCTTTATGCAGCACTTTTAACGTAGTAAAAATGCTTCAAGGCGCTTCATAGATGCATAATCAAACAAAATCCCAACAGCAAACCACATAAAGATATGTTAGGACAGCAACCAAAAGCTTGGTTTAAGAGTTGGTGTTAAGGAATGATTAAAGGAGGACAAAGGGAAGGAAAGGAAGTGAGATTTAGGGAGATGATCCTAGGGTTGAGTCATAGAGGTTTATAGCATGGAAACAGGCCCTTCGGCCCAACTTGTCCATGCCGACCAGTTTTTATCACTAAGCTAGTCCCAATTGCCCGCATTTGGCCCATGTCCCTCTATACCCATCTTACCCATGTAACTGTCTAAATGCTTTTTAAAAGACAAAATTGTACCCGCCTCTACTACTACCTCTGGCAGCTTGTTCCAGACACTCACCACCCTCTGTGTGAAAAAATTGCCCCTCTGGACGCTTTTATATGTCTCCCCTTTCATCTTAAACCTATGCCCTCTAGTTTTAGACTCCCCTACCTTTGGGAAAAGATATTGACTTTCTAGCTGATCTATGCCCCTCATTATTTTATAGACCTCTATAAGATCACCCCTCAGCCTTCTACACTCCAGAGAAAAAAGTCCCAGTCATAGAGTCATAGAGGTTTATAGCATGGAAACAGGCCCTTCGGCCCAACTTGTCCATGCCGCCCTTTTTTTTAAAACCCCTAAACTAATCCCAATTGCCCGCATTTGGCCCATATCCCACTATACCCATCGTACCCATGTAACTATCTAAATGCTTTTTAAAAGATAAAATTGTACCCTCCTCTACTACTACCTGTGGCAGTTTGTTCCAGACACTCACCACCCTCTGTGTGAAAGAATTGCCCCTCTGGACACTTTTGTATCTCTCCCCTCTCACCTTAAACCTATGCCCTCTAGTTTTAGACCGAGATCGAGGTTGCTGAATGTGCAGGTGCCTATGATGGAGCGGGTGAAAACTGAAGATGCGCAAGAACTCAAACTTGATGATTGCAACTGTTCTCCACCTCCCTTCCATAGCTGGATTTGGAGAATAGCCCTGCTGGAACACTCAAGGAGACTGTTACCAGTTACATGTGAATGCGTGATGCATTAGAGTTTATAAAGAGAGAACAAATAATACTTAAAAAGCAACAATTTAAAGTAGAGCGTTAAAGATTACAGCCTAGAGGGAAACTGGATGACTGAAGTTTGTGCGTGACAGTCTAAAACTGGTTTGTGTCAAGGCAACAGTAGGTAGCTATTTGACCTTTCATTTCATCACCAGTTAATCGGAAAGCCGTACAGGGATAGTTGTGCGTGACCCATTCATCTGCCATTCCAGGGAGAAGGGAGAGCAGCGAGAGAAAGGGATCAATTATTTTAGAAATGTCATGGGAAGCAATTTGCTAAAATTCAAATGTCCCATTCAGAAATCTGTTCTGCGGTACTATGTCACTCAACAGAGAGAGAGAGAGAGAGATACGCAACATTTTGGGGCGCCAAGCTCGAATCAAGTATTCAAATCGCGTTATCAAAAAAATAGAAGGCTATCATTGTGTACGTGCAAGAATTAACACAATGGCAGTAATAAAACCCATCGCACTAAATTGTACACAAGACCATTGGCAAGCAAGAAGGCTCCAGAGGGGAAGGAGGACATTTCCACGTAATGTGTTACTAATTCTATAAAGGCACGCCAAGGCAGCTATAGGTCATTTAATATCACTTTGATCCCATCTCACCAAAATTGCTCAATATCTGTTTGAATGTTTGAGAACAGATTTTTAACAGCACTTTGTTTGAGCCCAGTAAAATGTGCCCGCTGCAAAATGGTCATTAAGCAAAAGGAGTTCAAAGAGTTTGCTTTGCTTTTACAAGTGATTTAAGGTTAAGCAAATAAGAGCTCATCAAGACCACAGTGATACATTATCAACAATCAAGCCAGTGTCCGATAGATATATTGTAGAATGAAAACAACCAGACAGAGAGATGAAGGCCCTTATCAGATTCCTGAAAGAGACCCAGCAGCTGGCCAGCTTCAGCCGAACCTCCTGGCAGTTGGCGACAGCATTTTTATCTTTCTCCCCCTGTATCAGCAACACTAAGTGCTCACTCAAATCTTCCGATAAACCAATTAATATTCCGCTTTTAATTCAACTGTCCGTTTCACCAAAACGTCAAATTAAGCGGGCAGGAGTGGCACTTAATAAAAAGTCGGAGGCCCCGGGGGGAGGTGAAGGGTGCAAGGAGTGACAAAGGTGATCAGTCGCAACTGGTCGAAGCACTCCCCTCAATGCGGGATGTTTTGCCTGAACACTGCCATGGTCGAATACTTAAATGGACAGGAATAGTAATTGTGATCCATTAATCTTAGGTCCAATTAGCAAATTGCACTGAGTTTTGGGATACACAAACTAAGAATCTAGATCTCAAAGCATATCACAAAAAAAACAGCTAAATATACTCCGATTAAACACAATAAACTGTACCTGTCTATCCCTCCCAGATCCGTTACATCTTTGTGAATCTGTTATTGTCCATCACCAGCCAGCCTTCAGCACATTTCACTGCATACAGCTACTGAAATCCCTCTAAAGCAGGGTTTCCAAATGTTTCTAGGCACTGAATCCTTTTGAATGCCCAGAAGCATTGAGGGAACCTCAAACATTCTTATTATGTTGAAGATCTGTATTTGTTTGTGGACGAGGTACAAACAAAGAACAGTACAGCACAGGAACAGGCCCTTCGGCCCACCAAGCCAACACAGATGCCTCTCTAATCTAATATTTTCTTGCTTCAATGTGGTCCATATCCCTCTATTCCCTGCCTATTTATGTAGCTATCCAGATGCCTCTTGAACGTTGTTATAAAATCTGCTTCCACCACCTCCTCCGGCAGCGTGTTCCAGCATTCACCGCCCTCTGTGTGAAAAACTTGCCCCTTCCATCTCTTTTAAACTTTCCCCCTCTCACTCTCAAGCTATGTCCCTGAGTAATTGACCCTTAGACCCTGGGAAAAAGACTCTGCCTATCCACTCTATCCAAGCCTGTCATAATCTTGTAAACCTCTATCTGGTCCCCCCTCATCCTCTGACGCTCCAATGAAAACAATCCAAGTTTGTTCAACCTTTCTCCATAGTCCATATCCTCCAAACCAGGCAACATCCTGGTGAATCTTTCTGCACCCTTACCTATGCATCAACATCCATTTGGTAGTGTGGCGACCAGAATTGTACACAATACTCCAAATGCGGCCTAACCAAAATCTTATACAGCTGCAACATGATTTTCCAATTCCTATACTCAACTCCCCGGCCGATGAAGGCCAGCATGCCTTATACCTTCATGACCAGTTTGTCCATCTGATTTGCCAGCTTCAGGGAACTGTGGACCTGCACGCCTAGATCCCTCTGTATGCTACTATTTCTAAGGGCTCTGCAGTAGACCTTCCAAATTGCATCGAATGTATAGATGTCTTTTCTATCTTTATGTATGCATTTATTATCATCAAAACATTATTTTATTCAACAAAGTACTTAAGTCTGACCCCACTTTATCCCTTTCTCCATGGCCTTTTCTCCCCATAGACTTCTCCCCATGGCCCTCTCCATGGCTCTCTCCCCATGACCCTCTCCACGTGACCCTCTCTCCCCACGGCCCTCTCTCCATGGCCCTCTCTCCCCATGGCCCTCTCCCCATGGCCCTCTCTCCCCATGACCCTCTCTCCCCATGGCCCTCTCCCCATGGTTCTCTCCCCATGGCCCTCTCTCCCCATGGCCCTCTCTCCCCATGGCCCTCTCCCCATGGCCCTCCTCTCCATGGCCCTCTCTCCATGATTCTCTCTCCATGGCCCTCTCTCTCCATGTCCCTCTCTCCCCATGATTCTCTCTCCATCGCCCTGTCTCCATAGACCTCTCCCCATGACCCTCGCTGCCTCTCACTCACTCACCTTTGCTCCACCATCTGCTCTGCCATCTGTCGCCCACTGGGCCTTTGCCCCCTCCACTGTCTTTGCCATGGCTCTGGGCATTTGCCCTGCTGCTGGGCCTTTGCTCTACCACTGCCTTTGTTCTACCGCTGAACATTGACCTGACACTCACCTTCACTCCCAACCGCGTTGGCCCCTGCCTCAGACCTTTAATGTTCACATTGGCACTTTTTCCAGCTCGTCCAATCAGACACCAGCTTCCAGTGCATTGGTTGGCCAGTTCACCTATCAGTAGCCAAAGCAGGGTGAAACTGCCTCCGATTGGACAAGCTGGAAGGTCAGCTTTTTCCAAATTTTTCAACAGTTGCTCCCACGGGACCCCCGGAAAAGTCCGCTAGATTGCCATGATCCCAGGAACCCAATATGGGAAACACCCTTCTAAACCATGATGATCATCGGAATTATGAGCAGATCCCAGACAGACTAGCCAGTAAAAGGAAAGAATTTCGAAAGACTTGTTTTTGTATACGGCCTTCCATGACTACAGAATTCCCAAAAATAAATAACCAATGAAGTGAAGTGTAGTCATTGCCATGAAGGAAAGACAGCAGCCAATTGCTGCACTGCAAGCTCACACTAACAGCAATGTGATCACCTGATTTTGTTATGTTGATTGAGGGATAAATATTGGCCGGGACATCATGGAGAACTCCCTGGCTCTTTTTCAAAGTAGTGCCGTGGGATCTTTTGCATCCACCTGAGAGGGAAGGCCTCAGTGAAGCAATTAGCTTCAATTCCCTTGGAGTGAATAATCAAGCAAGGTTTTCAATTTGATCATGATCCAACCTCTTATTGCTGAAGAATGAAGATTGTGAATGCTTGGGTCTGATTCCCTCTCTCCTCTCCCCCGCTGACTGAATCACATTCCAGTATGCACTGCCCTGGCACATTAATGAAGACCAGCAACTAGAGTTGGCCAGCCCCTGTGTAATTGTGCTGCAGAACATCAGCAATTCCTATGGAGCTATGACTGATTTTCATCACCATAGTGATTTATTGTAGATTGTGCGTGCAAATGAACATTTCCATATCAAATATATAGGGTGGGCGAATTTCTTTCTGTCCCTCTGGAGCTGCCCTACAAGAAGGAGAGGATAATAATAGGAATTCCAAATAAGTTATATTATTGTTCAATAGTTATGGGAGTCAGATGTCTTCAATCATGATATTCAGAAGGTTTATGTAAGAGAACTTGAATCTATAGATCATGTCAATGCCTCTATAGGATACAATGCACTCTTTGACAAGCCACAACAGAGATGGCAATTGAGCACATCCTGTCTTCTGGAGTCAGGGATAGGAAAGTTGGCAAACAATTAATTTTGATTGTATTTATAGCCACAAAGTTAATGGGAGAAATGCGGCTAGTATTTAAAGTATTTCCATCCGTCTTACAACTGTTTCCATTTTCCACGTTGCTCATTATAAGTAAGCGGGCCTGTCCGCCAGCTGGGGAGTCAATGGCAACCCTGCCACAACCAGTTCCAGGACCCCCTGGGGAAGGGGTTTGGTGTAAAAGGCAGGGTGCTATCTTCCTGTAGGCCCTTTCTTTACCACGATCAAGTATCTCTACTGGGTACAGGGTGCCTGAGAAGGAGGGAACCCCACCATCCAGGCCTCAGGCAGGTCCACCTGGGTATACCTGGCAGCTTGTTCACTTGGAATGGCCCATGCCAGCTGCTGGTAGAATAGCAGAGGTGGCAGGATGAGGCCTTTAATTGGCCATTGAAGGGTACTGGGCAGGAAGGCCTTTCTTGACCCATCCCGTCCAGGGAGTCAGGAAGATGATAGGCTCTCCACTGTGTGTTTTCGTGCCCCTATTATATCCCTCCCCCACCTCGCAGCCAGCTCCAAGGGAAACACTAAATTCTGCCCATTGTGTTTGGAGCTACCTATAAACCTTGTGCAGCGATGTTAGAGAGCGTGTGTTATAAATATTTACAATGAGGAAAATGCTGACAATGCAGATAATAAAAGTTTTGTTTCTTTGAAGCGGGTTTGTTACTTCTCATTTCACACAAGCCTGTGCCCTGCTTTAAACAACAGTCAGCTTGAGTTTGTTTTATGCCTCTCGACATCTGTCCCTTTGGTTAAAAAAATTATCAGGAAATCCTGGAAGGACATCATCCACCCCTCGGGGTCATTGTTTGTGTCAGTGCTTTGGGATAACAATGGAAGCAATACTCACCGTGCCAAGGCCACACTGAGCAATGGTCATGTGGTTTCCACACCCTGAATGCACTGTGTCCTTTTTAAATAGTGTGTTATGTACAACTGACGAAGAAAAAAACATATGGTTAACACATTTGGTCAGTGACCATATGTTGATATCTATAATGTGAATCAGATGCCTAGAAGCTGCCTGTTGATATTTATACCTTCAGGATGAATGCAGGTTTAAAGGAGCACCATTTTTGTTGAAAGATGTTTAGCGACTTTTTTCTGCATTTGCCAAGCACTGTAATGATGTGACACAAGTTTACAATGCGACACGCCAGTGTGTCACAAACCAGTCGCCGTCACTTCAGTGCGACATGTCTTGTTCTGGCTTTTCTGTTTCCACAACAGTCGAGACACTGCTCCTTTAATCACTTTAGTACCGTCGGAATATCTAGCTATCTGGTAAGGAAGTGAAAACACAGTTCTGCTAAAACAAAAAGGAAAGGATCACAGCTGCAGGGAGGACATTTCTGAAAGGATAAAACGGATGTGGAAACTTCTGAACTGCTCAGTAAAATATAAAGGAAGTATCAAGGGAGCCGACCCTAGTCATGAACAAACGTGAAGAGGGTACTGGAAGTTAGATAGATGGAGCGATAGACTTCTAACACATAGCCACACTCTTAAAGCCCAATGCAGACTGGGATATCCTAGAACAAAACCATCCTTTGACAGTACTTTCCATCAGTTTCTCCAGGCAATCCAGGGAGGTAAATTAAGGAAAATTAAATTAACCAGGTGAACACGGGTCTGAATATTTTGGATGGTGGGGTTTTCCTTCTCATCATCTGAAGAGACAGCGCATCCCCACCAACTGACTGCCCCACGGCCATTTTATGATTGAGTAAGCATTAGTTGGTTGTAGATGGGATGTCTGCCCCTCACTCAAAGTGAAGTCCTGCCTTAGCTCATTGAATCCCTACAGTGCAGAAGGAGACCATTTGGCCCATCAAGCCTGCACCGGCAACAATCCCACCCAAGCCCTATCCCTGCAACCCCACACATTTACCCTGCTAGTCCCCCTGACACTAAATGGCAATTTAGCATGCCCAATCAACCTAAACGGCACATCTTTGGAGTGTGGGAGGAAACCGGAGCACCCGGAGGAAACCCACGCAGACATGGGGAGAATGTGCAAACTCCACACAGACAGTCACCTGAGGCCGGAATTGAACCCAGGTGGGGGTAGGGGGTGGGAGGATGAGTAGGGAAGCCCAGCAGCCCTCAGAGCTTGGGGCAGTGTGGGTGTGGCCAAAGATCCACCCACGCGTAAACTCGCTGCAAGGCTGGAGCGGCAGGAACACAGAGGGAATCCCATTCTTACAATTTCACGCTCCCCGCCCCCACCTCCGCTTAAAAACCCACTAGCTGGGGAGTGTGAAATTCAGACCATGGAAAGTAGATAGCATCAGACAAGTGTGTGGCATCATGGTTCATCAAACAGTGATCTTAACCAAAATCTGTGGAGATCTGTGGACTGCGCTGGGTGATATGCTGACCCAAGAGCAAAATATGGATTCAAGAGATTAAAACCTCAAGGGGAGAGGAGAGGAAAGGTAATGCAAAATGCATAAGAGGAAGTCTTCAACATTTACACCATACAGTTTCTTTTATCAAAGTGAAGCCTGTATGTTTTAACTGTAGTTTGGCAGCACCAGAATCAGAGTTAGGCTATTGCTCTGAGAATATTTCCAGATGATGTCCTCATAAACTGTTCCAGCTTCACGCTCACTGCAATGTAACTGCAACTGGTTTGCAGCAACATTTAAAAAGTTGCCAAAATTTCATTTGTTATCATTTTGGGGTTAATGGAGACCTGACTTGGATCAACTGCTTGGTGATATTAAAATTTAACTGCTTGATTAAACCTCCAAGGTGCTTAAAACCATCCAGAGATAGCAATGTAACTTTGCCAGTGCCTCATCATTCAGAGTAATTTCAGATCAGCACCTATATAGTATAACTGTGTCCAAACATCCTTCCATGCTAAAAAAGAATCCAGCCTTATTAAACCTCTCAGGCACCTATTTTTGGAGATTCCCAATAGTCTTTAAAAATAAAATGCTGATTAAGCAACTCCTTGTTGTAGCTGTCAAGTAATCCCAGGCACAAGTCAGCTAGTTAATCCTCGGACATTCAGTCTTACTTAAGATAATAGGCAAAAGATGAGGCAAAATTGACCCAGAAGTTAAAGGTCGTGCCCCCCAGGGGTTTGACCTATTCATTTGTAATCTGCAATGAGTGGTGCTGTCTAAAGGACTTCTCTCCCCAGACATCTGCCATTATCCCCCAGAAAAGGAGTTAACACAGATTGCCAACAATCATTCCAGAATCCTTATGTTGATGGTTGATACTTGCTCCAGCTGGCAAATATTTTATTTTACGTTTAAAGAAGAGGGGACCCAAAAGTAGAAAGAGAGAACAGGATGGAGACCATCAAGGCTAAGCTTCCATATAAACAATGGCTAACTGTTTTCATCATTTCTATGGTTCATTTCCCTTCAAGACATCAAAGAAAAGAAAACAAATGCAGGATGCTTACTCCCTTTAAATAATGTTAGGACAGACCATCTTTCAAGCCTTCTATTATTTCTGGGGCCTTGTACCAATACAGCAATGTTTACTGTTACAGTCCTTGTCCGGTACAGCTAATTATTTACTTAAGGGGGGGGGGGGGGGGGGGGAGTCAACTGTAGGAAGAGGTACTTTCAATTTAAAGTCTTTATCCATTTGTTTCTTTTTCATTGTTTTCTTATAAGCATTCTTTATTTCTGTATAGAGGGCCTTAGTTGAAATGGCTTGCCTTGAGAGATCAGAATATGGATAGTTCAGTCAAAGGGACCTGTTGGCATTAGGTGAGAGAGAGAGATGGCCTCGCACAGTCAGTCCAATAGCCAGTGTCAGTATGTGTGGGTTTGGTTATAAAACAACTGGGTCTTGTCCTTTTTTTGTAACACAGCTTTTTAATGACAAACAGGCAAAAATATGGTGGTGTGAGGCAGAGAGTTGTGGAGGGGAGGATGGGAAGTGAGCCCTCAGAGAGCAACTCTTCAGCCTTGTAGAAAAGGATTGGAGTTTCCACACAATGGTTGAATTGGTGCAAAGTAGACCAATTAGCCTGCCAGCTTTTGCTGAGTTAGCTGATCCCAGATGGAAATGGTGGCGCAGTGGTTAGCACTGCTGCCACACAGTGCCTAGCACTGCTGCCACACAGTGCCAGGGACCCGGGTTCGCCTTCCCAGCTTGGGTCACTGACTGTGTGGAGTTTGCACATTCTCCCTGTGTCTGCGTGGGTGCTCCGGTTTCCTCCCACAGTCCAAAGATGTGTGGGTCTGGTGGATTGGCCGTGCTAAATTGCCCCTTAGGGTCAGGGGAGCTAGCTAGGGTAAATGCAAGGGGTTATAGGGATAGAGCCTGGATGGGATTGTGGTCAGTGCAGGCTTGATGGGCTGAATGGCCTCCTTTTGCACGGTAGGGATTCTATGAATGGTGGTGCTCCTGTTGAACTCAGGACCCTTGACCTAGAGTAGGGCAAAGTTCTCATTTCAAATGGCCATCTAGTGCAGCGATTCCCAACCAGTGTGCCTTGGCTGGTTTGCGAAGAAGAACCCCCAACATCCACCCTCACCCCCCCTCAAATGTGCCACAAAAAACATTCAAAATGATTTAAGATTCGTGTAATTAAACTAAAACTAACCTTCATCCTCAGCTCTGTGGTTGGCATCTCCAAGACCCGGTGAACCCCAGGCCTCCCGCGCATGAGCCGGCCACACATGCCTGGTTTAGATTTTTTATGTCAGTCAGGCCCACGCACATTGACCAATGGGACATGGAGCTGAAGGTAAAGGCCCCATGTGCTTGCAAAAACAGCGAAAACTCAAAAAGGGAGCAAAAACCCTGGAAGAAGCGAGATTTAAAAAAAACAAATGAGAGGACAGGGAAAAATGAAAAAACAAAGTTCCCAGGAAGAGAAGAAGACAGAGAAAATAGGAGATTTTTTTAATAGTATAGAGGTGTGCCAGGACATATGAAAGGTTGGGAACCATTGGTCTAGCAGACTCCTGCTTATGTTAACAGCATGAGTAGATTTGACCATCCCATTTCTCTAACATCAAATAGATTGCTGGAGGGTCACATTACCCATGGTCCAATCAAACTGAGACAGTGCATGTTAATCTCAAGGCTAATTTGTTTGATGGAGGCAGGCATTAAGTTGTCCTTATTGGGGTCAGTCATGAGGACTTTATGATCACTAGCAGCTCACAGGAGCCAAAGCATCTTGGATCTTGGGAGGAAACAAGGAGGCAAGTGCCGCGGTGAACTAATGGTCATAGTTTGAGGATAAGGAGTAAATCTTTTAGGACTGAGGTGAGGAGAAATTTCTTCGCCTGGAGAGTGGTGAATCTGTGGAATTCACTACCACTGAAAGTAGTTGAGGCCAAAATGTTGTGTGATTTCAAGAAGACATTAGATATAGCTCTTGGGGCTAAAGGGATCAAGAGGTATGAAGGGAAAGCAGGATCAGGATATTAATTTCGATGATCAGCCAAGATCAAAATGAATGGCGGAGCAGGCTCGAAGGGCCGAATGGCCTACTCCTGCTTCTACTTCCCATGTTTCGATTAATGATGCAGAAGCTACTAATATTCAAATATAAATCCTGAAATGTTAGTAATCTTTTACCAGAAGATAATTTTTAAATAGTAGCGCAAAGCAGTAAGATTTCACTGTATCAGGGAAAAGAAATTGCCTCGAGATCCCTTAGAATGCCAGAAATAGTCACCGAAGAGCATAATGATTCGTCGCTGAGGATGTTGAACAGCAATCGTAAGAAGTGAAGCAATTGTTACGGATGGAGAGTTAAAATAGCTGAAGATTACAGTTCCCAATGCACTCGCACCCCCTGATCTCCATATCATTCACTTGCCGCAATTCAGCCACAAAAATACTTCTTTCCCTCGAGGAGAGAGGGCCGAATTTAAACGGCAGACGTCTTCACGATGCAGGTGCTATTTTAACAATTTTGCTGACTAAGGCCCACAAAAGGTTGGTTTGGACACGATGGGCTGAATGGCTCCCTTCTATGCTGTATCATTTCTATGTTCCTACACCTTCAGTAAAGCTGGCGATTTTTCCCATCCCACCCGCCACGGGAGTCGTAGTGGGCAGGAAGGCGGACCATGCAAAGATCCGTTGAACTCGGGCGGGATTTTCCGGTTTTTCTGGGCGAGCACGGCCGGAAAATCCCCCCCCCCCCCACCCCTTGATTTACCTTATATCCTTCTCTTTGTCTCCACATCATGGGCGGTATTTAATGGAGGCGACAGAGTTCTCACCTACCAGCAAGATACTCACTTGGCTCCCTTTGGGGGGAAGGTCTGCTATATCAAGTAGCTCTCAGGCAGCGACAGGACTTTCCCAGTGTAAAGAATCCCCAGGAAGCAGAAACTACCCTCCCCCCCTCCCCCACCACCATCCACCACCCCCCCCACCACCATCCCCCCCCCCCCCCCCACCATCCACCCCCCGCCCCCCCACCACCCAAGAGCTGTCCGCCAATCAGAGTCCACTGACTATCATTGCAGGTACACCACCAGGGAAGTGATGATTGCCGCTAGCAATGCACCCACCCAATGCCCAGCATCACTGAGGGGCGCAGGTCGCAGTACATGGTACTGCGATGGGGGACATGGGATGAGGGATGGGGAGGAAGAAGGAGGATTGGCAGCAAAGGCAAGGGCGGCTATCAACAGCCCTGATTTAAGTTCTTTTGTCCATGTTTGCACCAAGGCTGTAATGAAGTCAGGAGCTGAGTGATTCTAGCGAGGTCCAAACTGGGCATCACTGAGCAGGTTATTGCTGAGCAGGTGCTGCATGATAGCACTGTTGATGACCCCTTCCATCTAACCACTGCCTCTTGACATTCAATGGTGTTACCATCACTGAATCCCCCACTGTCAACATCCCTGCCGTTACCATTGACCAGAAACTCAACTGGACTCACCACATAAACACAGTGGCTACAAGAGTAGGTCGGAGGCTAGAAATACAGCGGCGAGTAACTCATCTCCTGACTCCCCAAAACCTATCCACCATCTACAAGGCACAAGTCAGCAGTGTGATGGAATACTCCCCACTTGCCTGGATGGGTGTAACTCCAACAACACTCAAGAAGCTTGACACTATCATGGAAAAAGCAGCCCGCTTGATTGGCACCACATCTACTATCATCCATTCCCTCCACCACTGACGCTCAGTAGCAGCAGTGTGTACTATTTACAAGATGCACTGCAGCAATTCACCAAAGATCCTTGGACAGCACCTTCCAAACTCACGACCACTTCCATCTAAAAGGACAAGGGCAGCAGTTACATGGGAACACCACCACCTGCAAGTTCCCCTCCAAGCCACTCACCATCCTGACTTCGAAATATATCGCTGTTCCTTCACAGTCGCTGGGTCAAAATCCTGGAATTCCCTCCCTATCTGCATTGTGGGTCAACTCATAGCACATGGACTGCAGCGATTCAAGAAGGCGGCTCACCACCATCTTCTCAGGGGCAACTAGGGATGCACAATAAATGCTGGCCAGCCAGCAATGCTGTCCCATGAATAAATAGAAAAATTTAAGTTCCTCAATTTGTATCGGGGGACAGGAAGGCCATCGACGAGCCTTCTCAGCCCAAACCTAATCAGGGCAGAGGTGGGAAGGTGGCATCATTCCCATCCACCACCCTTCCATCTAATCAAATGCCACCGCTCCTTCCCTCACCCACCCACAACAGAATCTGCCTTGGGGAGGGCATTAAATTCCACCCTTAGTGTGAGCAGACGTAGAGAATTCGACATGTCAGTGTCAGATTTGCTAGAAGCTGTCAAGTTGCCTTCATCCTTGGGAATTCTTGCTGTCCTGCTGTTCAAGGGTCGCTAGTTGAACAAATAGCTTGTGGGTGACAAGACACATCTCCTGTTAGCTTAGACAATGACCCTCTTGAGAGTTACGAGAGGTGCAGCTGAAGAACAATGCAACAAGACACGTGCCTGAGTTTCCACTGAGAAGAACATAAGGACCTAAAACAAATTTTTCTTTGCCCAGAGAGATCAGGCTCCACAATATACCCCAATGTATGAATCTCACATAGCTGCCCCTTGCTGTGCAACATTGCCATCCAATAAAGGCCAAAACATGGAGGTTTCCTCAGCTGCTTTGAAAGTATGGGGTGGGACATCAGGATAATTGTAAATCTGAGGACTCCTCGCTGATAACTATAGCTATCTGAACTCAATTTATCAGTGAAGTCTCTGGACTGGATTTTCCCAGCTCCGTGGTAGCGGTCTTATAGGCGAGGTAGCCGGGAAAATAGGGGAAGCTGCATCAAGCTGGTTCCCCAATACATTACCGCCATTGGGAAACTTTCCAGGAGTGGTCTGGATAGAAAACTTACATCCCCCCCCCTCCCCCGCCATATGGAAGTTCGATGGAAGTGGCCTCAATGCAACACCCTTCGGGTCCATCAGAACCAGCGGCACTCGCGGTCCAAATGCGGTTCTGCCAAAAGGGTTTCCTTTCTGCTCTTAGCGCCCTATCTCCTAGGCCCCTCTGAATTTTTCATTTAGGTCTATTCCCGTGGAGATGCCTGGATGTTGATGTGCCCCCCTCTCCTGGTGAAGTTGCTGAGGCTCCACAACTGCCAGCCATCTGATTCAGACGGCAGCATCGGGAACCCGCTTACCGTCCTTAATAGGACAGCTGGAGCAGAGGCAGCCGATAAAGAGGCTGCCTCTAGGAAAGTCACAAGGCCGTTCTCACTGCTGCCAAGTGTGGGTTCGGGGTCCCGATGTTGGGGATCTCAAAGCCATTGGGAAAGTCCTGTCCTTCTGAGCTGTTGAATATAGTCTATCTTTGTCACCATTCCAGTAACCCCCGTTCTCCCCAACCTCTATATAATTTACAACTCTTTCAACTGAGTGAACATCCTTTTCCACCTTTGTCTGTAAAAGACCATGGGTGGAATTTTCCGGCCATTCCCACTCCACACTGCAAGTGATGACGGAGAATTTGGCACTCAGCCAAAGAATCCCGCTGGCGTGAATGGCTGGAAAATCCCGGCCTGTGGGTAGAACCTTGCAGAAGTGTCGGTGGTGTTGCCAACCAGCTGGAGTGCCAGCGAGAGACCCAGGCCACTCCTTTACTGGAAGACTTGTTGAACCACAAGCCAAATGGGCAGTGGCGAGGCCAGCAGCAGGCCATCCCCTGGAATCAAGACCCCCGTGTCAGAGGTCTCGCCTAGCCAGAGCTGCTGGACAATCTGGCTAGGTGAGACCCCTGGCATACAGCAGTGCCACTGGGGAGGCTACTGCGAGGAGAACATGCCCCAGAGTCCCAGGATCGCAGGGCGACCCAGGACAAAGGTGGGTTGGGATGGAGGGCAAGTATTGTGGTTTTGGGTCTCAGGGGGCAAGGAGCAGGAGATTCAAAAGCAAGGGGGGAAGGAGAAGCCAGTCCCTAGATCAGGCACTGAGTGCCTCAGATTAAGTTTCTCCCTCACCCCCTCTATCTCCCAGGAGGTGACAACTCAGCTGCTGTGTGCTGCATGGCGACAGACCTGTCGGCAAGCTAATCCCAGCAGTGGTGGGATAAGGCCTTTAAGTGGTCATTAATTGGTCACTTAAGGGCCCCAATTGGCAGTGGGGTGGAAAGGTGAACCGTGAGTCTTTCCACCCAGAAGTTAATTCGAGTTGGAGACGGGACCATGGTGGGGTTCTGGTACCTCACCATCCTGCCGAAAAGCATGCCTTTCCTGTCTTCAAGCTTCCTCACTCCCCCACCAGCAAAAGCACGAGAGTCCGCCTCTGTGCCCATTTTAAGTTTAGTTTAAGCTAATTTATTAGTGTCACAAGTAGGCTTACGGTAACACTGTAATGAAGTTACTGTGAAAATCCCCTAGTCACCACATTCCGGGCGGAATTTTCGCGCAAGCGATGACGGAGAATTTGGCACTCAGCCAAAGAATCCCGCTGGCGGGAATGGCCGGTATATCCTGGCCTATGGTAAAAGCTTGTAGAGGTATCAGTGGTGTTGCCAACCAGCTGGAGTGCCGGCGAGAGATCCAGGCCGCTCCTTTACTGGAAGACTTGTTGAACCACAAGCCAAATGGGCAGTGGCGAGGCCAGCAGTAGGTCATCCCCCGGAATCAAGACCCCCGTGTCAGAGGTCTCGCCCAGCCAGAGCTGCTGGACAATCAGAAGCTGGCAACCCTGGCTAGTTCGGGTACACTGAGGGAGAATTTAGCATGGCTAATGCGCCTAACCAGCACGTCTTTCAAACTATGGGAGGAAACTGGAGCACCCGGAGGAAACCCACACAGGCACAGGGAGAATGTGCAGACTCCGCACAGACAGTGATCCAAGCCGGGAATCGAACCCGGGTCACTGGCGCTGTGAGGCAGCAGTGCTAACCACTGTGCCACCATGCCGATTTTTTATAAATCGCAAAGCATTGAAAAGAATCCGCGTTGCGGCACCGACAACCAAGCGTGCAGTGTCTCCGTGATGGTGGCCATTCCCGTTTCTGGATCAGGATATTTTTTTTGCTGCTGATACATTCCTTCCAATAAACAACAAAAACACAAAAATTAAACTTGCCAAAAGACATCAAGGTTAATGCCTGGCGCAATCTGATCAGAGCTAAACTTAAGTTTTCCCAGTGGAAATGTGCTTGTTTTTAAAAAAAGGAAGGGAAAAGTTTTTTTTTGACAAATCTGGCCAACTGAGGGAAAGTAGAACCCGGCGTAAAGCTGCGCAGCCTGCGTCTAATCTGACATGAATGTGTCTGACACACAAGGGGAGGCTTGTTCACTTGGACGGACAGTTAATATTAGCCTGTCTGCCCATGGGCTACAAGTGGTTCACAGGTGTTCCCAAGGATAAACAGCTGCTCTGTGCTGCAATTTGAACTAGCTCAAAGCGGGACTTTGCCTCCAGGTTGTGCGGGGGGCGGGGGGGGGGGGGGGGGGGGAGTGCTGGGGGTTGGGTGGGGGGGCATGTGGAGAGGGGAAAACAGCAACAGCAAGAAACCGGAGCCAGTCTGCTTGAGAAATAATAACGTTGGACAGGATTTTATAGCACCTATCTGCCTGACCAGACAACTGTGTATCATTCCTTGACTGGCCGACTGTTATAAAAAGTAATTGATGAAAGTTATGAGGAAATCATTGGACGTTTCAAAGCACTGACGTGGTGCTTGACATTTACTTCCTGCCAACATCTGCTACTTCTGACAGATGTGCTCTGAGCATCTGGAGAGGACAGAAATCCCTTCTGGATCACTTATTCAAAGCCAAACTCCAAATTGCAAGTCTGAAGTTTTAAAAAGAATGGAGTTCAGCACTCTTTAGAGGAACATAATCTTCTCCTTAATCAATACTGCACCCCTCTTCCTTTCTCTCCTTCCCTATCTCTCCTGCTGCCCTGAACAGTTTGGGCAGAATTCAAAGACCCTGGCCGGTGTGTCTGTTCACTGGCTGGAGAGTCGGTGGCAACTCCACTGCAGCCATTGCAAGAGGGTCATTGGGATTGAACCATAATTGAGCAGTCTGATGGCTGCTGTCGGGGTTCCCAGCTTCGCCGAGGCAATTTCCAATCAGACTTCCTGGTATGTGGCGGTTGTCTTGCCTCTGAGAGAGCTGTCGAGTGTGGGCAGCACCACCAGGTGAGATGGTCACTGCCGGTACTGCGGTGAAGCCTGGTTATTGCTGGAGCTCCTGGACCAAGGTGAGTGGGGCAGGTTTGCCGGGCTGGTCAGTGAGGGCCCGGCAAAAGGGAAGGAAGTGGGCTTGTTGTCAAGGGCAGGGCGTGGATTGCCGAGGGTCTTTCTGTTTCTACCAATATCATATTGTGCTCGGGATGTCTAAGAAGGAGGGAACCCCTTCAGGGTATACCTGGCAGTTAACCAAATGGCACGGCCCCCCCAGCTGCCTGTGGCGTCTAAAGGCCTCAGTTGACCTCAGGGCAGGAAGACCATCTTTCCACCCTGGGACTTATACAGGGGGAGAAGGACGACAAAGAGATCTCTACCCCCCCCCCACCTTCATGCTCCATCATACAACTCCACAGAGCCTCGCCAGCACAAATTTAGGAGGAAATTTAAATTCCAACCTTATGCACTCAGGAATGTTTTTTGAGTCTGGGATTTCTGATAGTTATATGTCGCCACAATGGTGCCTTTACCAAATGAGCTTTCAGGAGCTACGTACAGTCTGGCATGTTGCAGGTTTATCATTTTGCAAATAATCACTCAGGTGGGACAGCCAACCATGCACGTAACCAATGAAGCTCAATCTAAATATGATGGATTAAAACCAATTCTAGCAACTTTAAGATACTAACCTATATTATCACACTTTCAGCATCACTCCTACTTCCTGGAACACTTTGACAACACACCAGGCAGAACTTAGTATAGGTGATATGGGTGTGGAATTCATCGCCACAGGAAGTAGTTGATGCCAAAACATTGAATGTATTCAAGAGGCGGCTGGATATAGCACTTGGGGCGAATGGGATCAAAGGTTATGGGGAAAAGCAGGATTAGGCTATTGAGTTGGCTGATCAGCCATGATCATGATGAATGGCAGAGCAGGCTCGAAGGGCCAAATGGCTTCCTCCTGCTCTTATGTTCTATGGTTCTTTGTGATCTGGGTTCAGCCCATCGTTGAGAGAACTGGTGCCACCTTTCCAAGGGCGCCTGATAGTATTTAAGTGCAATCAGGCACTTAAGTGTGTAGCGTTAGACCTCCCACAGAATTAAATATCCAGTAGGGAGGGGTACTTTGCCCCTGTTGGTCAATCAGAGGCCGACAGCTCTACATCACAGGTAACTGCTTTCAGTGAGGCCTTCCCCAGGTATCATCCCTAGCGACAGATGATATGGGTGGGTTTAGGGTCACAGGGAGCGGGTCGCCCATGAGAGGTGGGAGGGGGACGGCTCTCACTGGGAGCCTTCCTTCCTGATGCTGAATCTCTTGATAATGTGTCTTTGAAAGGGGGACAGCGTAGGGCTGGCAAAGTTTGCTGGTTGACCCTCAAGGAGGCATGGGAGACCCACGTGAGTTCAGAAGAATCCCTGAGGCACCAATAAATCCTATGGGCTCGGAGACAATAGCCTTTAAGCAATTCAGCAATGAGTCTAATTGACCTGTGGGTGGGTGACCCGCATCGACCCATTCCTAACTAAAAGTGATGGCGGGGGAGGTGGGGGGTTAGTTTTCTCCATGGTGGGAATGGGCTGCATAGCCTCTCTCATTATGCAAGTCCATCCGCCACTTAGCCTGCTCCAGCAGGTTTTATTGGATCCCAGCCACCATCTCCATCGTCCCAAGCTGCCTTGCTTAAACATATTTATATATATCTGCTTTGAGTCCTCTTAGGTCCACTGTCAGACCCCATGTCACTGTACTGCTGTTCCCATCAGCACTCCCTGCCTGAAGTCTATAAAATCTAGCCTGTGCTTTTTTTTTAACCCTCAATCCACAGCTGAGAAAATCCCTGTCGCTGCATCCTAGACCCTGACTCAAGAACAGGTTGTGAGTTCGTGTTGGTGCTGGAGGTTGGGAAGAATGGGCTGCAATTTTTTTTATACAATGGAAAATGCTGACCTTGAATGATTTCAGGGTTTTTAAAATTAGAAGTGGCATTAGTGGAAGAATTGCATCTGTCATGTGTTGATTAGTGGACGTGTGTGAGTCATCTCCTTGTCACATTTGGTGACATTGAAGGAGTTTTGTGCAAGCTGCACTCTCAGTTCAATTTGCTACGTTATGGTGCCATGGATTGAGTTGAAGGGTTATAGTTCATGACTCCTACTTGTGCAGATTTAGATAGTTACATGGGTACGATGGGTATAGAGGGATATGGGCCAAATGCGGGCAATTGGGATTAGCTTAGGCGTTTTTTAAAAAAGGGCGGTATGGACAAGTTGGGCCGAAGGGCCTGTTTCCATGCTGTAAACCTCTATGACTTTATGACTCCGTGAGATGGAACAGAGAGCTGTGGTTTCAGTCAGTCAGCTGTGAGTATGCGGTGTAGGATAAGGAGTTAGCTTGATAGAAGGAGATCGTTGGCAGTTGCTTTCTCTGATGGTTGAGCTCTGGATTGTGAGTAGATAAGAAGCCATAATGTAATGAAAGGTGGTTTGTTAGTATAAGATAATGGCCACTATCCTGTCTGCTCTTACTGCTCTTTGTTTTAACATTAAATGGGTACAGTTGCTCTTCCACACCCTCCATATTATCTACGCATGCCTCCTACCAACGACAATTGTTAAATAATTTATTGCTCAGCAAGTTATCTGAACTTTTAATAATCTGACACTTTCTCTAATTTACTTCTAGCTAGCTGAACAGTTCATTCTTTTAACCCTTTTTAAACCAGATCCATTCTCTTTCCTCTTCCATTCAGCAAGGACGCTCAATAAGCTATTTGAGTTTCCAACCTCCATTCATATGACACCAATCAGTTGTTCCAAATCATCTTCTGTAATTATCTTCCTCAAATCATCTCTCATCTTTCCTTATATAATAGGTTCTTATCCATCATGAGTTAAACATAGAAACCCTACAGTGCAGAAGGAGGCCATTCGGCCCATCGAGTCTGCACCGACCACAATCCCACCCAGGCCCTACCCCCACATATTTTACCCGCTAATCCCTCTAACCTACGCATCCCAGGACTCTAAGGGACAATTTTTAACCTGGCCAATCAACCTAACCTGCACATCTTTGGACTGTGGGAGGAAACCGGAGCACCCGGAGGAAACCCACGCAGACACGAGGAGAATGTGCAAATACAGACTCTTCTAGGCACAAGTGCTCTTTGTATCACCCTCTCATGGGGGCTTTTTGGATTGAATCTCTTCATTGAAGGTAGTTTCTACCCTTCTACTTTGTGGTCCCATCTGAATTTTCCTCAAATACAGACATTCATATAGGTCAATGGATAAATAGAATGCCTGGTGTGGAACTGAACGAGCGTTTGTTCAGGTTTGTTCTCTAATCAGTGTTGAGTTAGCTGATCTCAGTGGCCAAGACATCACGAGTGGATTCAATGTCACAAGTTAGTGAGAGCAATAGTCAGCCACATCTTTTGCTGGTAGCTTTCTTGTGACCTTGATGGAAGGTACATGTGTGTGGATGACAGGTGAGAATCTGGCTGAGTGTGATGCTCCCACAGTCCTGGCATGTTTCCTCTATATATCCTCCTTCTATATCGAATCATAGAACCCGACAGTGCAGAAGGAGGCCATTCAGCCCATCGAGTCTTCACCGACCACAATCCCATCCAGGCCCTATCCCCATAACCCTATCCATTTACTCTAGCTAGTCCCTCTGACACTAAGGGGCAATTTAGCATGGCCAATCCACCTAATCCGCGCATCTTTGGACTGTGGGAGGAAACCGGAGCACCCGAAGGAAAGCCACGCAGACACGGGGAGAATGTGTAAACTCCACATAGGCAGTGACCCAAGCCAGGAATCAAACCCGGGTCCCTGGCGCTGTGAGGCAGCAGTGCTAACCACTGTGTCACCATGCCGCCCTTAATATATGGCCTTCTTCTGCACTGTAGGGATCCTATGATTCTATGATATTTGGTCATGAGTGTGTCTTGTTTCAATTGCACCAATGAAAGGGTTAAAACTTGCTGAGTGGCCTGACAATCTTAACAACTGGCATCTAGTAAAACAAATTAATTAATGGTTTCCTAGTCCGTAACCCATCTATGACGTACCTGAAGGGTTACTCAAGACACTTTTCAACAGCTGACAATGGCTTGATATGTCTAAATTACATCTTGCATTACTGTTTTAATTTAGTGTTGCAACAAGATTACACACCACACTAGTCTGAGTGTCAGGGAGTGAACTACAGCTTAAAGCAAAGGTGTGGCAATGCAAGGGGAAAACAGCACAGAATGTTTTCACAAGTTGCACCGACCCTGCTATTTTACTCTTCAGGTGTATTAAGGATCCAAATATTTAAAGAACAAGTCACACTCTCAGTGTCCCATCCCATTTAAAAATAGATCATTCATCAAGTTATAATTAACCCAAATCATTTATTTCCGTCTTCCTACACCAGTCTACATGGGGGCTTTTCCTTCCTGCTATCCTGCGCTAACGTTATTTATAGAATCATAGAATCCCTACAGTGCAGAAAAGGCCTTCTGCCCATTGATTCTGTACTAGAGTATCTTACCCAAGCCCTCTTCTCCCGGTCTATCCCCATAACCCCACACATTGCCCATGGACAATCCACCTAACCTGCATATCTTTAGACTGTGGGAGGAAACCGGAGCACCCGGAGGAAACCCACACAGACACTAGAAGAACATGCAAACTCCCCAGTCACCCTGAGGCCAGAATTAAACCCAGGTCCCTGGAGCTATGAGGCAGCAATGCTAAACACTGTGCCACTGTGCGGCCCCACAATTTGGGATACAGTTTCAGGTTTGCGGTTAACCCCTTGGTTCATTACCTGAGTGTCACTGTACACGCATCTGTTTAAGCACTGCGGGGTTATAAATGTCCAATACCGCTCTGTAGTGCAATGGATCACAATCCACCTCCTGACGCTGCTGCAACTAACCTGATGCCAATAACCTAGTGGACACCATGCCTGTATGACAGCATTTGGGTGCCCATGAGGAGGGACACAAGGGGGGCACAAAATGAAACACTTTAAAATTGCTCAAGGCATAGGTTGGCACTATAGATGGAAGCTTTCAATCTTGGTGGAATCAACCTCCTTCATTAGAAGATCCCTTTCACTGTGTGATCATTCTGTTTTTCTGGGATGTTGTGGGTCAAATATAGTCCATGGACTTGCCTGCGGACCCCACTTGTAAACCTCTGTTAACAGGTTGGCAGCACCTTATGGAACATCCGGGTCACTGGGTGCCCAGGAGGCAGCAGCAGCAATGGCTCCAGTAAGTGACATACCATCGTCACAGGTTCCTTCTCAAAATCAAACTATCCATTGACTGGTGAGAACTTGCACGTACACGAGGTCCCCCAGTGGGATAACCCATTCAGTGAAGAGACCCAAGCTTTCAAGATCCAATCCAATCTCTTACTGAGTGGGACCGCAGTTTCTGAGGGAAATAATTGCCTGACATCCAATCACGTGCAACTTCCAGTCGGAAAATGATCAGAAGTAAGAGCACTGGATTACTTTTCTTTCCCTGGCCTGGAATACTGAAGCTAATTGTGGTACGTCTGTCATCCCAACAGGCACAGACCAGAGATTAAAACTATTTCCAGCACTTTAAGTTTACTCCAGGTTCCCAGAATTTGCAGTTTTTCTTTGTCTTTGGGGAAAAAAGTGAAATATTCTTGGTGCTAAGTCTCAACAGAACCCCATTGGGGCTTTTGAAGAAACTGTTTTTATCAGTGTATTTCTATATAATTGTTAAGACAGGATGACTAAGAGGTTGTTATTGGCCTGCCAACTGTTAGATTTATTAACCTAAGTAGGTGTTTCTTGTTATATTATGGATGGTCGATTCAGCTCCCTCTCATTGCCTGCATTAACCTTTCCCAGACATTTCCCCCTCCCGATTATGTCACGATGTTTATATATTAAACCAGACAGTTAAGAAAAGCATATTCGCTCTTTCCCCAAAGGACACTAAAGTAAAGGGTCATTTGTTAAATGTCTTGTTGGAAGAGGCACTAGAAAGGAGATTTTTGCTTTCTCATAGGGTGAAAGGAAAGTCAAAGGTCTGAGATAACACAACAATGTTCACCGAGAGAGTGGATTGTTCACGGTGCAGCCTCACTTAAGAAAGGGGAAACATTCCAAAAAAGGTGGAATGAGCTACTGACAGCCTCAGTGATTTTTTTCTTGAGATAATTGTGTGTGTTGGGTGGACGGTTCTTGTTTCCGTGTGCCCTGAATAAAGTGACCAAACTGCTCGTGCCTAAATCATGATCTTAGTGATATTTATGCTGTAGGTTCATACATACAGCAAGCCATAGATCTGCCTCAGATGTCTAGGTGCATCACTGAGCAAAGGCTGGTAGACTACAGACATTGACGCACCAACAGAAATTTCTTCTTCAGACGCTCCCCCAGCTGAGCGCAAGATAAAACTAGTGGAGACTCGGGAGAATTCCACATGACCCATTTGACTTCCCAAACACAGTGCCGCATATAACCTAACAGACTAGCAGACAAAGGGGATTTTTTTTCTCTTTAACCACAGAAATAGAACTTTGTTCGACAGTAACTGTGTGTTACCCAGAAGGCTCAACTTTTTAAGGCAGTAAATGACTGAGTCAGAGATACAAGGAATGTCCCAGCTTCTTCACTGAGTTAACTGGCACACCAGTTTGATGGGCACTGCAATTGGCATCAGCACCCCTTCGTTAGAGAGGCTGGGGAATGTCATCCAGGGTTCATTCAATGGTTCGCACATTAAATAATGGTTATGCAGACAAGGTGTCAGGAAGGTAATCAGCATCCAGGGATTCAAAGCATGGCAAGGAATCCAATACCTTCAGGAAAAGGTGGGGAGAGATTGTGGGAAACATTAAAAGTGGACACTTTTCAAATGAATAGCTAGTAGCTCTTCAGCTGCCAGGTGGGTGAGACTAGCTCCGAAGATATTTTTGTACTGGTTGGATTCTTGAAGACCGACGTCTGTGACCCAGCACCTGACTAAATCCATCTCCCTTATCCCAGCGGCGGCATCGCATGTCCACAAAGAAATGACCCTAAAATTACATGTGTTAAAGGGGCCAGATTTAGTCAGGGGAGTCAACACAGAGCTCTCTATCTCCAATAATGCAACTTAAGCAGGCACTAGTATAAAAAGAGATTGGTGTTCTATTTGTGCTTTCAGCGTCAAAGGCAGATGCAAAATGCTTGAAGCACACAATAGATTTTATGGAGGTATTTTACACTGAAATCATGTCATTGAAAGAGGCCATTTGGCTCAGCTATCCTGTGCACGTGGGAAAGTGGAGTTGAGGCCAGTGATTAACCATAACCATATTGAATGGCAGAGCAGGCTTAAGAGCCTTATCAATTACTCCTGCTCCCATTTCTTCTGTTCTTATGTCTTGGTCTATCAGTCCTATATTCTCCTGCAAGTAGCATTCCTAACTCCATGGTGCTTGCCTGTTCTCAAATCTTTTTATTTCCTTTACTTTCAGCCATCCATCAACTTACTCTTGAACAGTGGCAGGGTCTCTGCTTTAATCACCAACATTTCACGGCCTAACCACCTTCTGTATAAATAGCGTTCCTCCTGCTCTCTGTCCTAAATCATTTTCATTTAATCTTCCATCCAAATCCTCTTGCACGAGACTCCCTTAGTCATTAGAGACAATTTATTTCTACCTAATCTGTCCCATCTTCATCAAATCATCCCCATAATCTCTTTTGTTCTAATGAAAAAAGCTCCTACTTTACAAGTCTTTATTGGTCTTTGTACTTCATACCAGGCAGCACCCTCAGTAATCTGCATTGCACTATTTCCAGTGTTTCAACCTTCTCCCCCTAGCATGGAGCCTAAAACCGCACACAATAGCACAACAGTGGCCTTATTAAAGCTTTATTTGGATTCGCCATGACATCTTAACATTCATACAGCATATCTCTTTTCTTAGAACCCATTATTCCATTAGTTTTTTTACTGTCTTAACCACTTGATAATGCTGCTTTTATTTTTTTGTAAATCAGAACACCAAAATCCTTCTATTCATAGAATCCCTAAAGTGCAGAAGGAGGCCATTTGGCCCATAGTGGATGTTTCCACTTGTAGGAAAGACTAGAACCAGAGGGCATAACCTCAGGCTAAAGAGGCAATCCTTTAAAACAGAGATTAGGAGCAATTTCTTCAGCCTGAGAGTAGTGAATCTGTGGAACTCTGCCGCAGAAGGTTGTGGAGGCCAGGTCATTGAGTGTCTTTAAGACACAGAAAGATAGGTTCTTGATTAATAAGGGGATCGGGGGTTATGGGGAAAAGGCAAGAGAATGGGGATGAGAAAAATAGCAGCCACGATTGAATGGCGGAGCAGACTCGATGGGCTGAGTGGCCTAATTCTGCTCCTTTGTCTTGTGGTCTTATGGTCTTATAGAGTCTGCACCAACCACAATCCCACCCAGGCCCTATTCCCGCAACCCCACACATTTACTCCGCCAATCCCCTGACACTAGGGTCAATTTAGCATGGCCAATCAACCTAACCCGCACATCTTTGGATTGTGGGAGGAAACTGAAGCACCCGGAGGAAATCCATGCAGACATGGGGAGAATGTACAAACTCCACACAGACAGTGACCCATGGCCGGAATTGAACCCGGGTCCCTGGCGCTGTAAGGCATCAATGCCAACACTGTGCCACCGTGCTGCCCTAATCATCCGCATCGCCCAGCTTATATCACCTTATGCTTTGCCCCCTTAGAATCATTGACCATATTTCCCATTTAGTACCATATATCAATGTGGAAACCTGTCCCTGTCAGGCATTATTCAAATCATTGAACACTGAACAGAAACAGGTAAGAACAGGACACGGGAGCCAGTTCCCACCGCTCTGAAACTATTTATAACTATTAGGCCAGAGACTTAACACCCACCTGCCACGGGAATCGGAGCGGACGAGGGGCGGAACATGGAAAGATCCATTGACTCTCTGTTGACTCTGTTTCCTTTGTTCTAACCAGATTATAAACTAATCAGTTACCCTTCTTCAAATTCTAAATCCTTTAATTTTCTCCAACAATCTTCAGTATGTCACATCTTGAAGACTTTTGGATAGTTGCTTTTGGAAAGCCCAAGGCCGGAATTCTCCGATATCATACACCCTCCCACTACTGCCAGCAGGACCAGAGAATCCCAGCCCAGGATGAGGTCGGGGATTCCCAGCCCAAGTATTTTCTCTTCATGTAGACATTCATTAATTTCACCTTTAGCTGAAGATTCACAAATTTTCTCCATCACAGATAATAATTCAAAATAATTCAATCCTGCAATTACCCAGGTTAGTCCTGTCTCCCTTTTTGAAATAAGTCACTCTGCAATCCTCCAGCACTTACCCATTTTCAAAGATCTCTGTAACATAGGCCGGAATTCTCCAGTTGTTCATGTCCCGCCACCTCTGCCAGAAAGGACGGAGATTTTGGCGGTCAGCCAAATCTCTGTTCACTGTAGCGGGATGGGAGAATCCCACTGGCGTGAATGGCCAGAGAATCACACCCCTAATTTTCAGACCTTTGCTATTTTTTTCCCCATTTCCACTGGGATCTGCAGACATAATCCCTCTGGTCCTGGCAATTTCTGCTCCTTTAGCTTATATAACTTCACTAATGCATTAATTTCACTTATAGTAATGTTTTCCACCTTGCTCTTAACTAGCTCAGGATTCACTTCCTGCTTGTCCGAGGGAGATTGTTTCCTGTCGAAAGGGGGAGGTATGTAATGATGGCTGTTTTCTTTTTCACCCATGAGTTCCATAATTAAAAAGTTTCATAGCACCATTAAGACTGCCACCTCAATAAGGAAATGATTGGATGTGTTGTACTGATATCAAGCCACTTGCATGCATCTTCCAGGTATTGGATCTTCTTCTTGGAGATTCCCTGATGTCAACAATATGTGACTCATCCTGTATTGTAAAGGCAGTATTGCTTCTGGCGTGCCAGTGTATGGTATGTGGTGAATGGAAGGGTGGAGCCTAAAGAGGAAGAGAAAAGTAGGAAGATGGAATTTTTATTTCTATAAATGAAGCTACCACATATAATTTACTGCCAACATCTGAAACCACTTCTTAGAAACTTTTTACAAGACAAAGTAACAACAACAACAAAGCAGCTCTTTTTCCTCCTCCTCCTTTTGATTTGATTTATTTTTGTTACATGTATTGGGATACAGTGAAAAGTATTGTTTCTTACACGCTATGCATACTGTTCATAGAGTACATAGAGGAGAAGTTCATTGGTCAGAACATTGAATACAGGAGTTGGGACATCTTGTTGAAGTTGCATAAGACATTGGTAAGGCCACATTTGGAATACTGTGTACAGTTCTGGTCACCCGATTATGGGAAAGATATTATTAAACTAGAAAGAGTGCAGAAGAGAATTACTGGGATGCTACCGGGACTTGATGGTTTGAGTTATAAGGAGAGGCTTGATAGACTGGGACTTTTTTCTCTGGAGTGTAGAAGGCTGAGGGGTGATCTTATAGAGGTCTATAAAATAATGATGGGCATAGATCAGCTAGAAAGTCAATATCTTTTCCCAAAGGTAGGGGAGTCTAAAACTAGAGGGCATAGGTTTAAGGTGAGAGGGGAGAGATACAAAAGTGTCCAGAGGGGCAATCTTTTCACACAGAGGGTGGTGAGTGTCTGGAACAAGCTGCCAGAGGTAGTAGTAGAGGCGGGTACAATTTTGTCTTTTAAAAAGCGTTTAGACAGCTACATGGGTAAGATGGATATAGAGGGATATGGGCCAAATGCGGGCAATTGGAACTAGCTTAGGGGTTTAAAAAAAGGGCAGCATGGACAAGTTGGGCTGAAGGGCCTGTTTCCATGTTGTAAACCTCTATGACTCTATAAGGAAACGAGAGGGTGCAGAATGTAGTGTTACAGTCACAGCTAGGGTGTAGAGAAGATCAACTTAAAATGTGGTAGGTCCATTCAAATGTCTAATATCAGCATGGAAGATGTTGTCCGTGAGTCGGTTGGTACGTGATCTCAGACTTTTGTATCTTTTCCCCGGTGGAAAAAGGTGGAAGAGAGAATGTCCAGGGTGTGTGATTATGCTGGTTGCTTTTCTGAGGCAGCGCGGGAAATGTAAATGGAGTCAATGGATGGGAGGCTGGTTTTTGTGTGATGGACTGGGCTATGTTCACAACCCTTCATTGTTTTCCTTACCACTGTGCAGAGACAGTGTTAATAAATGGTATACAATGGATAAGTTTTGAGAAAGGCAGGGTGTCTTCAGCATAGGCCACATTGTGATAACAGGTTGTAACGACAATAAACACTTTTTCAGAGCATATCTCTTGTAGTAGGCAAAGGCTGGAATTTTCTCTCATAGCCTGCTGAGATCAACTGAATCCTCCTGATGCTCCAGTCAATGGACCTTTGAAGCCACAATTGTTCATGAGCTTTGGATCAGGCTGAGCAGAGAATCCAAGTTGGCCTAGTGGGTTCCTCATAAAATGGCGACCTGTGAGATAATTCCATTCATGGTGCTATGTAGCCCTGTTTTCTTCTGTAGCTCACCAAACTCCATTGTGTTACTTGCTTGAAGAATGAAGGAGCACAATTACTTTATTCCATGGAAATTTGCATGGGAAATCTTCATACATATGTGTTATCATCAGGTCACATACATCTGGTGAGTTCAATGAGGGAGTGAGCAAGGGGCAGCTAAAATGAACAATGAAAAATGAACAAAACCTTCAAAGGGAAATTTGTAGTCAAGATTAAATAAATGCAACTGGCTTTAAATATAGGGCAGCACGGTGGCACAGTGGTTAGCACTGCTGCCTCACAGCACCAGGGACCTGGATACAATCCAGCTTTGGGTGACTGTGCAGAGTTTGCACATTCTCCCTGTCTGCATGGGTTTCTTCTGGGTGCTCCGGTTTCCTCCCACAGTCCAAAAGATGTGCGGGTTAGGCTGATTGGCCATGATAAATTACCCCTTAGTGTTAGGGGGATTAACAGGGTAAATGCGTGGAGTTATGGAGCCTGGGTGGAATTGTTGTCAGTGCAGGCTCGATGGGCCCAATAGCCTCTTTCTGGACTGTGGGGATCCTATGATATGCTGTGAAGGAGAGTAATTTAAATTGTGCCTATTGGGTGAACTATACAGAACTGAAAAGCTCCAGCATCCAATCTTGGAAGAATCCTCCAATTAGCCTTGGAAGAGAACACAAAAACAAAGTACCCAGGGATCTCATTGCGGAACACTGTCTGGTGATAGTGCATATGCGAATGTCAGGTGAGGACAAGACCAAGCACAGTTATGATAACCCCTACTGACAACGCAACCTGTTGATAGCAACTGTTGAGGCTCAGACTGAGGGACCATGAGCTGTCGGCACTGTTGAACCTGAACACTGGCGTCAGGAGAGAGGGTCAAATTTTTTTTTTCGAAGACATGTTCCACTGGTATGGACATGAGGATTTTATATGAACTGTTACATGATCTTAAGAGCCAAAAAATGCTGCTTTCAGGAACAATCAATCTCAAACAAACCATTGATATGCAGTCCACACAGATGAGACACGTTTCCATGCACGTCAACTCTTGAGACTCTGACAGGGCCGTTCTGATATCCATCCCCTTGACATATCTTAAACAGACAGATGACGGTTTGTGTTTAACAGATGTCACCCAAAGATTCCAGATCACCCAAAGCTCAGTAATTAAGTACCGGAATCAGCATTTCAAAGCACCTCGTAAGCATAACACAGATATCCGTTAAAGTAATATGTTTTGTAGCGAGTTGTAGGGATGTTTAAGCATTCTATCTGCCACCCCATCATAAAAATTAAGAGTTCACTTTTTGCCAGGAATAAAAGTGCGCTCCTCCCAGCTGGGTTGTTTGGCTTATGAGCATTTTACCCACACTTTGTTTAGTTTTCAAGCAGCTACTCACTGTCATGAATTTACCTGAGGGAAAGTCAGGGTTGCAAAGAGTTAGCATCATTTGGTTGAAAAGAATAAAAGCCAAACACTGTGGATGTTGTGAAATAAATTGAGAAAGTGCTGGAAAAACTCAGCTGGTTTGGCAGTCTCTGTGGAGAGAGAATCAGAGTTAATGTTTCGAGTCCAATATGATTCTTGTTTGAAACTGAAAAGAGGTTGAAATGTGAGGTTCTGCTGCTGGGTAAAGGGAGTCAGGTCCAACAAAGGGGAAGGTCAGGGATGCTTAGAGGGAGGGGGAGATTACATGCCAAAGATGCCACAGGAAAAAAGGCAAAGTGAGTGTTAATGATAGTAGGAAGAAACAAAGCTTTAGTCCAGAGTAGGAGTCAATAGCAGAATGAAGGTCAACTCTGAAAGCAATACCACAAAAACAAAGGGGGGTGGGGGGGGGAGGGGGGGGGAGACAAATTCAAAATGGAGGACAGGGCCCATGGTCTGAAGTTATTGAACTCAATGTTGAGTCTGGAAGGCTGTGAAATGCCTAATCAGAAGGTGCTTTTCCTCCAGCTTGCGTTGGCTTCACTGGAACATTGCAGCAGGCCAAAGGCTGAAAGGTGAGCGTGATGGTGGATTGGTAAAGTGGCAAGTGACTGGAAGGTCGGGTTCATGCTTGTGGACTGACAGGGAAGAGGAAGATGTATTTGATGGTGGAATCATGGTGAAGGTGGCAGGAATGGCAAAGGATGATATTTTGAAGCTGATGAAAGGTGAGAACAAGAGGAGCCTTATCATGGTTCCGAGAGGGAGGGGAAGGGCTGAGGGTGGGAGAGGGGGAAATGGGTTGAGGGTCCTTTCAACCACAGTGCGGGATAGTCCTCAGTTAAGAAAAAAAGAAGACATGTCAGAAGACATGTCCATGGTGGAAGGGGCAGCAAAAGTTCAAGAAGGCAGTTCACCACCGCCACCATCTCAAGGGCAATTAGGGATGGGCAATAAATGTTACCCACATCCCGTACATGAATTTAAAAATGGTCTTTCATTTGATGAGGGTGAGGTTCCTTTCTTAACTTAAGTTTCCTCTCTTCTCCTTGCTGTCTTTTCCAAATGAAACATCTTTTTGGTTGAAACAAAGGCAAAAAAGCATGGTGAAGATCTGTCAAAACTGAGGTAACTAGGTTCCAACATCGGTAAAGAATAGGACTTAAAGCCACACTTGGCATTCAGATGTTAACTGTTTGTAATCAGGCTTCACATTGGTATAATGTATATACTTCTACAATTCGATATAACATTCATTTATATTATGGTCACTTACGAGGTGAGGGGAAAAATTGTCCTTATTTTATTCATTACTACAATTTTTAAGAATTTATTCTTTCATGGGATTTGGGCACCTTTGGCAAGGCCAGCATTTGTTGCCCAGCCCTAACTGCCCTTGAACTGAATGGCTAACTCGGCCATTTCAGAGGGCAGTTAAGAGTAAGCGAGCCACATGACTATGGATCTAGAGTCACATGTAGGTCAGGCGAGGTAAGGGTGGCAGATTTCCTTCCCCAAAGGGACATGAGTGAAGCAGATGGGATAGCTTTGTGATCCCATCACTGAGACTGGCTGTCAATTGAAGATTTTATTAATTGAATGCAAATTCTGCCAGCTTTTCTGGTGGGTTTTGGGGTTTGCACCCTCAGACATTAACCTGGGTCTCTGGATTACCAGTCCAGCAACATTGCCACGATGCCGCCTTCTCCCCCTCGATTCCCCATAAAATTCAGATTTGGTGTTTTGTTTCGCAAAAGAGATCCCAAATGAGCCTGCCCGAAGACCGGGTGGGAGGGGGGAGGGTGAGAGGGGGTAGGGTGGGGGGAGGGGGAGGAGGTGGGGTCCTGCTGCCACTCTGCATAGGGATCAATGGCAGAGGGAGGAAAGAGGGCGATCGGGACTAGGCATCCGAATGGGGGGGGGGGCGGGGGGGGGGGGTCGGGGCTGCTGGGGGGTGGAGTTGGGGCTGCCAGGAGGTGGGGGGGCGGGGGGGGTGATCAGGGAGATCGGGATGGGCTAGGGTGAGGGACATCGGGGCTGGCCCGCAGAGGTCCAGGAGGCTAGTGATCGGGGGGTGGTGGAGCGTTGGAGGGGAAGCGATGCAGGGTCGCAGGGCTGGCCAGCGATCGGGAGGCCGGCAGTGCGGGTCTACTGCGCATGCGCCACTTGCGCGCTGACAGATCAGTGCATGCGCAGTGGCCCACTCAGCGCTATGCTGCCGGCCTCTCGGGCGGGAATAGGCCTCGCCCCCTGATTTTCAGAGTGAATCCCGCTCGGGCACTCTGCAGTGCTCAGAATGTGGGAGATTCATTCTGAAAATCCCCCAAAATAAATCGACGGGAGTTACTCCAGTTTTCACACGAATTCGACACTTCTTTTGACTCGGCATTTTTTGGGGGAGAATCGTTCCCCCCCCCCAGGATGTGAAGCAAGATGAAGCTATTTCAATATATATAGTGTTCAAATGAACATCACATTTGGCAGAACTAGTATACAAATACAACATTTGTTCGGCCAGTGAAATAGGCTATTAAAGGAACAGGCTGGATATCCAGTACTTTCCCATTTACCAAAAGCTGTTTAATCCCTCAACGTATCTATCTCAGACATTAATTAACAGCTACTACTGCTGAGCGTGTTTGGATAATCACTGATGAAATACTGATTAGATCAGTACATCGTCTGTAATCTCCGATTACATCAATCTGTGGACCGTACCAGTAAATACACTTGTCTTGCTTTTTCTCTCGGACCGATGTTGTGCGAGGCTAAAGGGATCTTTATTGCAGCAGTTTATTATCCACTGGCTTTATCACCGGATAAAAATATTTACTCGCCACTAATTATCCTGCTTTTTAAAAAACATATTGTTTACAAAGCCAGGCACTGTGTTGTAAACATGCTCAGAACACAATGCAGGGTCTACATTAGTGGAATAGTCACGTGGCATTGCATTTTATGAAGCAGACGCCTAACGTTTACTCTGAAATGCCATGTGCATAATATTGTGGTATTGTTTGAATACGCTTAGTAAGGTATGAACCTTTAAATTTTTAAATCTTTTGTTGGATAATGCGAACTTTAAAATTATTTCATAGTGCAATTTAAGATATTGCCTTGGCCCTTGCAAATGCAAACATATCATGCAAAGAAAGACTTGCATTTATATAGAACCTTTCATGCCCATTGGAATTCTCAGAGCACAACCAATGAAGTATTTTTAAAAGTAAATTACTGCGGATGCTGGAATCTGAAACCAAAAGAGAAAATGCTGGAAAATCTCAGCAGGTCTGGCAGCATCTCTAAGGAGAGAAAAGAGCTGACGTTTCGAGTCCAGAAGACCCTTTGTCAAAGCAACATATTCTTAAAATATGCAGTCACTGTTGTACTGTAGCAAACATGACAACCAATTTGCACAAAGCAAGATCCCAGAAAAAGCCATATGTTAATTGTCAGATAATTTGTATTTGGGGTGTTGACAGAGGAATAAATACCAACCAGGAAACTATTTGATTTGATTTATTATTGTCACATGTATTAGCATACAGTGAAAAGTATTGTTTCTTGCGCAGACAAAGCATGCCGTTCATAGAGAAGGAAACGGGAGAGTGCAGAATGTAGTGTTACAGTCATAGCTAGGGTGTAGAGAAAGATCAACTTAATGCAAGGTCCTAAGGATGGTCAAATCTGAAAGAAATTGAACTAGAGCATTGCTAGAAAGTTTAAAGGAGTTAGAATGAAGTTTTAGAAACATAGAACGAGAATAAAAGATAGAATTAGAAGGATTGCTGGCCACAGCTTGCAAGAAGTCACCTCACTCTGGCGCCATCATGGAAAAAAGAACTGGGGACAACTCTCCTGCTCTTCGTCAAAATAAGACAATATTTTGTGGTACACCAACCTAAGAAGGCCCATGGGGCCTTATTCAAGGCCTCATCCAAAGCATAACACCTCCAACAGCACAGTCTCAGTACGGCACTGGAGCATCAGAGGTTTGAACCCTCAACATGCAGGCCCAGACCCAGTGTGCAGCCAACTGAGCCACAGCTGACGTATCATGCAGCGAGGGTTTAGACTGTTCTATACACATTTTATTTTGTTTTTATTCCAATTCAATCAAATCAAGTCCAATTCAGAGTCTCAACAAGTTGAGACATTCCCGATCCAAGCTGACAAGACAGGGCTCTCACCTCCTGTCTTGGGCTTGATCTACATGATCCAAGCTAATTGGAGTAGGCATAGCTCCTCCTCCAAGGCTTGATCTCATTTGCACCTTAGCCAAAAGGCCGAGATGCCGCTTTTAAAAATTGCTTCAAATGAAGCTAAAATGTAACCTAATGACTTCAACCAAGCACAGCATGTCGATACTACACTTGATCTTAGCCAATACACATGTGCATGGATGGATTTGCAATCTTCCCTTGGCAGAAGATACAATGTCTCTACTGCTGCGACAATTGAGATCAGCTAACTCAGTGAAGCCTGCATGTGCAGGAGATCCCTTGGGCATACTTAAGAGTATGTTATCTACTTCCCTTGCTGCTAAGGAGAAAAAAAATTGATTAAAAACATTAACATTTGCTACTCATCCTTTTTCTAAAGGGAGAAGAAGAATTTTGTTTAAAGTTCCTTACCTAAATCTTCGTCTTCAAGTCATCATTCATCAGGTGAAAAGCTACTAACCTTCTGTTGATTTGGTTCAGGAGTAGACCAGTCTTTCGATGGCTGATAAAGCAAGCACTACAACTCCGTTTCTAATTTCACTATGTTGTTTGTAATTTGGAAGGACGAAGCTGGTGAAATGACTACATGAATGAGGAGAGTTAATATTGGGGGCATTAAAAATAAGTGAAACCTCCATGTCTTCCCAGTGGAATTACTGACTTTGCATTAACAAGGGCCAGAAGCAAATAACAAAGCTTAGATAGGGAATATCTACATCTATGGCTCCTGCTCTGCCCAAGACTGCAAGAAACTACAAAAGGTCGTGAATGTAGCCCAATCCATCATGCAAACCAGCTTCCCATCCATTGACTCTGTCTACACTTCCCGCTGCCTCAGCAAAGCAGCCAGCATAATTAAGGACCCCACGCACCCCGGACATTCTCTCTTCCACCTTCTTCCGTCAGGAAAAAGTTACAAAAGTCTGAGGTCACGTACCAACCGACTCAAGAACAGCTTCTTCCCTGCTGCTGTCAGACTTTTGAATGGACCTACCTTGCATTAAGTTGATCTTTCTCTACACTCTAGCTATGACTGTAATACTACATTCTGCTCTCTCTCATTTCCTTCTCTATGAACGATATGCTTTGTCTGTATAGCGCGCAAGAAACAATACTTTTCACTGTATACCAATACATATAACAATAATAAATCAATTCAAATCAAATCAAATCAAAATAATGCAATGAGTAAGGATGCCTACTGAAATCAAGTCTTGAAACCTCTGTTAAAAGTACTGCAAATTCTAACAGTGACTTCAGTGCATTGTTAATGTAAGCCTTACCTGTGACTAATAAATAAACTTTAAAAAACTTATTATTGAGGACATGAAAAAAGACATCGGCACAAGCAAGGAAGACTAAATCAGCAATCTCACTGATTTATTGTATGGCTTCAGGAGAATGGGAGCAGAGTGATGTAATGGTAATGTCACTGGATGACTAATCCAAAAGTCCAGGCTAATGCTCTGGGGACATAGGTTCAAATCCCACCACAGCAGCTGGTGGAATTTAAATTCAATTAGTTAATTTTAAAAATCTGGAATTGAAAGAGATGATCACCATGGAACTGTTGCCAATTGTATAAAACCCATCTGGTTCATTGCTATCTTTTCGGGAAGGAATTCTGCCATCATCACCTTGCAGAGACATGGTCTGCCCTACACGTGACTGCAGACCCACAGACCTGTGCGGGCGGCACAGTGGTTAGCACTGCTACCTCACAGCGCCAGGGACCCTGCCTCGGGCTACTGTCTGTGTGGAATTTGCACGTTCTCCCCGTGTCTGCATGGGTTTCTTCCGGGTGCTCCGGTTTCCTCCCACACTCCAAAGATGTGCAGGTTAGGTGGATTGGCCATGCTAAATTGTCCCTTAGGGTCCCAAGGTATGTAGGTTAGGTGGACTAGTGGGGTAAATGCTGGGTTTACAGGGATAGGACGGGGGATAGGGCCTGGATAAGATACTCTGTCAGAGTCAGTGCAGACTCGATGGACTGAATGGCCTCCTTCTGTACTGTAGCAATTTTATGATATGGTTGACGAGACACTGCCCTAGTTATGTACTTGGTTGGAGGGTAATTAGGAATGGGCAACAAATGCTGGCCTTTCCAGTGACCCTCATATCCCATGAAAGAATACATTGTTAAAATTTGGATTTTGAATGTTTATCCTTTTTCTTCCAGTCTCTCCTCACCATTAAAGCTTTCTTCACCGCCACAGTAAAGTTCTAAAGGAGACTGGGTAATTCTGCTACATTCCTTAAGCGACCATTCAGTGGTTAGCATGGCTGCCCCACAGCACCAAGGACCCAGGTTCAATTCCCGGCTTGGGTCACTGTCTGTGTGGAGTTTGCACATTCTCCTCGTTTCTGCGTGGGTTTCCTCCAGGTGCTCCGGTTTCCTCCCACATTCCAAAGATGTGCAGGTTAGGTTGATTGGCCATTCTAAATTGCCACTTAGTGTCAGGGGGACTAGTAGGGTAAATATGTGGGGTTATGGGGATGGGGTCAGAGTGGGATTGTGGTCGGTGCAGACCCGATGGGGAGAATGGCCTCCTTCTGCACTGTAGGGATTCTGTGATTCTATGACTCCTTCATGTGTGATCCCAGGCATCATGCTACAGTCACAGAAGAGGGGTGGGGTCATCACAGACATGCCCGACCGTGTCTGCATTCCACATTGATCTGCAAAGGAGGTTTAAATAGCAATCTGAAGCAGGAACACTGGGTCAGCTTTCCACTAACCCAAGTCTGCAGAGTTTTGTGTGCAGCATCCTTCCTCTCCCTGGCTTGAGTTTGGCTAAAACTGTGCAATTATCTTTAAAGATCTGCTCCAAGGACGCCAACAGTTTTTACGTGTGCAGAGGAAATTGTACTCCTCTCATCTGCACTGCAACAGGCTGGACAGGCTAAGAATAAGACTCTTTCCTCCCCACAACCTCTCGGGAGATCAAACACAGAGCTTAAAGAGGCAGCTGCTCCAAGCAGCACCAACCTACGAGATGGGAATGTGCCGGGGACATCGGGTTTCCCTGACAGCACTACCAGGCAGAGAGGTTCCGCAGGAATCTGCCACCAGAGATTTGAAAAGCAAACTCACTGTGAATGGCATTCTGCAGCCTCAGGCAATCATGAGCGGGACTGGGGGAGGGGGAACAAGGCCTTGGAGACGTCGTTAAACAATAAGATTCACACTGCTGCTAATTAGAGGTGCTGGGATAATCACAGCTATTTATAAATTACACTGAAAACCACAGATAATGCAAAACTGATGCAAGGTAAAAAGGTTTTTTTTGCTGAAGTGACTCCATCCCAGACTTGTGGCGTACTCACGGCAATTTTTACGCCGTCCTCAAAAGGGAGCCTTCTTTGGTAGTGAAGACATTAAATTTACTCTGGGACCATTGCTGGCCACAAGCTCAGGCCAACATGGGAGCAACTTGCATTTCAGAACACTGTCCACATGAAGCAACTAGGCTCAGGGTGTTGCTGACTTGAATGCGGACATTGTGGGAGTGATTCAGAACAAACATTTGCAATACTGAAAGAATGGGACACAAATGTTCCAAAGCTCATTTCTTCACTTTTAAGTTCCTCCTCTTTAGAGAGAAAAGAAGGTGAGTCTACAGCGCCCAAGTCAGCGTGAGGTGCCCATTTAAGTTTGCTTGCGTTTTGGTGTCATTCCCCTGGGGCATCTAGGAAATGTATCTTGGAGGAAGGGGCTCATCTCTCTGGAGGCAACATGGCAATATAAATATTAGGATGGTTTGCTTCCTACAGCAAGACAAATTCAGGTTCATGTGCTGGCTCCATGTAATAGCTTCCACAATAATTTCTTCACGTTTTTAACCAAGTACTTAGAAAGAAAGACTCCCGCATCACATTGCAATTTCTCCGCATTTACTTTCTGTCCTATTTATGATTGTTGCTCTGAAAGAATTCACTGTCAAGCCATAGAATCCCTACAGTGCAGGGGTCAGCCGATAAGATTGCAAGATAGGCCAAAAATTGGGTTTGCGCCCGATTTCTCACCTAGTGCGATTTTACTAGCCCCAGATATCCGGTGTGATCAGCCGCATGCCTGGTTATAATATTTAAATCCATTCAAAAGTGGATTAAAATATTATTAGTGGGTCCGGGACACAACCATCCAGGCTTACTAGCCTTAGCATCCTCGTCGGTGAAGATCTTCACCAACAAGGATCACAAGTGGGCTCCCATCAATGGGGACCTGTCGCAATGACTCTGCCGGTAGGACCAGAGGTCTTTGAGGCCCCCGGGAGGTCAGGTGCGGGAGGGTGGCAGTGCTCCTTGGGTAGTGCCCACCAGGCACCCTGGCACTGCCAGCCTGGCACCGGGGACAGGGCCTCACACCGTCTACAGTGGGGGAGCTGGGGATGGATGGAGGCAGGGCTTAAGGGGAGGCAAGCGGGAGGGATGCTGCACACGCTGCAATTGGGATCAGATGGGGCAGGGATGCTGTGCATTCTGCAGCTGGCGATTGGCCTGGGGGTCAACAATCTGACTGGGCTGGGATGGGACGGGGGGCAGATCAGCCTGGCCATGTAGAAAGGGGGTCGACCGGCCACAGAGCCCAGTGATTGCAGGGGGCAGATGAGTGATGTGTGATACAGGGGTGCTGGAGGTGACTGACAGATCTCTCTGTTTTGTTGCACAGAACAGAAATATCTGCACATGCGTGATTGCGCCTTCTACTTTAAGCAGCCAGCTTTCTTGTGAGCTTAGGCCCTGCCCCTCCCTCTCCTGGCGAGAAGCAGATTTAACCATTTTATTTTGCACTGAGTGGCATAAGATTGGACTTGTGGCCTCGCTGAAAAAAGCGCATCTGACACTCACTCGTTTTCACGTTCATTCGAGACTTAGAATATTGTTGGTAAGTTCGCCCCTGTCATCTTTGGGAGCGGAAGAAAAAAATTTCAAGTAGGGAAGCAAAGTTCAGAGCCTGCGCGTTTGACACGGGTAGCCACACCGAACTTAGTGTTTTGGGTGAGGGCCCCTGCACTGCAGCCAACTCCAAACGTTGCCATTAATGTTCTTAGCTTTTTAATTCACAACTAACAGGAATACGATCTTCTTGAAAGGCAACGATGCTGGAAATTGAGCAGCATAAAGAAATGCACGATCTTTCCATTGTGTTGATTGAGAAAAGCTCCGGGGTGTGTGTGTGTGTGTGTGAAAGAAGAAGAGAACAGGAGAGAGAAAAGATTGCATCATGTATTCACGCTGAAGACTGCACGGACACCACAACTTGCACTCTCGTCAAGAGAAGTCCGAAAGACATGCTTCCCGAAAATGAGAGTATAATAGCTTTTGGACCTCGCTCAATGGAAAAGAGAAACTTTTCACACCAGCTGGTGCTCTCAAGGCATTTTTGTTTGGTATGTGGGCTTGGGAAAGGCGCAATCAAGGGAACAAACCTGCGCGCTCCGAGCAAGTCCCTTGTGTTTTTGTCCAGCTGAGTGTTGCTTGTCCCTGTTAGAAGACCAATAAAAAGCAACACTTGTCTTCCACGTCTCCAGTCTCTATTCCCAAGATGTACAGAAAGCTGGGAGCTGTTACTGTTGGAAGTGCAGACACGCTGAAATATAAAAGTGCTTTTGATAAACATTCCACCGAAAGTGTAAAGAATTATTTTGGTATAGTAAAGTAGGGAAATGTTGTGAAGGGCCTCATGTATAATCAAAGCTTCAGCGCTCCCTTGTTTTAATACAGAAGGAGTTTCTCCAGGCCATTTCTGATGTTGGCTCCTTCCCGAAATATTAATTGTTCCTTCTTTTTCAGATGCTGATGAACCCCCGGTTGTATATTTTCAGCATTTGCTGTTTCATTTCAGATCTGGTATCAGTCGCAGTTTTGCATTTGGTCGGTACTGCATGTTGAACTTCATTATGAGATCTGAAGACAGTGAAAGAAGCTTTTGTGCATCTTTTGATGTGCAAGTTCTCAAGGACAATATTAGGAGCCTGAATGGAAAGAACACTACAGCTATTAACATCACCATGACCATCGGATCAGTCCTACACAAATAGGCCACTGTGCTGTTTCACAGGACTGTTAAAGAGGCATATCAGTCATTTGACCCACTAGCAGTAAGCACATCTGATATAGCCTCTCCAGCCATTGCTTCAACTCTGCTGTGCCATTTAAATGAATGATTTCCAGGAGTGTTTTTTTTCAGCTAAATATGTTGTTTCTGTGATATCTGCATTGTCAGCGCGTAAATGGTGTTAGCATATGAATGGCTGTCAGTGTGACGCGAAACAAAGATGTCGGAATACTTTTTTCTATGGGCTCCATGGCATGAAGTGAACTTCTGTGTGGAGGCCCGTGATCTACAGGGCAGTCCAAGCATTAGTCACAGAATGTTTGTACTCAGGGCCTCTTCAGGCAGAGCAGCAGATGACTGTATTGAGTGAATATGATGCCAGGAACTGACAGCTGGGTCAGCTAATGAATTTGCTAATTAGGCAAGTAGCAATTAGTGTCTGGTTATCCAGTCAGATTACTTAGCGTGTTTTCTCAGTTCTGAGATAACATCCTCGCGGGGTTTTTTTGAAGCATCTGTATCATTCCTTAACAGATCCTTCATTTTTTAAAAAATGATTCCCACCTGCCACCCTTCTCCCCCCCCCCCCCCCCCACCCTTGGGTTTAACTTTATCAAATTTTTTGACACTCAGTTGTGGTCGATGGGAAGTAAAAAACCGGCAAGGTGAAAGACGGACAGTAAATCGGCTCCTGTCATTTTACCGCATGTGGGTTAGGTTAAAATAAACCCCAGTGTCATTGTAAAGCATTTCAAGGTCAGGTACAGGGTAAATCTCCCTATGTGTCATCTCAGTGAAATTCTTTCAGGAAAATTCAGGAACATCCCGAACAGTTTATTCCTCTGGTTTTTTTTTATATTCATGCTCGGGATATAAGGCCAGCATTTATTGACCGTTACTAATTTTGCTGAAAAGTTGGTACGGGCTCTCATTTGAGGGGTGAAGGTACACATTTCCGAGCTAAAGATGGCTTTCAAAATGGACATATGCTTCTGTTCAGTCATCAACAGCCTACATTCTGGAATTCTCCACTTAAACCCCACCCCCCCCCCAACACAAACAGTTATAATCGTCCTGCAAAACCCTTCTCAAAGCATACCTCCCCTGATTCCGAACTCCTTATCAGTGTTTTTTTATTCTTACTTTCTTATTCAAGGTATTAGATCAGTATGAGTTGTTACTGGTGAAAAGATGGATTCCTGATGAGAAATGTTAAGCAGTGCAGTAAGTGACAAGTTCAGAATCACAGAATGCTCATTAATGGAGCAATGCATCATAACTAAAATCAAATATTTGACAACCAGACCCTGTCTGGCATATCTCACTATTCGGTTTAATTTTTGTTTTAAGGGCAATTGTTCTTATGCTTTCACTGATATGATCTCCACCTAATTTTCCTAAGGCCACACCATTGAAATAACCAGGCTATCCAATTGCACAGTGAGTGCAGTAACCGTGTAAAGCAGAGGGGAGAATGTGTTGAGGCTTCTTCAAATATCCCAATGTTACTTCAGCAGGAATGGCCATTTCTCCAAGGTTTACCGGAATCATCCATTTAAGTTACTGCAGGCGCTCCGGGTTTTAACATATGGAAATTCCAGGCAATAGTTTTACTTTTGAAATTACAAAAATGGGCTGACTTCTTGAATGCGCATAAAATAAGCATCCAGTGATAACTTTAGATTTAAAAAGTCTTACAAGTAAAGTACATAGCTTTAAACGAAAGGAAACAAAACATGGACTGGCGTTATAATCGGGTTTCAGTGTTTGTGGAATTTGTGTTAATTAAATTCTTGCTTTCCGGGATTCCCGAAGGAAAGTTGAATTCTGGGAAACACCAGCAAGTGGACTGTTGAAACGCCCCATGTAGTTTACCCCCTTCACTCCAGCTGCCTTCCCGTGAATGTCAATGCCTGAGAATCCGTGCAGTTTTGAGAGGACACTTGCCTCATCCTGGCACTGGGACCCTTCTTTAGATCTGCAAATTCACAGCAGGAGGACCAAGAACTGGACAGAAATTGATTGGCCTACTTATTGACTAGGTTTGCAGGAGAAAGTCCTCATCGTTTTTTCACCCAGTCAAGGCCTAATAGGAACACGGGAGGTGTGCCCAGGGAGGCCAACTTAAGTTTAAA